>NW_023276806.1:19551450-19866450 GCF_003668045.3 Cricetulus griseus
AAGCTTCAGCAGGAGTGAAAGGCATGGTTTACCTCTTTTAGGCATACCAAGGTGATTAGAATAATAACGTCACAATCACAGAGACATGGAAATACAAATGTAAACCTTCTGAAAGGATTTGGTGGAAGCGGCCCAAAGAATCAGAGTGTTAAATGTTTGCACCATTCGTGAAGGAACAAACATTAATGATATGAGCAAAGACATGGAGCAGTATTAATTAACTGAGTCAAGGTGGATTCCACCACTCCTCCTTTGCATGCCAGGAGCAATCTGATATCTTGCTGTCTGTAAAACCACTGTGATATACTTATTATTAATACACTGTTGACTTACTGTATTAAAATGTTTGTAAAATATCTTATGTAATTGATTATAGCATTGCTTAAACCTAATGGAATTGAATATAAAAAATAAAGCCTGGCTAAGTGCTGCAAAGAATGAGCATACTATTTTTATGTTTTATATAAAGAAAATCTGTGGCAATTTATCCATTCAAATTTTTATTTATATTTTCGCAATTTATTTTTCAATGTCTTCCTTCTCCCACTTTAATTATGATGAGACTGAAGAACAAAAAGAAAACAAATATTGCTAAAACATGTCCAAGATAGTGTTTAAATCCAATGGCTTTTACCCAGTGAATTTTTAAAACTAATGTTAATAAATATTTTATTTGCCAAAGGCTAATCTCTTACTGTTTTGGTTTTTTCTAGAGAAAAATAACAAGTATTCGTGTCATATTAGAATATATATACATACATACATATATATATATATATATATATATATATATAAAGATGAATTTGTTTCTGTTATTTTATTTTACCTTTCCTGTTTCCTTCTTTTTCATCAGCATCATAACTATCTAAAACTGAAATGAAACTTTGTCAGTTTCCATTTTTGTCCAAAGGCTCACAATTATCATGTGATGCAACTAAAAGCCTGTCAGATGCTATTAATGATATACAAGACACAAATTGAATGATTTAATTTTCTGCCTTCAATACCATCTAGGTACCACTGCTGTTCTCTGCTCTGTAGCTGCCAGTGGTGGTTTCTAGCCACTGTGGAAATTCAAGACCCAGATTCATAAAAATAGAGTTACTGGATAACTGAAGTATGCCTATTTTTTAGTTTATGAGATAATTACTGATATTATATTCAGCTGATTGTGGATGGAATTCAATAATGTCTACATTTTAGGAGAAAATACATTGTCAACAGTCAGAAGTGGGACATATCTGTTCCTCAATGTATTCTATATTTTCTTTCTCTTTTACAAATGAGAGAAACAAAAAAGTAGTTGTATTATTAAGTAGAAAACCTTACGATTCAACAAAGGAAGATTATTGTTTGCTTAGGGATATAAAATAGCCCTTTCTTCCCCAAGAAAAAACTACATTTCTTTAGTCTTAATTAGGATTTCCATGTGAGGAGAAAAGATTCAAGTTATCTTGAAAATGTGCTTTTGAAGAGTGCTTCTTTCTGAGTAAGAATTCTAAGTCCATATGTGGATGGACATCTATCTATGCAAATAAAATCATCACCGCATTACATCATTTAAATCTCATTGTGGCACCTAAGTTTAAGAAATAAAGAAATCTTGATATTGGCACTGGAATAAATAACATTTCCAAGCCAAGGAGGAATGATTAGAAAACACAGTTTAGTCTTAAGTGGGAGGAGAACTGTGGGAGATGCTGTGCGACCTGCTTTTAAAGACTGAAATGGACTGACTTGTTGGTGCCCTCCAGGATTCTCTTGCAGGATTATTTTAAATTTCCTTTGGATAAATGAGACTGAGTGAAGAAGAAACTTCAATACCTCAAGTTCTTTTTTCACCCTAAGAGCCTTTCTACTTCGTGCTTCAAAGGATTTTGCATTTGGCAAGAGGTCTGTTAGAGCTGGGCTGGAGAAAACTACTTATTTTCTCAGAGATTCAGTTAATTCTCTGTCACACTGATGGGACTGGATTAGGCTCTTCTTAGACCCTGTTACTGGTAAACTTTATGATTAAAGACTTAATAGAATACCATTACAATTTCAGTGTAGCTTGGAGGCACTCTTGAAGATATTCAACCAAAACTCACTCTGGAGAGTACTCAGGGCAAGAAAAGACTAAACTTTGTCTGACTAAGAGAGTTTGGGAAAAACCTGAAAGACATATGGCTGCCACATTTACTTTTTGTCTTACATCCAAACTATGAGCAGAAGCTGAGTCTTCAATAGATTTCCAAGTAGAAGTTTAAACAGCATGTATGTATAGTCATTCCCCACCAAGAGCAGGATTCTGTGATTCTGTGATTTGAGAATAGGCAGGTTAAAAGATGGGACTAATAAAGTTCAGTTAATGGCTCATTTCCACAAATATTTACATTGCTGAACACTGTTGTAGAATGTAGTATATTGCATGCTAGAGAACAAATATAGATACTCTTGTCATTCAATCTATGAATTTGAGGACTATTTTAGCTGCTGTAAGGAAAAAAGAAAATTAAAGCAGAAAATGCTTGTATTAGAAATGATGTTGAAATACCAAACATAAGAACAAAAGAAAAACTCTTCCTAAATAATATTGAAAATGTTTTCTCATTTACAAAAATAAAGCAATGAAACATAAATTTTATAGAGGGAATATAAGTTGTTCAAAATGTTAACTTAGAATGATTTTGCTCAATTGAATACCTTAGACAAAACTACTCAATACTTATGCCAAATTGTAAAAATTTTATTTAAAGTCTTCTAGAAAAATTGAAGAGGCAAACATGACTCTTGGTGTGTTTGATGGGTCATTTTTAGCCTGACAATAAATCCAGACCAAACCATATGAGAAAATAAACTCTACAGGCCAATGCATGACAGAAGGTAACCCAATCATCCTCAAGAAATTCTCAAAGACCAATGGGTAGTAAGAGGTTAAAAGCTTAAAAACAGTCTGTCTTTATTTAGCAATGAAAAGGTGATTAAGAAAGAAAATGCAGTCTTATTAGCTGTACTTGTGAAAACAGTGAAAAATACATGAACATATTAATAGAAAAATAAATGTATTCTAAAATGTTCAATAGCAGATATATTTGAAGCTTTAAACTATCTATAAATTTTACTTTGACAAATTAAAAGATTGAGAGGGACTAATAACAAAGATTCTACCTATATGAGCGTGAATCAAAATTATACCAGAGGCACTAGATGTTTACGTAAGAAAAAGGCATAATGTAAAAAAGAAAAAAAGTATTTCTACTTATTTAGGAAATTTTTGTTAGATAAAATACTCCAAGGATTCTACCAATGTTGAAAGTCACATTAAATTTTAATAACTGAAGGATGTGTTAATACACCAAAAATTTTATATATCATTAAGTAACAGACAAAAAGATTAGAAAATAAGATATAAATATCACATTAATAATAATGTAAAAAGTGAGATAGTTGTGGATAAATGTAACAAAATATATGCAGTTATATGATAAACTTAATAAAACATTAGTGAGAAAAATTGAAGAAGGACTAAAGAAGCAGATATTGATATATTCAGAGATTTGATGTGTTAATAAATTTGTTTTGAATTGATTTGTAAAATCAATAAATTCTCAATAATCCTACACTTTTTCTAATAGAAATTGGTTCATTAATTCTAAAAAGTAGACAACCTAGACAGGACAAATATCTACAAAAAATTAAGATAAGAGATAAATCTTACTAAATTTTAATAATTTCCATAGAACCATGGCAACAAAACAGTGTGACATTTGGTGAAAATCGAGATAAAAAGTTCCTTAGAATCGAAAAAGACCTACACAAAAATAGCCACATTAATTTCAATTGCAATTTATAAAAGCCATCAAAACAATTTAATAAGAATAACACTGTCTTTTAGAAAATTATATTGAAATAACTAAATATTATTAGAGGAGTAGAAACTCCAAGATTTTCCTGATAAACACTAAAATGTGTTTGTGACATGAACATTCAAGTAGACAAGTGACCTTGGAAATTTTGAACTAGAAAGCAAATGCATAAAAATTTTAAAAATATAAAACAAATGGAAAATTAAGACATTTGGCTCTTCAAAAGACACCAAGAAAAATTGAGTTGGGGCAATCAAACATATCCATAGACAGGGGCTATGAATTCATTTGATTGTTGTAATCAGCTTTCAGTATGGACATATATCTGCCCTGAGAAACTTTTCTTGGAGAGATAAGACACTCAAGTCTACTCACAGAAGATAGGTAACCAATGACAGACAAAAGTAAAGATTACATCTACTTAGTGAGCCACAGCGTATATTGAGGCTACTTAGAGGACTATAGATGAAGATTTTCATACAGGAGAAAGGCTGACTCAAAGGCAGATGCATGTCCAAAGTCTTACCCCAAAGTACATGACCTGCAGCCAACTCAAAATGTCAAAAAGCCTCTTTTAGCTTGGTGAAGAGCTTCCCCCAAGCATCTCTGCCTCTTTTTATCTTCCCAAGCTGGTATTGTTTCTACAACATTTGAGAGGGACTCACGGGTCTCATTAGTTTCAGTTCTCTCTCTCCATGACCTCCTATAATGTGATTTAATTTCTAAGTGTCATGAACTTCTCTCCTGCCAGCAGGAGATCATGTTTCCATTCAGAGGAAATCAGTACCTAAAACGATCACATCACATCACCCTGCTATATATCTTGAATGCATTAAGTCTTAATTTATCATTAAACAGTATGGAGGTGGATAATTCTAATTCTCATTGGAGAACATTTCCATAGGAGTAGTGATTTGTGCTTTTCTAGATATGGGGGATTATTTCTTTTGCCTTTCACACTGTGTTTTTACCATATGACCTGGGCATGTGGACCTATTTCACTGGTTGTGTGTCTAACATGTGATTATAGCCTGCTTGTGTTTAGTGTAAGTATTTTTGTTCTCCAGATTTATTGGCTTCAACCCCAAATGTCCACTGGATGAATGACAATTTTCATTATCTTAATGAGAAAAATCAGTATATAATTTGAATCCAGTATGGTACCAAGTTCTCTTATCCTTTGTTTCTCCACCTTGGCAATTTTTTTAGGTGGCTTATTTCTGAGGATATATGAGAACAAACATCTAAAACACCAGGTGGGAAGCCAGCAACAGACCAAAGTGTAGACACCACTAAAGTCCAGTTTGGCACATCAGTGAGTTTTATTAGGGTTATTAAAAGGAATATGGGTGAAGGGCTATGTAATGAGCATAGTAAAAATGCCTTTTAGGCATCTAAAAATAACCTTGTCAGGATCCCCCCTATACCCAAGGCTACACCTGATAACCAGAATTTAATGACATCACTCACTGAAGAAAACAAGACACAGTTCTAGACTCCATGATGCCCACTATACAGTATTTAAGCAGAGACCAAGACTAACGCTCTGTTCTCCACATCTGGAGAGATGCCACTTTGATATGCCTTCACACTGGAGATTCTACCCCAGGATTCTGACCCTCAAATCAGAGACTTCTTTTATAGTCTGGACCTGACCTTCAGCTAAAATACGTTGCACAGGTGAGTAGCCTTGGAAAGATAGCTTTAGGATAGTAGTTAGATATTGTGGAATAATGTTTTTTACACTGTGAAGATGAGTCACTCTCATCAGTTTAAAAAAAAAGCTGAAGGGCCAATAACTAAGCAGGATTTCTGGGCCGAAGAAATACTAGGATTTTGGGGAAGAAAAAGGCAGAGATGTCAGGAGACACAGAGCAAGCAGAATAACCGGTACAGAGATGAGGTAATAAAGACACGAGGCAGAAAGAAAATTAATAGAAATGGGTTAATTTAAGTTATAAGAGCTAGTTAGAAACAAGTGTACACTAAGACTAAGCTTTCATAATTAGTATAACTCTCCATGTCATTTTGTGTGAGCTGGAGGCCAAAAGAAAAGTCTGACTATACTTAGGAACATAGAGTGTGAACCTTGTGTGATAACTCTTACACAATAACTTTTTACTGGATAGATGTTCTACAAACACTAAGGGAATATGGATGACAGTCCACAATACTGTGTCCAGCAAAGTATTCAATCCCTATAGATGGAAAAAACAAGATACTCCATGAAAAAAAACAGATTTAAGCAATACATATCCACAAATCCAGCCCTACAGAAAGTACTGGAAGGAAAACTCCAACCCACAAAGATTTACTACAATCAAAAAATCATAGGCAAAAGTAGGCAATTGATAATTCCATTTTACCAAACACCAAAAGAAAAAATGGGGAAAATCCACCAAAACAACACCACCAACAACAAATCCAAAACATACAAGAATTAACAATCAATGTTGACTAATATCCCTCAATGTCAATGGTCTTAACTTGCCTAAAAAAGATATAGACTAACAGAATGGATACTGAGACAGAATCCATCCTTCTGCTACATACAAGAAACACATCTCAACATCTAAGACAGAAGTTACCTCAGAGTAAAGCATTGGGAAAAGATTTTCCAATCAAATGGACACAAGAAACAAGCTGGGGTAGCAATCCTAATAGCCAACAAATTAGACTTCTAACTAAAATTAATCAAAAGAGATAAAGAAGGGCATTTCATACTCATCACAGGAAAAGTCCATCAAAATGAAGTCTCAATTCTATGCCCCAAATACAAAGGCACCCACGTTTGTAAAAGAAACATTACTAAAGCTCAAACCACACATAAAACCTCACATACTTATAGTAGGAGACTTCAATACACTGCTGTCACCACTAGACAGGACCACCAGACAGAAACTTAACAAAGAAAGAAAACAACTAACAGAAGTTATGATCCAATTGCGATTAACAGACATCTATAGAATATTCCATCTGAATATACCTCCTTCTCAGTGCCACATGGAACCTTCTCTAAAACTGACTTCAACTTGTCAACATAGCAAACCTCCAAAGATACAAAAAAATTGGAATAACCCCCTGTATCTTATCAGACCACTACGTCTCAAAGTTAGAATTCAACAACACATATTGCAGAAGACCTAAAAACTCATATAAATTGAATAATGCACAATTGCACCATTCCTGGGTCAAGGAAGAAATAAAAAAAAAGAAATTAGAGACTTCCTAGAATTTAATGAGAATGAAGACACAACATACCCAAACTTATGGGACACTTTGTAAGTAGAACTAACAGGAATGTTCATATCACTAAGTGCCCACAAGAAGAAACTGAAGAATAGTCACACTAAACAATTAACAGCACAACTGAAAGCTCTAGAACAAAAGGAAGAAAACTCACCTTGGAGGAGTAGTCACCAGGAAATAATCAAACTGAGGGCTAAAATCAATAAAGTAGAAACTAGGAAAACGCTAGAAAGACTCAATGAAACAAAGAGTTGGTTCTTCAAGAAAATCAACAAGATAGACAAACCTCTATCCAAATTAACCAAAAGGCAGAGAGAAAGAGCATGCTAATTAACAAAATTAGAAATGAAAATGGGCACATAACAAGGGACACTGAGGAAATCCAGAGAATCATCAGGTCATGCTTTGAAAAGCTGTACTCCACAAAATTGGAAAATTTAAAGGAAATGGACAAATTTCTGCCTAGATACAACTTACCATAATTAAATCAAGAACAGATAAGCAAGTTAAATAGGGCTATAACCCATAATGAAATAGAATAAGTCGTCAAAATCTCCCAACCAAAAAAGCCCAGGGCCAGACACTTTCAATGCAGAATTTTACCAGAAATTCAAAGAAAGAGCTCATAGCAGTACTCCTCAAATTGTTCCACATAATAACACAAAAAGTGACATTGCCCAACTATTTTTACAAGGGGACAATTACCTTGGTACTCAAGCCACACAGTGACACATCTAAAAAAAAGAATTACAGACAAATATCCCTCATGAACATCAATGCAAAAATATTCAAGAACTCATCAGAGAAATCATCCACCATGATCAAGTAAGCTTTATCCCAGCAATGCAGGGATGGTTCAACATATGAAAATCCATCAATGTAATCCATCATATAAACAAACTGAAACAGAAAAAGGACATGATCATCTCACTAGATGCTGAAAAAGCCTTTGATGAGATCCAACATCCCTTCATGATAAAGGTCTTGGAGAAATCAGGGATAACAGGAACATACCTAAATATAATAAAAGAAATATACAGCAAACCAACAGTCAACATCAAACTAAATGGAGAGAAACTCAAAGTGATTCTTCTAAAATCAGGAACAAGGCAAGGCTGTCCACTCTCTCCATATCTCTTCAATATTGTACTTGAAGTTCTAACTAGAGCAATAAGACAACAAAAGGAGATCAAAGGGATACAAAGGGCAGCTTTTAATGCCCTTCCCCTATAATGAGATTGGTGTCTACCTTGGCTACCATCCCTAGAGCCTTCATCCAGTAGCTGACCGAAGCAGAAATAGGCACGCAAAGCTAAGCACTGAACCATACTCCTGGAATCCTGTTGTGGAGAGTGAGGAGGGCTGAGCAAAGGAGTCAAGAAAGTGCTAGAAAAACCCACAGAAACAGGTGACCTGATCTAGTGAGAGTATGGAGACCCCAGTCGGACCTCTGGAGAACCAGTATTGGACTGAATCAAGTCTTCTGAAAGTGGGTGCCAGCTAGGAGGCCAAAACAGTCTATGTGATATCTAACCGTGGAGATAGGGTAAACCTCTTGAGAGCACAAATGGACTTGGGAGCCCATTCTCTATGGAGGGATACTATTGCAGCCCAGATACAGGAAGGAGGGCCTACGCCTTCCCCCAAATGATATGACAGACTTTGACTATCACCCATGAAAGGCCTCACTATCCCTGGGGAGGAGGTGGGGGGTAGGTTTGGGGGTTTGGTGGGGAAAATGGGACGATGGGAGGGCAAGGGAATGGGGGGATGTATATGTACATCTCTAAAATAAATATGAGTGCCTCTAAAATAAAAATAAAAAAGTAACTTGTTATACTACCTATGTGTATCTCCATTCTTGCTTGCAACAGGTTACATACTAGAACAGAAATGACTCAAAGATGGCTGCATTACCAAATCCCACCCCAGCAGACAGTTCTCATAAGATGGCAGTCCGGGGCACACTACACAGCTATAAATGGGACCTCCTGAAACTGAGAAGCATCTGTCAGGCATAGGACACAGTTAACAAGACAAAACGGCAGCCCTCAGAATGGGAAAAGATATTCACCAACCCCACATCCGATAGAGGGATTATATCCAAAATATAAAAAGAACTCAAGAAGCTAGTCACCAAACACCAATTAATCCAATTAAAAAGTGAAGTACAGAACTAAATAGAGAATTCTCAATACAGGGATCTAAAATGGCTGAAAGACACATAAAGTGTTCACCACCCTTAGCCATCAGGGAAATGCAAATCAAAACAACTCTGAGATACCATCTTACTCCTGTCAGAATGGCTAAAATCGAAGCTTCCCTTCTGAATAGACAGTTTATCTCAGAGGAAATTGCAATGAAATAAAATTTTCAGAAAGCACACCATACAGACTTTAGCCCAAGGATGTTGCCTCCCCACTGACCAAGAGTCTCTTCACATCTGTTGTTAACATTGGTCTTGAATGCATCCATCAGGCTAACCAGAACTGCTTCATCCTCCATGTTAACCTTTGTGAAGGCAATGGCAATATATGTCTTCCTGTTGAACAGCTGTTCCCACCTGGCTTTGCCTGTGATGATTCAATAGGGAATCCCCATCTGGTGACAGAGGGCAGGCAGGAAAGCCACCACACAGTGGAACTTGTATCATGTGTAACTATGAACAGTTGAGTCTACTAGTTCTCCCCCACAGCAGTGACAGGACACCCAGCCCAAAGTAGACCTCACCACTTTGTCAAATGGCCCTGTTACATAGAGCTGCAGCGGAGCATGACTCTCTATAACCACCTGAAGGTGTGTCCTGTGATTAGCAAGTTCATCCAGGTCCTGGACTGTCAAACTCAGCTCCTGAAGCTAACCCGCAAGTACAGGACAGAAGCACAAGGGAAGAAGCAGAGTATCTTCATCAAGTCTGAGAATAAAGCTGCTAACGAAGAGTATGAGTCACAAAGACACTGCCTGTTACTCAAGCAGGGGTCAGTATTGCCGCTACCGCTCTATTCATGTATGGAATTCTCACAATAATAAAATAAATCTCAGAAAAAAAGAAAGACTGGCAATTTCTGCTTTGTAGTTCAAGTGTAATACAAGATTTCATGAATTAGCTTCTGAAGCATCATTCACCATTGTGCCAACCAACTTATATGTCTGTGCTAAGGTCCTCCAAGATGTGAGTCTACAATGTACAAGGAAATGTCAAGATCTATGGATGAAAAAGAAAGAAAAAAAAACTACCGTTTGTGAAACGCACACAATACTGGATGCAATGGTCTTAAATGTGGCTGCAATAATCTGCAGCTGTGTTAAAGTTGTTGCATTACTTGTCTCACTGGCTTTCTTGTTTCCTTTACTGTAAACACTGTGGGTTCAGTTTTTCATTTACAATGCACTTAAGTTTGGATAGCCACTGAAAGAACAGCAGTAGTAGAAATGGTAAATAAACAGTTTCTCAAAGAGTGTTTGAGATAGTGTAGGCAGATCACATTTTGTGTACCCTGGAAGTATAAAAAGAATGTATTATCATACAGAATAACATGCTTGTCACAAATATATGCTAAGTTGAATGCCCCCATTAGTTTCCTCTGCAATTTCTGAAAGATATGTACCACATAAAATACCAAACCCAGTGGCTAAGAAAATGAAAGGGAAATTGTGATGTATAGTCCCAGTGTGAGAGGTAACAGAACCTGTTGTTTGATACCTGCCTCTTCCACCTTCCAGCTGTGTGACCAGGAACAAGCATAAGCAATGACTTGGGGCTAATTTTTCTTCTACACAACCACAATTATAACACTATCCTAATATCCGAGCTCCCGCAGCTGTTACACTGATCACATAAGAAAGAGATTTGGTGACTCAGTTACTGCTCTGAACTTTCATAACAGTAGGATTCTGTCTTTCCCTACAGGAAAACTGCTTGAATGTAGCTTTTCCTTATAATATCTAGTGTAAGTTATTTAAATGTTTATCATTTGAACTCATGTAATCCTGTGGCAATTTGAAAATCGCCCATTTTAAAATACTTCTGTCTTTGTGCTCTGTTGCTGTGAAAAGACACCCTTACCAACACAAGTATTATAAAGGAAAGCATTTAATTGGTAGTTTGCTTACACTTCCAGAGGGTTAATCCATTCTTATCAAAGCTGGGGGCAAGTCAACAGGTGCTGGTACAGTAGTTGAGAGCTTTATACCCCAAATGGAAGGAAGAGAGTAGAGGGGAGACAGAGTGAGAGAGAGAGAGAGAGAGAGAGAGACAGAGAGACTGGGCCTATGGTGGACTTTGGAAACCTCCAAGCTTACTTCCAGTGACACACATCCTCCAACAATGTCACACATACTCCAACCTTCTAATCTTTCCTAAATGGTCTAGCAATTGATGACTAAGCACTCAAATACATGACCCTATGGAGACCATTCTCAATCAAATCACCACAAGTACTTTTTTATTGATAGAGTACATCATGATCATGATTCCTTACATAGTCTGCAGATAGTAGTGTTTAAAAAAAAAAAAAACATTATTCTAAGAAGTAAGTGGAATTCTGCTTTTATGAGGTCATGTGAAATTACTTTTTCAATTTTTGATTAGACAAGCCAAAATAGAATTGGATGGCCCATTTTAAGTTTCCATTCTCCATCCTTTAATGTTTACAAGTAAGCACTGTTTCCAAAATAAGAAGATAAATGTGATACATACATGTGACGATTGTGTTTCACAGAGATCTGGCTTCACCCTAAAACTGGGGTAATGAAAAGGACATCTGAATAGGAGGCAGAGGTGGTACTTCCTTCCATTCCTCTCTCCCCGTTTCTTTCCTTCCTCCAGTCTCAGTAAGAAGAAATGCAAAAATAGTGACCATGTATCAGGTCTCTCTTCATTGTAGCTATGCTGTAACACCATAGGTAAGATTATTAATGTGTCACTCAACTGCTATACTGTGTCCTAAGCCTCAAGTCAAAGGACCATTTTCCTAGCCACAGTTTTTCTATATCACCATTTTCTACATAGGGATGAACAGATTATCCCCATATTAATATTCAGGCTTCTGCCACTGTAAGCAAATATCTGAAGAAAGCAACAACAAGAAAAACAATTCAAAAGAGAAAGGTTTAGTCCTGGCTTCTATTCATTCTAGGCCTGTGATAAAAAAATAATAATAATAATGACTGCAGTAGGAGTGGGTGGGAGGGGCCTCATAGCTCAGGATGGAGAGAAAGCAAGGAAGATACAGCTCCCAAGAACTGTTCCAAAGAATTTACTTCTCTAGCTAAGCTTTACCCCTTTATATTTACAGAAACAGTGCTACCAGCTAGGACATCAAGTCTGTAACAATGGGTTTGTTGGAAACATTTAATATTCAAGCCACAACATTCCAATCATTGCCCCCAAGACCTCATGGCCATTTATGTCATAGTATAAAATATATACAGCCAATCTTAGAGAATCCTTGTAATCTTGCTGGTTTTAACATTGTTCAAGGTTCATATCTGGAGACTGAAAGCTACATTGTTAGGTCTTGTACATTTTTCAAGGCAATCCATACATCTCTGTGACCCACAGGCACATATTAAACATTGCCACTCCATCAAGTAGGAATATGGGCATGGAAAGAAAAACTGGAATCAAAAGAATAAAGAAATTCAGTAAAGAAAACATTAAATACAGGAGATCCGTATTTCACATTATTGGCACATGGCTTCACGCTTTGATCTCCCAAGAGCTTGGGCAATCTCATCCCTGTGCTCTTACCAGTTGCAATCATGTGACCTGTCTTTTGGGTTAACTATACTCACTGCCTAAAGCTTCCCATAGCAGATGTTTCATGTTCTTAGCATCTTCAAGTTTCTGTACTTTTCATTGCATCTTTAACCTCTCTGTTTTATCTTCAGGCATGGACTTTTCATGGGATGCCCACGGAGATCCTGGGTCTACCACAAGCCTGTCATTCCAGATTTTCCTTTGAAAAGTCAGTGAAAACATTCAGGGCACTATAATTCTAATCATCTGCATACCTGTAAAACCAGAAACATGAGGATAGCACGAAAATCCATCGCTAGCTTAAGTAGCACTTGGATCCTGCTGAGCCATAAGGCATCTCTGAGGCATTCTCTTCTCAAAAGATCTTCCAAATAACTGTGCTCGCATATCCTTGAGTCTGTGATAGGATCATGAAGACAACTACAGAAAGGCTTTCAAGGAATCGTTCCTACAGATCAGATGCAAAATACTTGGATTCTTTTTCGTGGTGGTAATCTCTTCAGAAACTATTCCTTTGGGCTTAAATTATACACAAACTAAGCCACAAGCTTTCCAAATCTCTATGCACTGCTTTTGGATTCAAATTTTCATTGTGAAACCATGCTAACAGAAACCACAAAAAAATCTATGGCACATTAAAACATGGGACTATCATGGAATTTCCTCTTCCAAAATACCCTGCCATCTTTAAGTTGAGACACGCATAAAGAAAAATGTAGACCAGTTCTTTGCCATGCTGTGGCATGAATGACTTCTGTTTCAGTTCCCAGTGCAGTCATAGCCAACCTATGACACTTGGTGAATACAGTCTTTATTGGTCATATCATGTCACCATTCCAGTCTGCTGAGGTTACACAAGAATCATGCCTTTAGCTGACACCAGGTCTGTGGTTCCTCAAGCACTCACCTACAAATGTTTTCAAATTCTTCCTTCAAGTCAAATCTAATGGCTTCTAAACCATACTTCCTAAGACCAATATTTTGTTTTTAGTGAGCTTTCTGCAGCTGTGAGCAAAATGCCTGGTGAGAAAAGCCCTAGGAAGGGATTATTCTTACTCCTGTCTTTGAAGGTTACAGAGAAATTTTCTTTAGTGCTGTTGCTTCTATGCCCATGTTGAGGCAGAACCTTCTCTGATTCGTTCCTGCCAAAAAGGACTGAGTCAGAGATTATACCTGGTTAAACCCAACTGTCCATAAATTACAAACAAAAACACAATCAACATTAAAATTAACTGGGAATTTGCTGGGAGATGGGGATTAAGAGGAGGTGAGGGTGTGAAGAAACATATGATGTAAAATATAAAACTGTCAAAGATGTTCAAAATGACATAAATAAAAACCAACACAAAAATATTCACTTGGTCTCTTATGTGGGGAGTGGCAAAAGCCGAGAGTGAATGTGTAAATCAAGATAAAAATCCTAAGTGAATAAGTATTGTTGATCAGAATTCAATGCCTCGGGCCCATGGTAATTAACAAAGCTTTCCTGTGCCCTGTGTAGGAATGTTGATAGAGTATGTACAAAGCACCAGCCATGGCAACTTTTCCCTCCTGGATGTCATAGCCTGAGACTGATCCAGATACAGACATTCTACTGAGATTTGCCACCCTCTAGTCTTGTGCTATACTGAGGTTCTGGGTTACTGATGTCCTGATGGGTGCTCCCCTTCAAACTAAACATGACCCACCATGTTCCAGTTTTCCTGTACCTGTGTCTGTGTGTCTGTCTTTTCTTCATTTCCCATTTGCCCTGGTCAGGTTTGCAGGACCAAGCTGCCCTGTACACAGCATCCTCATATCTATCCTTTGACTTGCCACTCATGAATAAGTCTATAGGCACAAAGTACTTGTTGGAGTTTCCAGGGATAAACAGATTAGATTGGAATACTGAACATATAATGTGAGCCCAGGAGCAAGCTGTTTAGACTTGTGTGAAACATACCCCAACACTTTCACCAGCATCATCACAATAATATAAGGAATTTATAATTATTGTAGAGAAAAAAAATCCATTGTTATTAATGTCAACAAGCATGCCCTATTGGTATTCAAGTCTAATTTTTTCTTGTTTTTGATATCGTATTGCTTAATTTTTAATTTAAACAGTTATTTTTAACTCATACTTATTCATAAAAAATTACATTTCACATAAACTGTTCAAAACTAATAAATGAGAGACCTGGATTCATGTTTTATATGCCAAAGCCCATACACTTACAACTTGCATAATAGTAATTTAATGGGAATAAAATAAGTATATCATGTCTATCTATATATTCTATATAACCACACATTCCAAATACTTTGAAACCTCAATATCTGGTGTTACAGTTTGAGAAATAAAAATTAAATATTTATGACTGGGGTTAGAAAAATTTCTCATTATTTTGACATTAGGAGTAGTAAATTGAAGAACCAAGATCATGAGCTATTAAACACCAGAATCCTTACAGTACCATCTAGTCATACAGACTTAATTTGAACTTTCATTTTCCATAATGCCATATATTTTCAAAACATTCAAAATATATACCTGACCTCTGACCTTGGGGTGTTATATGAGATATATATATATATATAATATATATATATATATATATATATATATATATATATATATATATATATATATATATATATACTTGATAACTTTTGGAAAAAATGTTTATTTGGAGGTGAAAAATAATTTTATTACTAGTTGTTTATTCTCTTTAGAGTTGAACCTCTTCCTCTTCGTATGTACTAAACAACTAATCACTTGTGTTAAACACCCACTAAACAGGGATTTGGTAGCAACTACATTGCTACAGTTTGTTTGCATTACATAGATTACATCCCATTTCCTGTGGTATCCATACCCATTTGTTTGGCAACCAGTCAATACCATTCAAGTTTCACACTTCTCTAAAAGAACTAAGTATAGAGCTGTGCAGAGAAAATCCGGATAGCATTTGCACAAAGTTATTTTTGGCCACATTTCTAAAATTACCCAGAAGCCAAAGCTTTGCCAAATGAAGTAAAGAAAGATAAAATAATAGAAGGCACATCATGAATGTGATTCCATTCAAGTATTAGCCAACTGACAGATTTTTTTAATACTAAAATCTAAACTATGAAACCAGTAGTTATTATGGGGAACAAGTCAAAGTCATCAATAAGTCCCCATATCTTTGAGACAAACAATTGTTGCTCAGCTTTCCTGGAGTCTCATTAGACAGTGATGAAGCTTGTGTGACAAAGATGAGACTAGAATCAGGAACTGGCAATGCACAGCCATAATTTAATCACTAAACAAATTAACTAAGCGGGTGAACAGTTACAACAGATATTCTGAAGTACTTAGGATTAAACTATTTTGTCTCTCCTGACTATAGCTATCACATTATGTCTCTGCCTCTCCATCCTTCTGACTTGGGCTGAATTAGAACCAGTGACCTAAAAGCAAAATGGCAATTCTATTATAAAATGCCTTAGCTAGTCAGTTACCCTCAGCCTTTTCACCCCTTCAATCATCTTTACTAGCAGAGTTCCTATTTTTACTACTAGACAATTTGGACATCATTAAGAATGTGCCCATGACACAAATTACATCTATTGTTTACACTACCTTCATAGAAAGGCAGACTATTCCCAAGGCTAAGATTCACCTTGAATTATGCCACCTTCTTCCAAATGTCTATTTGTTCTTCCTTTTTTCTCTGCCCTAGTCTCTAAATAGCAGTAGATGTGGTAGGAATGACAAGTGCCTCCTAAGCTACTTGAGCCAAGGTGAATTCAAGAAGTAGTCAACAGACACCTGTCCATCATAACCAGTGCAAACTGGCACCAGGTGCAGAGCTTGCAAATTGATCCAAAAGTGCGCTACTTTCTGTTAACATATTATTAGTTTCCCTGACACATCACAGCATTCAAAGGCTCTCAAGTCTATCATGGAGAAAGAAATCATCTTTGTGCCTTCATATTTTAGTAACAAGCTAATAAGAAAATATTAAACCATGAACTAGCACTTTAGAAAAATATTTTGGCCCCAAATATTTTGCTCTGAATCAAATTTCATTGGAATGCCTCTGTATACACAGTAATCTTCCAGACAGAATGCATGGATAGAAAGGGGTTTAGATCAATATTGCTTTAACAGAAAGAGTGCTTCCTGAAGAGACAAAGGTATGTAATTAAACATAACAAACATTTCCCAAGGACAGATGCCTCTAAATTGGACAAAATAAAGCTTAATTCCCTTTGTACTTTACCCTGCTGAGGACTTTATAAATTTGTGTTGTTGTAAAGACGTTTAGAGGACATTTCTGCTCATTATTTTTAGGAAATGAAAGGTATCCAACCTAGAGATAAACCTGATTCAAAAGGGAAGACATTTAAAGGCCATTGTATGGACACTATAAACAAACACTAAAGGATGGCTGACTCAGGCAAATAGTCTTCACATAGTCTTTAAATTTTTATGTTTCCCAAAGTTCCTACCTCTAAAATTCATTATGATTTTCTAACACAGTTAAAAAAGGGACTCTTCTCATAACAAATGAAATTAATGAAGATAAGAATACGAAACAATATATTATTGTTCTGATAACTAAAGTACATCATATATCTTACAATTTAGGTTACTTGGGATTGTAATACACAGATATAATGACTCACTAACTTGTAGTTTTTTTTTAAGTAAGAGTTCTTCATCAGAAATGATTTGTGAATAAGAAGTATTTGGGGAGGATATGTTAAGAACACAAAGTGAAAAAATGGGAAAGGAAAAAAAATAAAAGGGACTGACACTGGTCACAGTTTTATTAATGTGTAGGTTTCTACTGTGTTAGTTAAGATTCTATAGAAAACAGAAATGTTTACAAAGGAGCCTCAATAGATTGTCTTTCATAATATGGGTTGGATAGTACAACAATAACTGCCTGCTGGAGAGGCTTGAGAACCTGAAAGTTCACCAGTTCATGAAGCTGTCTGTCTCTGCAGTCTCAATCTGGTGCTAAAGGCCTGCATCAATGCTGGAGAGCCACTGGTCTCCAGTCCACACTGGAAACAGTGGAAACTTGGTTCTGATTTCACTGAAGCATGGCAGCCTCAGCAGCTGCAGTAACGGGGTATACACATTCATAAGCAAGCAGAATCATTTTCTCCCGGACCACTGTATAACCAGAAGACACTCCCCATTCACAATAAAGTTTGGCCCCAGACAAAGGGAATCAGAAAGTGTTGGTAAGTGTAGATTCTTTACATGGGCACTTTAGAAATGGTCTGAAGAAAATGATAGGGTTTCCATGATTATAAATTTAATCATCCAACAAGAAACAACTTAAGAGATTAAGAGTTTATTTTAGCTTCCATTTCTTTGGGAAACAAACATTTCTAGAGGGAAACCATGGTAGCTGGAGACAGCTGTTGACATTGCTTCTGCAATCAGGAAGCACAAGGAACTGAATACCACTACTCTGCTCAGTCTCTTATTATATTCAGTATAGCAGTTTTTATACTTCAATTAATCTAATCTAGAAAACCCCTCACAGATATGTCCCTTGATTTATCTCCTTGAGGATTCTAGATCAGATCAAACAGACAGTTAATACTAACCAATACCATTACCTATATGCTCTTGCACAGTGTGTATGGAATATGTTAAAGCAAAGAAGAGTTGTGCCAAAGACCCCTGATAGGAAAGGTTCCTTTAAAAAATTCAACATTGCATTGAACAATGTTCCATAAAATGATTTTAAAGCCCTAGTTTCCCCTAATGCTTCACCTATTGCTTATGATGTAACTGTATCAATATGGTTGACTCTATTCTCAAGGGCATTTCATTTTGAATAGCTGTATGATTTCAGTCTCCTGAAAATTATTTAATCCCTAGGTGCCTCTAACTTAAGAATTTAGGTGGACCCTAGGCCATTTGATGGTGATAGGTGGTATTTATTCTTGAAGTGTTGTTCAGATAAGATAGGGCAGCATTTTATGGCTCTACCAGACATCAGAACTATAGTAAGAAATGATATCCCACGTGTGCTGAACAAAAGTCCTTCTTGAATGCTGAAAGGAAATGTGTTGATTCTGTTGTTGTACGGCAGGACACTGAATTTGTCTACCACTTGTAGCCTTGGGTATTCGCATTAGGTATTTGTGACTATGATGGAGAATGAACAGCACCATAACCAACTTTTGTCATCCTCTTCCTCTATGGATTGATTTTTTTTGTGATGGGGTTTGTCTGTGTGTCTTTAGAGCCTGTTCTGGAATTCACTCTGTAGACCAGGCTTGCCTCAATCTCACAGAGATCTACCTTCCTCTGCATCCTGAGTGCTGGGATTAAAAACGTGCAACACCAATGCCTGGTTTTGTATTGGTCTTTTCTTCCTCTGAGTATCAGTCCTCTGATCACATTTTGCTTGCTTTGTTTATTTCACTTTTCCTTTGAATTTTATTTCAGGGGTGCGTAGAAGAAAGAACCATCTTCCTAGAAGTCTTCTTCTACATCCCTAGAGATTTGAAGCTTGAGATCGAGAAGTCAACTATTCAAGCTCCTGCATATCATAGTCTGCAGCAGAGAACTTCTCAGAAGTTACATGTTCTACTAGGGCATAAGAGTCTTTAAAGCAAGCTACCAGAGCAGCACGGCTAGGCGATTGTCATAGGGCTAAATGCCACAAAGAACAATCTCAAGTAACAATTTAGAACTTAATCCTCCTATAAATACAGCTACAACCTGGAATTATAAGCAATTTATATGCACGTTATATTAATAGTTAAAACAATAATAACTGTATTAGCAGTCCTTCCCTGAAATAGCTGTGGTTGGGAATTTTAATTACTGTGTGATTAAACTACTAATGTAATTTAGATTTTTATTTTTATTGCCCAGCAATGGAACTTGACCAAAAATATGTGAAAGGATAGCCTTGTGTGTAATTCTTAATTCACAACTGTTTCCTTTCTGTGAAACAAAGATAATACACAGATTTGCATTGTTTTTTACCTTGTTGATTTATATATAGAATCCATGACTTGATTTTTCTAGGAAATTATCTGTGTATCCTCACCACAGGCACCGTGTATACTTCCATTCATTGTCATATGCATAACATGTGTACACAATAGCAAAACAAAATTAAACTTACATGATGTCGTTGCTTATAATTTAATGGACATCTATATCTTCAATTAAGTCATTTCTTTTTAAATGAATTGTAAGCTTTGTTTCTACATTCTCTGCACCACCAGATATTTATGGTTGCAGTCTATGCTGACATCAAGATAAATAGGCTATGTGGCTTCTAAGATGATAGATGGAAGGAAGACTGGAGAGGTGAAAACTTTCAATCAAGACAGGTTCTCAGATACTCAGTACTTTGCCCTTAAATGTGGGAGGCTTGTGTAGAAAATAGCAGTGGTGACAACTGATGCACCTCTTCTTTGACCATTGGTATATCTGCTAAAATGTGCTGTTATGATCTCTAGGAGGTATGTCTCAGAGAAAAAAATTATCTGTGCCTGACAATATCTACATCGACTTAACCCCAGGGTTTGATGCTTCTTAGTCTGTGGAACACCGGAGATCCATCTCTGAGACTGTGAATGTCGGATTCAAACTGTCTGCTTTTTGAACCTCAGTTTCAGTTCACTTCGCCTCTTCCACAGGACATTCTTTATATAAGGCACCCATACAGAATATTTTGTATCTCCTTTAATACTCATACATTGTCAGATGTTTTGTCTGCACCACAGAGAACTTACTAACCACAGCCTTCTAACTGCCCAATACAGCTATACCACATATTTTATTGCTTATATGATTTTTATGAGAAGTATCTATACTTATTTCACAAAACCTATAAAAGTTTGAAAAGTAAAGGACCTTTGCCCTGAGCATCTCCTAAATCCCCAAAAGTTTTCAATATATTGCTGGTTGCCCTAGATTAAATTGTTGTTAAGTTAAAGGCACATGAGGTTTTGTATCAACAAAAGGCATAGGAAGCTATCAGAATTTGTTTTTCTCCAATTTAAGCAACAGAGTCAAGGAGCATGTCTGGCTCACTGCTTCTCCACTCAAAGAGCAATACACAATAGGCACTTCATAAGGATTGCCAGATGAGTAATGACAGTGCCTTATCATTTGCTGGAATTGCCCATGAAGGCTGCAGGGCTCCCATTCCTCAAAGCTATGGGAGATCACTGTGTCACCGTGCTCTTCGAGCCTGAAAGCCATTCTCCATGGATTATTTCTCTATTTCCTGAAGTTGAAGACACATGAACAGCCTTAGTTTAAATATCTCCAGCTGCAGGAACTGATCCCTGCTACCAGCCACATACGGATTGTTTAAAGATACTTGCACTTTCAGATTCTAACATTTGCCATATAGATAACTAGCTCTTCCAAATTCAGACATGGAAGATATCTTCCTCCAGGAAGCTATCTTATAGATGAAGAAGTCCTTGATTGACAGAGGGCATCAATAGTGATGGAGAAGCATTATTTCTCACCTTCCACACCTCAGTAATTCTTCCAAAACCCTTGATATATCAGCAGTGCTGGGAGCCATACATTCCATCTCCACACCTAAGAAGCCTTTCTAAGAGCCATGTTTGTTACATTCTACTTCTATTTGCAGAAGAAATGGTTTTACTCACAAGACAAACTAGAATGAGAACAAAAAGGAAACTGACATGTTACAATAAATCTTTCCTGCAAACACCACTGATCCCGATTGCCATGTGTGCACTTTACGCCCACCCAATTTAGGGCCCAAATTAATGCACAGAAAGAATTGTATTAGATACAATGCTGCTTGATCAATGACTAGGGCTTCTCATCTGTTGGCTCAGTCTTAATTATCATAAATCTATATATTTTATGAGACTTATCTTATCAGAAACCTTCCATTGGTGGTGGATCACATCACGATGCTGGAGGAAGAGCAGAGGAGAAAAGAGGGACAATTCCTGTTTCTCCTTGCTTAAATATGAGTCTTCTTGCTATGTCACTTCCTCTTGGATCACCACTTCTCTACTACATTTGCCAGAATCCTCTTTGACTCCTAGTCCTGTCTAACTTGTTGTCTCATTGGCCAAACAGTATTTTATTTATCATCCAATAAGACAAACACATACACAGAAGCACTTACCCCATCACTGACATCATTTGGAAGTCTAACGGATATTCAGAGATTTTAGGGAAGAATTTGATTTTTTTCTACAGGGTGTGGTAAAAAAGATAAATGAGATTGCACTTTTCTGTTTATATGCATGAAGTTTTTAATGTTTAAAGGGAAGAATGAATTGGACTATGAGTCCTGGAGTGTGTTTATGTTCAGATATAATTTAGTAGTCTGATCTATCAAGAAAAATAAGGAGTTGCTATTTTTAGTACTGCTTAAGTCTTGAAAGCTCATAATACTTCAGTTTTCTTAAATTCTTTTCTTTGTCATAACTGATGCTAACAGTACCAGCACAAACTCACAATCCTCTTTAAAGAGTAGAAAATAGCAATGAATGACTTTCCAAATTTAACTTAGAAATCATTTGTTAAATATTTTGATAACCAAGAGCAAAGACCTAAATAATCTAGCTTACAAGAAAAATAAATGGGTTCATTTTCTGCATTAAACAAGTTCTCAGATATCAACACTTACAGGATAATCAAATTTGAATAGAAGTTAGAAGTGGAAACATTAAGAACTGAAGATATCACCTCCCTTCTCTCAGATCAAATGATTTCTTTGGTGCTTATGTTTTATTTCTATCTGTCCTACTCATCATTATTAAATGTTTCCCTGGAGTCTTTTCTTCTTTCCAATTGCTCATGCACAATACCACACACTTACCAGTGACACTCTAATTAGATGATAGTTTCTTTACATTATTTTCTAACTGCAGCACACAACTCTCACTATACCTATTTCTTTTGTATCTACTACTTCAAATTCTTTTGACAGAGGTCTCATGGATCATACTCTGGATAAAAGTGAATGCCACATAAATCAAGTCTCCCCTGTCATTCCATCATTTGGCCTTGTTGAAGTCAATGAATCATGTGTGGTTGGAGTGATGCAGTCATGATGTGTGTTTGGGTGGTAGAACAGATGGAACAAAGCTGTCAAGAACGAATTCAGTGAGGGTGCTTTGGAGATTGAGTGTTGCGAATAGATGCTGGAATAGTGGAAGAAAACCACAATTAAGGAAAGATTAGAAAGAAGAAGGAACACTTGCACCAACTTTAGAATTTCAGCCAGGCCTATCATTTCTGCTGAGCTATTTTATTACCATTTTCTAAAAAGGAAGAAATAGATACACTGATAAAATAAATGAAACAGGATCACTCCAGACCTTTGCATTTTAATTTATAAAGCACAATAGGATTTTTATATAGCACCAAATTTGTTTCTTAAATTATACTATGCTAAGATGAGTTTGCATTACCTGTGTACAATAGAACACACCTAGGTAAATAAAGTAGACATTATCATACAAATGGTCACCCAATTTCAATGCCTCTAAAATAGTATAACCATTGGAAAAATACAAGAAGCATTCACTCTTAAAATTCCGTAGCTTCTTCTCTTTTCCTACTTCTCTTTTGAATTATCCTTAACTTTCCTGATCCCATGGTGCTTTAATTGAAGGAAATCTGTCTCTGGTTTCTCTGCACATATAAGTTGTGACCAGTTCCCATTGATTTCTTTCAGTTGACAAATGATGAAAATGTTCTCTATCCTTTCAGTCTGGGTGCGAAGCCCAGATGCATTATGTCACTGTGGAAAACTGCATATGAAATCAATAAACTTGAGGAAAATGGCTATAAAATCACAATTCTTTATGTCAAGAGAAAGCAAATTGCTTATGTTGCCCAGATAGTTTGGGATTTGTTGCCTGCTTCTATAAGAGATATTTCCTTTCCAATAACTTCAGGCTCAGGAATTATAGTTAGTCACAATAAGCCTAAAAGTCAGATGCATTAATCTTTATATATGTCCCTTTTCATTACTTCTTACTTTATTTATGAAAATCATTTTCGTAGAGTGGTACTGTAAGTTGTACAACGTGCTTCCATGAGAAATTGAGTTTAAAAAATAGATCAAAATAAATCTAGTGATGAAATACTTTTTGAAAAGTACTCTGAAGTAATCACTATATATTAGTTTTGATAACTGTTTCCCAGATTTTCTTAAAGTTTGGAATTTGCTTGAATTTACAAATCATTATATAAAACTGTAGTAATTTTCTGAAATATAACACTTTGGACCATCCCTCCTTTTGTTTCAACTTCAGATACATCTAATGGACCTTGTGTCATTTGTTTATTTTATAGTAAGTCTTAAGGAACATACAATACCGAGCCTGAGAGCATGACTGGGGTTTGTTCAAATGGTCCTTCATCCCAAAATTTTCCAGAGAGGAACAAAAAAGTTTGATTGAAGCTGTCATTATAAAATTGCTATGGATGAAAATGGGAATTTGTTCCATTAAAATGTCAAAAGTGAAATCTCTCAATTCAATAAGGCTTTAATCAATGTCATTGTAGTGCCTCTCATGTGTCTACAGCTGCTATAAATATCTTCCTATTGAGATGTTCATTGCTCCAAACACCTCCATATAGAGATTTTACAAATAGAATTTTAATTAAAATTCACAGAATAACTCTCATGCCTAAGAATCATATCACAAACATTTTTATCAGAAGGCAGACCAATGCTCCTGATACTCCATCTTGGTTTTCAGATTATTCATAATTATTAATTAAGTTAATTTTATTTTTAAATAGCCATTAGGCTTATAACAATTTATGTACATAGTTTTGAAGATAAAACCACTTTTTAAAAGAAAATATTAGTTGCTGTATTTCAAGAGATGTTTAATCTGGACATGCTAGTCATTAAATAATAAGAAAGCAACAATAATTAAAATTAGACATTCATAATATTTCAATAAAAATAGCTTTATTTTCTTGAGAGCTCACTAAATTCTGAACTTGCTATTAGATCCTCTTTTGTGTATTGTCCATAATAGATCTACTCATAGGTATTATTACCTTCATTAAGCAGTTAAAAAAATAAAAGAAATAAAACACTAAAATCTTTGTCTAAGACAATTTCAGAAAAAAATATTCTATTTAACAGTGTCCTTGATATTTTTTCTCTGTAGTTGAGAAAGGCAAGTACCATCAAGAATTTTAAAGTCTGAAATTACACAGCATTAAAGGCATGTTGTTTTTTCGAGTTAAAGAAAACTGATAGCACCAATTTCAGATTCATAGGGAGTAAACTAATCCAATCACCTTGCAAAGAAGCAGATAGTAGGATAGTGGGATAGTAGGAGTTGCCTGTCACTGTCTTTTCAGTTGGTCACTGTTATAACTGAATCTGGTTCCATCAGTATACCCATTCATAATTAAATAGAATATGTAACTTAATAATAATTCATTTGGATATTACCAAAATGAAATAAAATAAAACCACATTGTTATAAACAAAAGTATGGTATTGTCTTTTTATTTCTGAAATAATTCTGACAGTCACGTGAGTGTTGTCTTATCCTCATATTCTATGCAGATACTCTAAATGTTCTACTCCTTTGCTGGTTTCCTCATTTATTCTATTGTCTTTATAATTAATCTTCCAATAACTAAGAGAACCCCATCTTTATCCATTCATACTTGATTGTTTTCCTCCTAACTGTTGTAATTTCAGTTTATGAGGATAGTGTGTGGTCTGTGACTATTCTATTTCTTTGTTTAGTCTAATGTGTCATGGAGCAATTAGTCTTCTCATCTGAGGGCATCATTATCAGATTTTTACTTAGAACTTTATTTTGAAATAATTTTAAGTATACAGGAAATCTACAAAAAAATGGAGGTTTTCTATACCTACAGTAATTGTCTCTAATGCTTATATCTGGCATTGCAAATGCACAATTATTAAAACTAATAAATAAAAATTTATACATGCAATATGAAATTTCCAAATTCATAGAGATATCAACCACCTAGTCCCCATTAGCCTCTGTTCTATCTTTACCCATTGCACTTAATCTTGTCTTGTTAGTCTCTCACAATCTGCAGCAATCCGTCAGTCCTGACTAGTCTCTCATGACCTTATTCTTGAAGGGCATTGATCAATTGTTTCATAACATATTACTCATCTTGGGTCCATGTGATGTTTCTCCATGATTAAATTGAGGTTGTAGATCTTAGAGAAGACTAACAAGGTAATATCCTCTTCTCAGTATATCATATCATGGATAGCTGACATTGATATGTCTTATTACTCGAGATATTTACTTTGATCATTTGGACATAATGGGTTCTGTCTGTCTTATGAATGCCCCCAAAATGAGTGTTTAGTTTTTCAGGTATTAAATATTTTAGAAGTAATGTCTTAAGACTGCCGATATGGTATTTTTTACAGTGTTTGTTTGTCACTGACTGAACTTCTAGTAACATATACTTGCAAAAACTGTTATCTAGTTATAGCTCATATTCATCTTGTTATTCTACATCTATGAATTCTGATTATTCTATAAGAATGAGATGCATGTAGATATTCATTTATTTAATCAGTTACATAAACAAGTATGGACCCAGGAACTTTTGTTTTGTTCTTTTTAATATAGTCACCATCAGTTTTATGAGTTGCTTAGATTATTCCAGTTGTGGTCTTTAGGCATGTATTCATATTGTTTTAATATAATTTAAGCAAATACCACCTATATAATCAAAGCACAGAAAGGTATTCCAAGATCACCTTGCATTTCTATAGACCACACACTGAAACCAGCCACTTTTCTGGGGTGTCTTGCTTAATATATTATGTAAACACTCAAATAAATCAAATCAAGGTTCTCAGAGGGCTCGCTGCTAAGTGCTCCCATTCTTCCCAGATCTCACTTAGACATTGTCATACATAAGACAATGTATTTTTTATGATTCAGTAAAGCCACTGGAGATCAAAATGCAAAGCTAGCCACTGCCATAGAGCCAGGCAATGGTGACATACACCTTTTTTTTTATTTTTTTATTTTATTTTTTATTAATTCAAGTTAGGGAACAGGCTTGTTTCATATGTAAGTCCCTTCTCCCTCTCCCTCCCCTCACCCTCATCCCTCTCCCCCACCCACCTACCCCCACCCCATCCACCCACCACTCCCCAGGCAGGGTAGGGCCCTCAACAGGGGCTCTGCAAACTCCACCAAACCTTCCTGTGCTGGGTCTGGGCCCTTCCCCATGTGTCCAGGGCCAGAGTGTATCCCTTCATGTGGGATGGGCTCTCAAAGTCCCTTCTTACACCAGGGAAAAATGCTAATCCACTTCCAGAGGCTCCCGGGAGTTCAGACCTCCATATTGGCATCCATGTTCAGGAGGCTGGATCAGTCTTGTACTGGCCTCCCAGATAGCATCTGGGGTTGATGTGCTCTCCATTGTTCAGGCCAACTATTTCTGTGGGTTTCTCCAACCTGGTACAGACCCCTTCAATCTTCATTCCTCCCTCTCTTCAACTAAATTCCAGATTTCAGCTCAGTGTATTTCTGTGGATGTCTGTCTCTGCTTCCATCAGCCACTGGATGAGGGCTCTAGTTGCAGATCGGTCAGTTGAAAGGGCGGTGACATACACCTTTAATTCCACCAGCCACACTAGCTAGCTTTAGAAGCTGGGAAGTGGTAGCATACACATTTAATCCCATGACACAGGAGACAAAGGCAGATGGATCTCTCTAAATTCAAGGCCATTGAGATGTTACACTAAAGTGAATCAGTCTAAAAGAGTAACAGCTCACACAAAGGAAATCTCAGCACTTGGGATCCCATGCCTTTAATGCCAGTTCTAGAGAGGCATATAAGATAGGAACAAGACATTCAGGATTCAGTCTCAGAGATTTATTCTCCAGCTGCGTTGAGTACAGAACAACCTTTTCAGCCTAAGATAGAAGTAAGAGCTAGCGGCCGGCTGCTTTGCTTTTCTGATCTTCGGCTTGATCCTCAATATCTGTCTCAGGTGTCTTTTTAATAATCATGCTACAGACATGTACATACAAGTATGTATATTCCTGTATACATCTTTAATAGCACAAATTTCTGTGCACTATGTTGATAGTTCCAATGTATTCTGGCATGACAGGGTTCATGAGGTCTTCTAACACCATTAATATATTTATGTAAATATGGGGAACACCCTCTCAATACACATTTCTTAGAGCATATTTACTTTTCATCAGCTCTGCTGTACTGGTAAATAGTCCCAAAATTTTAACCCACACACTTGTGAGTAATTTTCACTGGAGTATAGTATCGGTCAATTGTTATACTTGTTGATGGATTTCCTATTAGCCTTTCAAAATCTAGCCAAAATACTGTGTTTCAAGGCAAACCCATATATCAGTTTCCCAGTGGAGGCAATAACAAAAGGCACAAGACTGAGTTAATGAAAAAATTAAAAAAAAAAATTCTTATATAACTTTTACAAATTGTATCCTCTTGGAAATGTCAATTCTTTATACAATTAAACAGAGACAACGCTACCTATTTAAAAAATTACCTATGACAACTCATTAAGTTCATCTAAAGTAATATATTCTTAAATTTTTTTTTTTGGTTTTTTGAGACAGGGTTTCTCTGTGTAGCTTTGGAGCCTATCCTGGCACTAGCTCTGGAGGCCAGGCTGGCCTCGAACTCACAGAGATCCACCTGCCTCTGCTTCCTGAGTGCTGGGATTAAAGGCGAGCGCCACCAATGCCCGGCATATACTCTTTCAATTTAAATCATATAATTACATTATTTCTTGCCTTTTATTAAACCAGATAAATTCCATGTTTAAAATAAATGTACTTATACTGTTATTCCAGATGTTTCTTAGATTTTCCTTTTTACTATCTCTTCAAAGCTGATCGTTTGGCCCTGGAGAACCCATTGGTGACCTCTCCCTGGTGAAGACCACTTATTCTACACCCAGTTTTCCTTAGTTGCCCATGGTTTTTTGAGTGAGGTCGAGGCTTCTTGGGTCATTTGGATAGATTAGTTGATAAGAATTTATGGGTGTAGCTTCAGATATTACTAGAAGACAATCTCAGAGGAAACTCCTTGATGCTCCCGCTTTAACAACCTCTCACTCCATTTTTCTGCAATGTACTCCCATCTTTTTGCTTGTGAGTGATCTTTACATGTATCTATGCAGACTAGGCTCCACAGGTCTGCATTTCGACTTGTGGTTTTCTCTAGTGGTCTTTAACTGCCTCAAAGAGAAGTTTCCATGATGAGGGATGAAGCCTATGCTTGTCTGAGTATATAAGGACAATTGTCCCATCATTCTGAGGGGCAATGTGCTCTCTAATGGCTGTTCAGGAGAAAATTCCTTGCTTCCTCTTTCTACCATCTACCCCTGTGTACCTTCACATACAGTGTGCTCCAGGTTTCCCATTTGCATAAAAACACCAGTCATTGAAGTGGAAAAACACTTTAAAATGATTAGAACTCTAAAGAGCTCATTTTCACATAAGTTAATATTGACACAGGAGCTTAAAACTTTAACATACAACTCACAGAAATAGCTGTCTGAACAAGGGGGAGCTCTTGGTCCCCAGAATGATAGCTAGGAAACCAGCATGGGACTGATCCAGACCCCCTGAAGTGGGTGCTAGTGAAGAGGCCTCATAAATCTACAAGGCCCCTACTAGTTGATCAGTACAAATCCCTAGCATAAAAATGGACTTTGGGAGCCCATTCCACATAGAGGAATACTCCCTGAGCCTAGGACACAAGGGGGTGGGCCTAGGCCCTATCCCAAAGGATATGACAGATTCTGGAGACCCCCTAGGAAAGGCCTCATCCTCCCTGGGGAACAGAAAGGGTTTGGGATAGGTAGGGTGTTAGTTGGGGGAGGGGTACAGGGGAGGAGGGGATGGAGAGGGACCTGGGAATGACATGTAAAATAATCTTTCTAATTAAAATAAAAAATTCAAAAAAAACTTTACCATACCCACTGAGAAAACACAATTAAACCCTTTTAGTGTGTTCATGTGATGCACATTTAATGCAATTAGGTTCATTCATTACACTTTATGGGAGGGGTTGCACTGGGAACCTGGTGTGCTTTAAATTTTACATTAATAAAGTATGATATGCTAACGCTATTCAGTGATACAGATTTTCATAAATGCACCATGGTGTATTCCTTACAGCAGCTAAAATATAAATCCCATCACCCTTAAACTCCTTCCCTATATCTTATAGCTTCCGGCCCTACTACCACTAACCCATTTTTTATGTATCATTTTCCTTATATTACTCCATTTTTGGAGGTTTTATTTATGCTTTAGTTTTCCTCATTGTTATCTTTCATCTTTGGTTTGAGAGGGTTTCCTGAAGTGTAGTGAACAAATGTGAACAGTCTGTTCACATCTAAGAGTCAGGCAGCCCAACATGGATGAGAAGATACCTGTGCATGATGCTTCTGATGACATGGAAGTTGGGCTATCCTCTTTGGAGAAATACTTATGCTAACACTCTTCCACCTAAGCTTACCTCCTTTCTAAATTCATGCTCAGGTATGGTCATATATTTGGTTTGACCCTTTGAGTTGATGCCAAAACATAAGCAAGAAAACGAACAAATGATATCTTCTATCATTTTTGTGGAGTCTGATAGATCAAAAAATCAGAGCATGAGTTCAACCCACTATGTTCAACTCGAAATCTGTCTTTTTTGATAAATACTATCTTCACAAAATTCTTTATTATAGAGAATAAAGTTATAGTGGAAAGAGCTAAGATTTTAAAATTAGTGTTAAATATGGACCTGACGTCTGACTTCATAATTCCAGCTCTAATGGAAATGAGGTATGAAGGCAATTTCAGGGGTTTTTGTGAAAATTTTATGTGAGATCAATTGAGGACCACAGTAGAGCTTGTAAGAGTGCATTCTGGGGAAACAAAGATCTTTTGAGAATACCTGTGAGGTAACATCTGAAGGAATTGTTGGGTGAAAAGTGTTTCCATCACTACTGCTTTGAGAAACAGAGGGCAGAATTCAAATTTCTTAGTCGAGACAGAAAGAAGTCTCTTTAGGGAGGCACGTAGGTTTAGCTGAATGAATGAATGCCCATTCTGTAGTGATTACTGGGTATTTGAAAGGTTTTAGCTTGGAAAAAGCATGTCAAGCCACAAATAGAAATTGTGTCAGTCAGAGTGAGAATGCTGAGAAGAAAGGGCAGGAGAATATCCCGAGGCCCATGCCATTTCGGGTTTCCTCTTCTCTGTATTCCAGTGCACTTACTGAGACATACTGTGAACAGGAATTTGGATCTTCATGAGAATTACTGAGACAATAACAATCTTACCTTTGTGTAAACCAGAAACTGATGCTCAAATTTCTCTTTCCAGTTAGGAGAGCAAAATAGAAACATCATCATCCACTTTCAGAAAATCAAAGTTTGTGGTCATCTGCCTTATAAGATAATGCCAATATCTTATAAGCTTTTTTTCCTATGTAAAAAATGAAAATGCTAAGAAAAAACTCCAAAACACCTGTGATAAAAGTTTATTAATATTTTTGTTGTCTTTATTTGTGGTTTCTTTCTTAATTTTATTTACAAAATGAGTATTTTCTTGAAACCAAACATGTTTTCGTACTGTTTCAGGAGGAAATCTATAAAGGATTCTGTAACAGTCTAATTTTAATTAAGAAAGGCAGTCTTTGAAGGTCTAGAGTTCCATAATTTGTCTCCTTGAAATCCAATACAGTTAGTTACCATTTACATGTTTACAGCATTTCCCTGTGGTCGATGTTTATAGTATCACATGTTTTCACTTTAAAAGTTAGACAATTCTCATTTGTTCATATTGCATATAACGCAACCACTGGACATCAGCAAATACATTGACTTGAGATTATAGTAATAAATAATAAAGCTATGGACTTCAGCTGCTTTTAACCAACATTCTTATTAGGCTTTAGAAGCTCTGGTGCTGATCCTTGCATACATTTGAGAGTCCATTGCTCACCTTGTGAGAGACATATTAACTCTTTCAAGTCCCAAGGGCACCATTTACTAAATGACTTCTTTAGTGCTCTAAATGTACCTTAGTTCCCTGAAAGAGGCACATTAATCTTCAGAACATCCCTGGAGAGAACAGATCAGGAAATAGAATTTCCTTGGTCTTCTGAGATCCAAACCTTATAAACCTTATGCACCAGAACAACAACAATAACACTCAAAAAATCTTACTGGTTTTATTTCTTGGTGTTCCAGAATACCTTCCAGATTTATATGTATGTATAGGAAATACAAATAAATAGAAAATGGTTTATGTTGAATTTGAGAGCAAGTAGAAAGAGAAATTCCAAGTCATAGTTAAATACTACATGACCAGAATTGTGCCAAGTGACTTCTACAAAAGCAGTATCCTTTAGTCATTTAAGTAAAATGCAGATGCAAAAATGATATGAAAACCCAGAGGCAACAATCAGTTTGTGTTTACAATCACAATTTGCTAATTGTTGAACCAAAGACAAATATATGGCCAAGTGGAAAGAAAATTTCTTCTTGTTCATTTTATCAGTTCAATACCCACAGAGCAGAGGGTCATTTTGTTGTTGTTTTTGCTTTTTCGTTTTGTTTTCTTTTGTTTAGCTTTTTTTTTTTTTTGGTTTTGTTTTTTGGAGACAGGATTTTTCTGTACAACAGCCTTAACTGTCCTGGAACTAGCCTTGTAGATCAAGCTGGCCTTGACCAGACAGAGATCTGTCTGCCTCTGCTCCTGAGTGCTGGCATTAAAGACAAAGGGCCATTTTATATACATTTCTACATTAAAATGAAATAGAATCAATATGAGAAAATTAGAAGCAGCAATATTGAAAACTATTGAAAGGAGACACTCGATTGTCTCTTCCTGTTTTTCCATTTCCAATTTTCTGTAGTTCCAAATGTAGGGTTAGCATACTGTTTTCACTTCTCTGGTGATTTTAAGTATGGAGAAATACATGAAAGTCCTAGGCCATTTTTTATTGATATGTCTATTTCCTAATGAAATCACAGGCTATATTGAGGAAATCTAACTTTCCCAAATGCTGAAATTACAGTTAAAAGGAGAAAAGGGACCTTTAAATAAAATCCTTGAATGGAAAATCTTATTGAAATATATTTCAAATCTTCATGACTCAAGATTTTCTGAAAATATTCATAGGTGTCAACAGCTCTGGTTTTTATTGTGAATCCAGTTTCAGTCATGGCCTCCAGCAAGCTTCCTCCTCACTATTCCTGAGAGAAGGAAGAAGAGAGGAACAGGCAGTACTGGGCCTTTCAAGTCTAACCTTGAGTCACAACAGCACTTAAGGACATGGTGGAGAAATTCTTTGTAAGTTCAAAGCCCAGAGTTGATCACAGGGATATTCTATATAACTACTGCAATTCTAGAACTCTCAGATGGAGAAGCAACAATGTGTTACCAGCTAACCTGTTCATTTTGAAAGAGGATTTTTGCTTCTCAGTTTAGATCAGATCTGTCTCTTGGTGACTGGGGAATAAAAGTTAACAAAGTAAACAAACACATGGCAGGAAGTTGTTTTTTTGTTTGTTTACTTTTGTTGTTGCTGTTACTATAGGATAACTTTTGAAATACAATCAGGATTTTGACGAAAATTCCTGTTCATAAAACTAATAAAAATCCTTGTGATGGAATCCAGGAAGAAGGCTTTCACATAGGTGGCACACAAATTCTTTCTTTTCATAACAGCACAGGTCTCTTGATTATCAAATATGATTTTGATTTTGTCTGAGTGAAGTTATACGTTCCCCAATCAGCCTAAAGAGTATTACATTGGTCCATAAAATCCAAAGTTGTCTTATGGATGTCTACAGGCAAGACACCATCTAAGTACCTTCCTGACCATACATCAGCACATGGTGGTCATACCACATGGATTCCAGGATTTCATGAAACTTAATTGCATGGTGGCTATTTTTTCTTTTTTGTATTTAAATTAGAAACAACCTTCTTTTACATGTCAATTCCAGCTCCCTCTTCCTCCCCTTCTCCCCTGTGCCCTACCAACCCCCATCCCATACCCTTTCTGTTTCCCAGGGAGGGTGCGGCCTTCCATGGGAGATCTTCAAATTCTGTCATATCATTTGGAGCGGGACCTAGATCCCATGTGTCTAGGCTGAGAGAATATCCCAGTATGTGGAGTGGGCTCCCAGAGTTCATTTGTGTACTGGGGTAACTACTGATCTATTACCAGTGGCCCCATAGATTGCCCAGACCTCCAAAATGACATCCTCTCTCAGAGGGTCTCGAACAGTCCTGTGCTGGTTTCTCAGCTATCAGTGTCCATGAGCAACCCTTTGTTCGGGTCAGCTGTTTCTCTGGGGTTTCCCAGCCTGGTCTTGACCCCTTTGCTCATCATTCCTCCCTCTCTGAAACTGGATTCCAGAGTTCACCTCAGTGTTTCACTGTAGGAGTCTGCTTCTGCTTCCATCAGCTACTTATACTCACTCATATATGGATTTTAGACCTAGAGCAAAGAAGTATCAGCCTACAATCCACACTGCCAGAGAAACAAGGAAACATGGAGGACCCTACGAGAGACACACATGGTCCCCTGGAGAAGGGGAAAGGGACAAAATCTCCTAAGCTAATTGGGAGCATGGTGGGAGGGGATGGGGGTTAGAAGAAAGAGAAGGGGAGAAGACGAGGGGAGAGGAGTACATGAGAGAGCAGGAAGATCTAGTCAGGGGAAGAATAGAGGAGAGCAAGAAAAGAGATAACATAATAGAGGAAGCCATTATAGGTTTAAAGAGAATTCTGGCACTAGGGAAATGTCCAGAGATCTACAAGGTTGACCCCAACTAACAATCTAAACCATAGTCGAGAGGCTACCTTAAATGCCCTTCTCCAATAATGAGATTGATGACTACAGTGTATGATGGCTATTCTTATCCCACAGAAGAAAACAGGGGTGTGAGAATGTTTGGTATCAGTGTCTCCTTGAGTTGTCATCATTTATGTATCTTCACCATCGCTTTTATATTTTTATAATAATTTAGAATATTCCACTGCATACACTGTGTATTAAAAACTCCAGGAAAATGTACAAGTAGGATAAACTTTCATTTTTTGCACTAAGTATTTATTTTTATTATGAAGAACTGGCTCATAAAATATGCAAGATAAGAAAACCTCAATTTTCCATTTTCAAATGCAGGACTAAGGAAAGCCAGTGGTATATTCAATCCATGTATGAGCTGTGCACCTGGGAATATGACAATCCAAACCCTAGTTTCAATCTCTGCACACAAGAACTTGAGACACCATAGCTTTCTTATAGCACATCAACAGAAAGGTAGTCCATCTTTTGGTCTAATGAGACTCTCAAAAGATTGGACTGTATCTAACCACCCTGGGAATGGCGTCTCCTCAACAGATTGCCTGCATTTGGATGCTAATCTAACTTTATCCACATACAGTATGGAGTCTTCTCAATCTGATGCATCAAATTAACCATCACAACCTGTAAAGGGTTTTAATGGCTGGTGGACTTGAAATGACCAGAGGCAAGGCAGGCTTCTTGGAGAGTGGACTGAATGTTCTGTAGCCTACTGTGCATTTCTCCTCTGCTGTTCCCACTGACACCCCCAGTGGCAAAACTTATGGTTAGGCACCAGAGCCTCAAGAATGGAAAATCAAGACATTCCAAGCAGAAAATGAAAATTCTCACTTCATTCTGAATGGGTCAACTTAGTCTAAGTGACTGAACATCCATGATGAGGAACATGTGACTATGTAGCAGCTGGTAACACCATCCACCCCAAGTCTCTATCTATTGCCCCAGCAAGTAAACTGATCAGTTTACAGTCTAGTTCCTAATATCAAAGGAGAGAAAGAGCCAATTAAATGAGGAGGGTGTGGAGATTGAGAATCATTACTCTCATACTTTGGAAATGGGGATTTGACAAGAAAAAAAATGTTCTAAAATGTTTTCCTTTCTAACAACAATTGCCTTGAAGTATAAAACAGTATGTTTTCATCTTGCCAATTCTCTTCAGATTGTATGTTACATGCTAATTACTACAAATAAGTAATTAACTGAATAAATAAGTCATAAGTCATGATAAAGTCAAACACTAACTATAGCTTAAGTTTTGTAAAATTGGAGGAAAGGAGACAGTGGAATATAAATAGCAAACTTTCAAGTAATAATGATATAGGAAATGTTTTGACACTTCACAGCTTGAAAGGTCGTATGTGGATGACATGATATGCTAATAATGCATATCATTCTCACAATCAGTACAACAAGCTTTGTTATCAGTGCTGTAGCTTTGAGTTTGCACAAGGACATTACCGGAATATAAGCACCATTGTGATGCTGTACTGGAAAGTGATACTCACAGTGGGGAGCACCAATAATTACAGACTAGTAACATCGGACAGCACAAGCAAGAAAAACAGAATGTTCACATTATGTATCAATTCCGCATTCACAGAATACAGATGGTATTTTCAGAACACTGCAAGGAAATGAAAAGGTGCTCTCAGAGGAGCACAAAATGGGAAATGACACAAAGAAATGCTGAGCAAAACAAGGCAATGGGCTGAATATACATAACTACTGACAGAACAGAAACCTGGCTCCTTGATGACTCATCTCTTCTCTTTCCCCTGTAAAACCTACTGGCCCTTAATATAGTTCTAGGCACATAGGCGAAGCTCAATAAATATTTGAGAGCCTCATGAAGCATGTCACGATGAGCACCAGTGAGAATGCTAAAAATAGCCTCTGATCTCCAAGTTTCTGCAGTCACTATGCTGTTTATCCATAACCAGGCTTGCCCTGCAGCTGACATATTCAGTATTTCCATTCTGGTCATCTCTCATCTCAGGCTCCTTAAAGGATTTTAAATAGTCTCTCCACCAACATCTCCCTTATTTCTTAAAAAAATAAAAGGGAAGCTGCATGGAGACTGTATGTCCACCTCCTTCCTCTCTGTGTGTGTGGCAGGGCGGATTCCTTTCCTCCTTCCAGGATTGGCTCTGCATATTTTTCTTCCCTTTTCAAGTTGTTTTATTTTTGTAATTTCATAGATTTCAAAAATTAAATTTTAAAAATAAATTCTCATACTAGTTCTCAATTGCCCTAATTCCCTCTCATTCGTGTGAATTATAGTTTGAGTTCTATCTCTACATTTTTAGTGGGAATTACACTCACAAAAATCACAATGTTCTTAGCTTTCAAATCTAGTTGGTCTATTTTCAAGCTTTCTGAAATATTTAAAACTTTGTTTCTATTGTCATCCAACAAATTATTTTTTATGATGCTTCTTATACTTTTTATTTCATCTTCTCATTTTATGTTTTTGCAGGGACCGTGGAGCTTCTCGTATCTTGTTACCTTTGTAGTATTGCATAATCATACTGCAGAAATATCTGTGATGGGCAACTCTAAGTTCTGTTAACTAAAGCAAAGACTTATTTTGAGTCATGACTTGGGAAGTTTCCCTTTACTCTCACTTGGCCTTTTGTGACTTGGGGGCTGTGGTGAAGTAGCATACATTGTTAGAACTATGAATGATAGCAACTTCTCATCTCATGCTTAGAGAGTAAAAAGGAGAAGGAAAACAAAACAGTTGAACAGGTTTTTCATGCTAACATTCAAAATGACTAAACACCTCTCACTGGTAGACACAGACCCTATTTCCAAAGAATCTGTTACCTCCCAATTGCATCATGCTGGGGACAAAACTTTACCACATTGTTCTTTGGGAGACACTTTAGACATGACATTCAATTAGCACTAGGGATGATCAGACATGCATCTACCTTCTCTAGAAGTCTTCAACTTTGTCACGATGATTTGTTTTTGATATACCTGGCTCTTAACAATAGTTATGTTCTTCAAATTCTTCAAACACTGGCTGTTTTCTTTCAATGTTGCATTCCTTTCTGGAGAGTAATCTATTTGTCTTATTCATATGCCTAGGTTGCCATTCTCATTGTGTGTGTGTGTGTGTGTGTGTGTGTGTGTGTGTGTGTGTGTGTGTGTTAACGGAAAACAGATATTTAATGTAATGTATTTAATTATGCTTTCCCTTCCTCCGATTTTCCCAGACACCCTCCCCATTTTCCCACCCACCTGAAGCAACATCCTTTCTTTTTCTCATTAGAATACAAACAGGCATCTAAAAAATAGCAATAAAGTTAGATTAAATAAAAAAGAAGAGAAGCAAAATAGAAAGGGGAAGAAATTCATACAGGGTCCCAAAAGCTTTTGTTGCCCAGCCTTAATACATTAGGAGGTACTTAGTCTTACTACAACTTGGTATGCCATCTTTTGTTGATATCCATGTATCTACCCTTTCCTAAGAAGAATAGGAGGAGGAGTAGATTGGAGGGTGGGAAGAGAGTGAGATTGAGGGGAGTCACTGGGAGCAGAGGAGGAAGGGTGAACTGTGGCCTGGATGTATAATTAATGAATTGGCTAATTCATTTTTAAAAAGAAACACACGGAGATTCAGAGATGCAAATATTCCTGCATACAGAAATCCCATAAAAACACAAAACTGGAAACCATACATGAAGGACTTCTAATATTAAAATCAAAGGTTCATGTGAAGCAAGCTTGAGACTAATTTTAAAAAATTTAAAAAATAAAAATAAATAAATAAAATATAAGGCTCAACAAAACAATTCCAATTCCAAAAATGCCATTGTGTTAGTTTTTTGTTGGCTGTCTGCTGTTGAGCATAGGCCTACCCTTAAGAGTGGTTTGTATAACTAGTGAGACTCCTTTAGAGGAAACTAATTTTTTATATGTGAGGGCTAGAAGATATTTCCAATCGCTAAGCATCATCTTTCATCTCTTCTTCAAATGTGCTATCCTCCATCCTGCACCCACTTTCAAACTCAAGCCTTTATAATCCTTTAACTTGACCTCTTAGGGGAAAGGGCATTCAATCATCTGATCTCTCCAGTGCATTGTTATTTGATTGGTACCAAAATTAGATACAATCATCAAGCATTTCTATTTTATCTTTACTACATACAGATTCACATGCATTTCCCTGTACCCTAATGGAAAAATAAATAAAAAGCCTCATGGCTATCATGACATAACAAGGGCAACATGTCCTTTCTACTTAGCCAAATACTATGCTGAGAAAAATGTTATCAAATAACTCCCTTATCAAATAGGTGATCAAAACATGTATACCCATGATGAATTCTTATTTGTACATACCCTTTGAGCTTTTATTGCAAATATATGTTACAGAAAGAAGAGGCTTTCAATTGCAATCTGTTGTGTACTTTCTGTCACACTGTTCTGATTAAATATGGGAAATGCTTTGAGTGTTGAATTCCAAAGATGACTGAAGTCCCACTCTGCCTTAAATTTAAAATGTGTTCTCAGTGATGAGGAAGATGTGGCATTATGCAAAAGATATAATTGGGCACTTTATTCTGAAAGAAAGACAGGATAAATATTATTCAATTCTCAATACCCAATTTCTGCCTTTTAAAAGATGAAAACAAATTTCACCATATTCCTTTAAAGAAGAAAAGAAATAGAAAATGAAAGGAAACAATCATCTTGTTTTCCTTCTTATTTGAGTATTTATTCTCCATTTTAAGCATGCAGGCTAACAGGTGATTTTTAGTTTTTGCAATTGCTAATCATTGCAGCAATTCTGTTTTTATTATTGCTTTTGTTGAGTTCAATCTAGCCTTTCTTTAAACTAATAAGAACTTTCGGTAGATCCAGAAAGAAATAAGGTCAACTTTGAGAGCATCAAACGATCTGATCTCTGCTGTCACTGCTAAACGCTACCAGAGTCTTTTGGAGAGGTCCTTTTCCAAAGAGTAACTGGACAGGTGAGTAGAAACTCTGCATCTTCATAAGACAACTAATTTTAAGGTCACTAAGACTGGGGACAAATACATAAAATATTTTCCTGAAAAATCACTTCCAAATTCATGATGACTCTTTAAAAACATGTCAAGGGACAAACATCACATTTTTGTGATGATATCCCTTTTCCCTGGTGACTAAAACTTTACTAGATAATCAGATGCTCACTCTCTCTGGTGAATGTTCAGCAGAGCAGGAGCTAGAAGTTAATAAATTAATAAAGGGTTCTAGGGGAAGGAGGGCTTGGAATGAAGCAGCATCAAGGGAGCAGAGAGCACAAGCTAAGACTTCATAGACACAGAACGAAGCTAAGTAAACCAAAATCTTGTTGTGTGAGAATCAGTATTTAAAATCATCCATTTCTGGAAACACTGCCAATCAAAGGTGGGAAGAGTGACATGTTTGCTCCATGCCAGATGGTTGAGACGTTGATTTTGCTAGTGTATGTGCTGTTTGGCTTCTGTGTCTACATCCCAATTTTGAAGGTGACTGAAAATCTCCACACCTGTCAAACCTCCCAGTTAACATTCAACAGTTGGTGGTATCAGCAGGAATATTATTCAGAGGTAAAAATGTCTATTATTTATATCATTTTAGATGGGATATTTTAAGGGAAGTTGCCTAATTTGCTTTCTCCCTGGGAACTAGGCAAATGGCATCAGAAATTTGTCTGGACTTAAATTCAAGGTTAAGATTATAGTCTTTGATGTTGAAAGACCTTTGATATTTGGCACCCAATAATCTTTACAAATACATCATGAATAGACTATCTGAAAGCATTCAAAAGCATGTGTCATCTGCCATATTTAATTACCATAATGATAGTCACAAATTCAGAATGAATAAACTGGAGAATAATTAGATGATATATTTTATTTAGAACAGATTTTCAGAGGCATATTGTTTCAAAAGACCTATCAAAACTGTGCTTACGTATCAACCACAGAAATCAAAGACAATTATTAACTTGTAACAATTCATTGTTTAATTAAAGAATGAATTTAAAGTCAATGAAAGGTTAATATGTATTTTATGGCAGTTTAAAATTTGAAATTGTTCATTTAAATGTATAATATTCATATAAGGCAATGATATCCCTTGCTGCTTGTTTGTATTTTTCAGAACTGATTATATCAATATAGTAATAACAACTATCTCATCTATTTGTATCTATTATGTTCCAGTCATAGTGCTGTGAGCCAGGATAAAATAGTGAAGACAAATATAAATAGTGAAATTTATAACCAAATCTTTAATATATAATGTGTGTACAGTGTTGGGAAACAATGATCCTTTACCATAGCTGTTTCTACAATGTTAAATCTACTCTCTTGCTAAGAGTAAATAATTAACACCATTTTTAATGATTTTATCTAAAAATAAAAAAAATTCTAGCTGAAAATGAAACTATTTCTCAATTATGACTCTTCAGTTCCAAGTTTGTCTAATATTTAACTTCTGCCAGAGAAGTTTTACTTGTCGGCTCCAGTAAAACTACCTCATTAGCTTTGATTGATACAATTTTTATTATAATTCAGTTTTAGGCAAACTTCATTCATCTATTTACTTCTGCATGTTTTTGTAGCCAATTTATTTTGTGAGACTTATCCTGAAATTACAGTGTTCAAGGTTAAATGGTCAACAGAGACCATGCTGGGTTCCATAATTGCTCTGAGTATTTAAACACACACAATATATTTTTCTCCCTTTAGGCTGAAGTTATTACGGCCAATTCAAGGAGACACTTTTTTTTTTTTTTTTTTTTTTTATCAGTGAGTTAAAGTTGGTTCCAACCATCCTCATAAGGGAATGTTTCAACCACCTTTTCCCAGTAGCCATTTTCCTGGATAGTAAAAACAGCCCATATGTAACCCAACTCTTTCTAGCATCTCTCTCTCATCATTAGAAAAGCTAGCCTACTCCCAGCCCACATAAAATACATAGCATGCAGTTCTGCTCTTCATCAATAACACAAAGAAGTTGTACCCTAAGTACTTGTTAGAGAGCCCAGCAACAAATTTACTGCAGCTTGGAAACCATCCTAGCTTTAGTTAGAGAATAATATCTGTGGACAATTTCCTGAAGAGTAATTCAATCCACATAGCAGAACCCTTACAACCATCCAATGGACTAAGCCTGATGAATAGAAAAATGCATGTCAAGGCCACAGAATGTCCCCACAGAAACACTTCTAATAAACTGCACTTTCACCGTGGTGCCATGCTGACGGCCTGCACTGAAGGACTCTAACAAACAGAGACATAAAATTCATTGATGTCACGATTAGGATAGTTCCTGGAGAATGTTCTATACTGTGTTGTGTTGTCCTTTTTATGAGGACTCAAAAGAGTAATCTTTTCTCTGGTATCAGTGTCTGAAATAATTGTGCTTCCACCAAGCAACAGGTGAGTTTCATCTTATGGACACTATGCAGTGTTTTACTTCAATGTCAACCTCCTTGCTTCACAAGTGGAAACCCTGCCTCAAAAAAAAAAAAAAATGTCAGGTGACTGTATGGTGCCCTACAACTCATTTCCTCCTTCCTTATCTGGCTTTTAATGCCTCCCTTCTTATACTCGTCCACTTAATTTTTACATCTATGTACCTAAATGTAGGAAAGCTGACATCATACATTTTTTCTCGTGATGTGTTAAATAATGAAGATTAACATGAGATAACAAACAGCACTTATTTACATGAGCCCCGACTTAAACCTGAGAGAGGATATGTCAGCATGCACCCCAAGAATCATCACCATAAGTATAGCATAAAAAACAAGCAAGCAAAAAAATGTAGCTTTTAATTGTGAAATTCTTCACTTAGTAACAGTTCAAATTATAGAAAAGTGGAAAGAAAAAGCTCCAAAAATATCATAGAGATGATATTCTAAATGTAGTTCTAGGGACATAGAAGCCAACTTCAAAGCTAGGAGATGAGGCAAAGGAGCGTGGAAGAGATGAATGATGGCGTCAAAGGAGACTTTCACAGTGGCAGGTCCTGATCCTTTCCTCTCCTGCTGGAGCTGATTGGGAGGGTTCTGTGAAACAATAAGAGCATGAGTGATGGACACATAATTTCCTTTCTCAGAAATGGACAAAACAGTCAAATCCAGGAAGACACTGTCTCCTCTTTGCTTCCTTCCTACAGGTTTTGGTGTCTTTTTCTATGACTTTTCTGTGGTAAAATTAAATACATTGCATTTAAGTTTGAATGTGTGCTCTCTTTTAGCCACTCTTTCTTCATATTTTTCTTTATTTCCTACAATTGAGATTTTATTCTATGTCTGGATACAAACATGAGGCACAGATTTTATGCCTGTGTCTCTCTGAAATTCATGACCTAAACCTCAAAGTGCTGCCGGTTATGTCAAGTCATGTGTCTCATTTTAGCTCCAAACACGTGTATTAAATGTTCTGTATAGCCAGATTTCTTTGTCTGATTTCTGATCCATGTGCAGGTCTAACAATACTCTCAAGTTCCATATTAGACACACACACACACACACACACAGAGAGAGAGAGAGAGAGAGAGAGAGAGAGAGAGAGAGAGAGAGAGAGATATGCACAGAACCTGTGATCTTTGCTTACCTCCCATATAAATCAAGTGAAAGATTTTGTTAGCCTTGCTTGCATGTATCTTTATTCCATATACACTGTCATTTATGTAGCACAGAATAAATAGCATCTGTTTTCTCCATTTCTGTGACTGAATATAGACTGTTCAAACGAACCTGAGTTAGACTCCCTCTGTGACTCTTCATCAGATTTTTCTAAACTTACCATTCCCTACTTGTAAAATGGAGGTTGAAAATAGCTACACTACAGGTTTGAAATGAGGGCAACCCGAAATTATTTATCTGAAGCTGACATAACCTCTGACCCACTCAGGAAGCTCGAGAATTTCATTACTCACATATTTTGCCTTTTTGCATCCTCTGTGTCTGGCTGCTAATGAAAGTCACAGAGCTATATAAACTCAAGGACACAGAGAGTAGCTAAATTCTCCACAGTGATCAGAATGTTTTTGTTGTGATTGTTTGGTTTGTTTTAATGCTGGAGATTTAACTCAGGGTCTTATAAGCATGAGACAGGAAGCACTCGATTTCTGCCCCAAACACCCAGCACTAATTCTTTAGTTTTTATCAGTCCTTCCCCTAAAAGAGTTATGATCCTTATTATTTCACATGACCTCATTACAGTTATCTCAGGAATGTTGGAATTTTTCTTTGTTTGTGTGTTTTCATTTCATTTGGTTAATCTCTTTCTTTAAGGACTTGAAGTTCTTGCCATAAGGTTTTTCACTTGCTTGGTTAGAGTTACCCCAAGATATTTTATGTTGTTTGTGACAATTGTGAAGGTTGATGTTTCTCTGATTTCTCTCTCACCTCATTTATCATCTATATATAGGTGGGCTACTGATTTCTTGAGTTAATCTTGTATCCTACCACTTTGCTGAAGGTGTTTATTAGCTGTAGGAGTTCCCTGGTAGAGTTTCTCAGTTCCCTTATGTAAACTATCATACCATCTGCAAATAGTGAAAGTTTGACTTCTTCCTTTCCAATTTGTATCCACTTGATCTCCTTTTGTTGTCTTATTGCTCTAGCTAGAACTTCAAGTACAATATTGAAGAGATATGGAGAGAGTGGACAGCCTTGTCTTGTTCCTGATTTTAGAGGAATCATGTTGAGTTTCTGTCCATTTAGTATGATGTTAGCTGTATATTGCTTTTATTTTGTTTAGGACTATACAATCAAGGCTGACCAGGCTAATGAATCTCATTTTTCTCATTCATATCAAGAAGTTATTCTATTTTCTTATTCTATTTTCCTGACTTGCAGTGTTAAAAACACGTGGCTTTTCCTTCCATCTTAGTCTACCTTTAACTGTAGTAATCTATCTGAGAAATCTGTTCCCTCCATCACCTTTCACTCTCTTTTATGTAATTCAAAATGCCAAGACTCCTTAAAACCCTGCCATCATCTTTTAAAACATTTTGCATTTTCTTGTCCTTAAATTACCTTCCTTGGATTCTGCTTTATAGTCTTGTTCATTCTGGTCACCTTTGCCCTTTTTTGACCAAGGTTTCTGAGAAGATATTCTGTATTCCTGTTTAGTTCCTGTTTATTTCCATGTCTCATAGAACACTGCAATCACTCTCACTTTATATCAAACTTCTCTCACCATTCTTTTTCAAACCACCACCATCTATAAGTTGTATATTCCAGACAGGAAATCTGCTGACCTCTTAATCTGGGATATTTCACCATGCAGATCTAAAACAACAAAACAAAACAAAACAAAAAAAGAATAAATGCCTGTTTTATTGATAGAGCACAAAACCTACGGTTTTCTGAAATCACAGTTTATGGTTTCATTCTTGCCTTATTGAATGTCCTGTCCTTAAAGCTTCTGCGTGAATGGTTTGTAAGTCCACAGCCCTTCTCTTGAATCCCTGTGAATCTTGTTCCTGTGACCTTACTCATGTGTTCACTCAGAATCTTGGCTTTATAGTCTTTTTGAAGATTGCACCATCCTCTAATTCATTCTAGGACTGCCCTGTGCTGGTGCAAAGTGAAATCTTACAGATTTTCATCTTTTAAACCATCTTCAGTACAAACACCAGGGATAAATCCTGATCCCACTGCTAGGAGTCCCACAAACAGGACAACTGTCACTCACATGTAGAGGACCTATGTTAGTCCCATGCAAGCTCCCTAACTGTCTATCCAGCATCTCTTAGCTCCCATGGGATCAGGTCAGCTGTCTCTGTGAGTTCACCATCATGATCTTGACCACCCTGGTTCATACCATTCCTCCTTCCTCTCTTCAACAGGACTCCCAGAGCTTGGCCCAGTACTGTTTTAATAACATATGGGTTTTCCTTGAAATGAGACACTTTTGCTCCTGGCAGCACCCATTTACTTTTAGAAAGGATAATAGGCGTCAAGTAACCTCCATATGGAGTTTGCTTTCATTAGGGCAAAGTTATCCACTAGCAAAGAAATTGCAGTTGGCTTAACTGTTGACAGTATGCTGTCCAAATTGGACAAGGGGGACACAAAGGAAGTTGACTGACGAACTTTACCAAGACAAGGTAGAAAATCATTCAAATTTCCTTCTTCACAGAAAAGTCTATCAGATATTCTAGACCTGTAGGTCAAAAATGGATGTCCCAACAGTGCAGAATAACCTTGCATAAATGTCCAGGAAGGCAGTTATCTGTGTCTGTCATTTCTTATAGTTTTGGAAGTTGCTTGCTCTGCACTACCTGTTTACATAGGTAATATTATATCCTTCTTTGGTCTCTGATGGGATTGAAGACTAGATAGTTATAGTTAGTTTTCCTTAGTCATGAAGGAAAGTAAATTAGGTACAAAACTTTAGATTCAGCAAAAGATGATAGATAATGGAGTATTTTCCCTAAATTTGCCAAATACAAATGTACTAGACACTTTGAATATAATTCGTTTGATAATTGTTCTTGTTGTATGTAGTTTCACTTTGTTAAATTTAACATCTTTAATTCTATTTAGACAGTACCTGATAAATTGTTCTTATTGTGTATAGTTTTACTATGTTAGAGTTAAAACCCTTCTGTTTTATTTAAACAAAAGGGGGAAATATGAGATATTTGTACACTGTGAAGATGTATTGCTATGATTGGTGTAATGAAAAGCTGAATGGCCAAGAGATAGGCAGGAAATACATCCAGGCAAAGACAGAATGCTGGGAAGCAGGGAGTTACTAGCCTCACATGGAGAAAGCAGGATGGGCAGTACTGAGAGATGATGTAACAATCCACATGACAGGATGTAGATTTAAAATATAGGCTAGCTTCCTTCCCTTTCCGCCGACTCATCACAGACCAGACCAGGTGAGCGACACCCTGATTTTACCCAACTTCTATCCTAAGCACCATTCACCCAGATCCCTCCAGGCTTGTCCCTGCTTGAAACAGACACGCCCAGGCAGGGAGGAGCTCCCTGAATCTGGGAACAGGCCACTCTTCCTTCCCTTTCCACCAACTCATCACAGACCAGACCAGGTTAGTGACCCCCTGCTTTTACCCAACTTCTGTCCTAAGCACCATTCACCCAGATCCCTCCAGGCTTGTCCCTGCTTGAAACAAACACACCCAGGCAGGGAGGAGCTCCCTGAATCTGGGTACAGGCCACCCTTCCTTCTGTTCCCCGAGACCGATCCTCCAGGAGGTGAATGATCCACCACTCTTACCCAACTCCCTTTCAAAGCCCCATCCATCCCGAGCTCCCTGGGCTTGCTCCTGCTTGGGGTAGACCTGCCCAAGCAGTGAGGAACCCCCAGAGCCTGGAAACACCCACTCTTACTTCCTGCCCCCCCCACATACACCCTATCCCTATGGAGCCCTAACTCCTTCAGAGTGAGGAGACTACGAGGAGAGGCAAGACCATCCAGAGCTTCGGACATTGAATTCCTGGCCCACACACACTACAGAGTAACAAGAGGAGATAGAGAGATCCTACCTGCACTCACTGGAAAAAGATATGGGAAGAAGACAGAATAAGAACTCACTCAACAACAGAAAGACCACTATGACACCACAAGAATCTAGGGACTCCACTCCAGAAACATCTGAAAAGCCCAACATACCCAACATAGTGCATGAAGAAGAGATGGACCTCAAAAATTATCTCAGCAAGATGATAGAGACCTTCAAAGAGAAAACAAGAAAATCCCTTAAAGAAATTGAAGAAAAAGCAAGAAAAAAATTACACGAAATGGAGGAAAAAGACAAACCAAAAAATTCAAGAAATAAACAAATCTCCTAAAGAAGCTAAAGAAACCCAAGATAAAATAACCAAACAAGAAGGAAGCTCTTGAAACATTTCAAAGCATGAAAGCTGAATAAGACACAATAAAGAAAACAAAGAATGAGGCGATGCTGGAAATGGAAAGACTGGATAAACGATCAGGATCTAAAGACATGAGTATAACTAATAGAATCCAAGAGACAGAAGAGAGAATCTCAGCTATTGAAGACTTGCTAGAGGATATATATTCATCAACCAAAGAAAACCTCAAGTCCAACAAATCCCTAACACAAAATATCCAGGAAATATGGGACACCGTGAAAAGACCAAACCTAAGAATAATAGGTGTAGAAGAAGGTGAAGAAACACTGCTCAAAGGTACAGAAAACATATTCAACAAAATCATAGAAGAAAACTTCCCCAACCTACAGAAAGATATGCCTATGAAAGTACAAGAAGCTTACAGGACACCAAACAGACTGGACCACAAAAAGAAGTCCCCCCAACACATAATAATCAAAACTCCAAATCTACAGAATAAAGAGAAAATATTAAGAGCTGCAAAGGAAAAAGGCCAAGTAACATATAAAGGCAAACCAATTAGAATCACACCTGACTTCTCAATGGAAACTCTGAAAGCCAGAAGGTCTTGGATAGATACTCTACAAGCACTAAGGGAGCATGGATGTCAACCCAGACTACTGTACCCAGCAAAACTTTCAATCATTATAGATGGAGAAAACAAGATATTCCATGACAAAAACAGAATTACACAATACATATCCACAAATCCAGCACTACAGAAGGTTCTGGAAGGAAAATTCCAACCCAACGAACATAACTACATGCACAAAAATACAGGCAAAAGATGATCTAATTTTGCCAAACACAAAAAGAAGCAGGAGGGCAAAATCCACACACAATGGCACCACCAACAATAAATCCAAAACAAACAAGAACCAACGAACAATGGACATTAATATCCCTAAATGTCAATGGTCTTAACTTACCCATAAAAAGATATAGGCTAACAGAATGGATACGAAGACAGAATCCATCCTTCTGCTGTTTACAAGAAACACACCTCAACTTCAAAGACAGGCGATACCTCAGAGTAAAAGGATGGGAAAAGATTTTCCAATCAAATGGCCTCAAGAAAAAAGCTGGTGTAGCAATCCTAATATCTAAAAATTTGGACTTTAAACTAAAATCAATCAAGAGAGATGAAGAAGGGCATTTCATACTCATCACAGGAAAAGTTCATCAAGATGAAATCTCAATCCTGAACATCTATGCTCCAAATACAAAGGCACCCACATTTTGAAAGAAACATTACTAAAGCTCAAACCACCCATAAAACCACACACACTTATAGTAGGAGACTTCAACACCCCCCTTATGCCACTAGACAGGACCACCAGACAGAAACTTAACAAAGAAACAAAGGACCTGAAAGAAGCTATGACCCAACTGGGGTTAACGGATATCTATAGAGCTTTCCATCCAAACTCAAAAGAATATACCTTCTTCTCAGCACCACATGGCACCTTCTCTAAAATTGACCATTTGGTAGGCAACAAAGCAAACCGCCATAGTTACAAAAGAATTGAAATAACCCCCTGTATCTTATCAGACCACCATGCATTAAAGCTAGAATTCAGCAACAATACAAATGGCAGAAAACCTGCAAACTTTTGGAAAATGAATAAAACCCAATTGCACCATTCCTGGGTTGAGGAAGAAAGAAAAAACAAATTAAAGACTTCCTAGAATCTAATGAGAATACAGACACAACATACCCAAACTTATGGGACACTCTGAAAGCAGTGCTAAGAGGGAAGTTCATAGCACTAAGTGCCCACATGAAGAAACTAGAGAAAAGTCACATTAGAGAACTGACAGAACAACTGAAAGCACTAGAGCAAAAAGAAGCAAACTCACCAAGGAGGAGTAGATGCCAGGAAATAATCAACCTGAGAGCTGAAATCAATAAAGTAGAAACTAGGAAAACATTACAAAGAATCAATGAAACAAAGAGTTGGTTCTTTGAGAAGATCAACAAGATAGACAAACCTCTAGCCAAACTAACCAAAAGGCAGAGAGAGAGCACACTAATTAACAAAATCAGAAACGAAAAGGGGGATATAACAACGGACACTGTGGAAATCCAGAGAATCTTTAGGTCATACTTTGAAAATCTGTACTCCACAAAATTCGAAAACCTAATGGAAATGGACAGTTTCCTGGATAAATATCACTTACCAAAATTAAATCAAGATCAGATAAACAGTTTAAATCGACCCATAACCCCTAATGAAATAGAAGCAGTCATCAAAAGCCTCCCAACCAAAAAAAGCCCAGGACCAGATGGCTTCACTGCAGAATTCTACCAGAAATTCAAACAAGAGCTGATACCAGTACTCCTCAAACTGTTCTGCACAATAGAAGCAGATGGGATATTGCCAAACTCTTTCTACGAGGCTACAATCACTTTGATACCCAAGCCACACAAAGATAAGACTAAGAAAGAGAACTACAGACTGATATCCCTCATGAACATTGATGCTAAAATACTCAATAAAATATTGGCTAATCGAATCCAAGAACATATCAGAAAAATCATCCACCACGATCAAGTAGGCTTCATCCCAGGGATGCAAGGATGGTTCAACATACGAAAAACCATTAATGTAATCCACCATATAAACAAACTGAAAAAGAAAAACCACATGATCATCTCACTAGATGCTGAAAAAGCCTTTGACAAAATCCAACATCCCTTCATGATAAAGATCTTGGAGAGAACAGGAATAACAGGAACATATCTAAACATGATAAATGCGATATACACCAAACCAATAGCCAACATCAAACTAAATGGAGAGAAACTCAAAGCGTTTCCTCTAAAATCAGGAACAAGACAAGGATGTCCACTCTCTCCATACCTCTTCAATATTGTACTTGAAGTTCTAGCTAGAGCAATAAGACAAGAACAGGGGATCAAAGGGATACAAATTGGAAAGGACGAAGTCAAACTTTCACTATTTGCAGATGACATGATAGTCTACATAAGTGACCCAAAAAACTCTACCAGGAAACTCCTACAGCTGATAAACACCTTCAGCAAGGTAGCAGGATACAAAATTAACTCAAAAAAATCTGTAGCCCTACTGTATACAGATGATAAACTCAATGAGGAAGAAATCATGGAAACATCACCTTTCACAATATCCACAAGCAACATAAAATATCTGGGGTAACACTAACCAAAAAAGTGAAACACCTGTACAATAAGAACTTTGAGACTTTAAAGAAAGAAATTAAAGAAAATACCAGAAAGTGGAAAGATCTCCCATGCTCTTGGATAGGCAGAATTAACATAGTAAAAATGGCAATCCTACCAAAAGCAATCTACAGATTCACTGCAATCACCATCAAAATCCCAACACAGTTTTTCACAGACATTGAAAGAACAATACTCAACTTTATATGGAAAAATAAAAATCCCAGGATAGCCAAAACAACTCTTTACAATAAAAGGTCTTTTGGAGGCATCACCATCCCTGACTTCAAGCTCTACTATAGAGGCATAGTTCTGAAAACAGCTTGGTATTGGCACAAGAATAGACAGATAGACCAATGGAATAGAATTGAAGACCCAGATATTAACCCACGCACCTACGAACACCTTATTTTTGACAAAGGTGCTAAATCCATACAATGGAAAAAAGATAGCATCTTCAACAAATGGTGCTGGCACAATTGGATTCAGACATGCAGAAGATTGAAGATTGATCCATACCTGTCACCATGCATGAAACTTAAGTGCAAATGCATCAAAGATCTCTCCATAAATCCAGCCACACTGAATCTTCTAGAAGAGAAAGGGGGAATAACCCTTGAACAAATTGGCACAGGAGAATGATTCCTGAACATCACGCCAGAAGCACAGACACTGAGGTCTGTAATCAATAAGTAGGACCTCCTGAAACTGAGAAGCTTCTGTAAGGTAAAGGACACAATCAGTAAGACAAAACGACTACCCACAGAATGGGAAAAGATCTTCACCAGCCCCACATCTGACAGAGGACTGATTTCCAAAATATACAAGGAGCTCAAGAAGCTAGCCACCAAAACACCATACAATGAAATTAAAAAGTGGGGTGCAGAACTAAACAGAGATTTTTCAACAGAGGAATCTGAAATGGCTGAAAGACACTTAAGAAAGTGCTCAAAATCCTTGGCCATCAGAGAAATGCAACTCAAAACAACTCTGAGATACCACCTCACACCTGTCAGAATGGCTAAAATCAAAAATACCAATGACAACCTATGCTGAAGAGGTTGCAGAGAAGAAGGAACACTCCTCCATTGCTGGTGGGAGTGTGAACTTGTAAGACCACTTTGGAAATCATTATGGCAGTTGCTCAGAAAAATGGGAATCAGTCTACCTCAAGATCCAGCCATTCCTCTCTTGGGTATATACCCAAATACTGCATGTCCATACAACAAGGACATATGTTCAACCATGTTCATAGCAGCATTGTTTGTAATAGCCAGAACCTGGAAGCAACCTAGATGCCCCTCAACTGAAGAATGGAAAGAGAAAATGTGGTACATTTATACAATGGAGTACTACTCAGCAGAAAAATGCAATGGAATCTTGAAATTCGCAGGCAAATGGATGGAACTAGAAGAAACCATCCTGAGTGAGGTAACCCAATCACAAAAAGACAAACATGGTATGTACTCACTCATATATGATTTTTAGACATAGAGCAAAGGTTTACCAGCCTATAATCCTCTTCCCCAAAGAAACTAGAAATCATGAATGACTCTAAGGGATAAATGGACCCCAGGAATGGGAAGTGGCATGAACTCCCGAGCTAATTGAGAGCATGAGGGTAGGGGAGTGGGTAAGAGCACAAGAAGAATAGTAGAGGAGAAGAAATGGAAGAGCAGAGACATTGAGTTGGGGAAAGAATAGAGGAGAGAGAGCAGGATGAGAGATACCATATCAGAGGGAGCCACTATATGTCCGAGAAGAGATCTGGAACTAGGAAGATCTCCAGAGACCTACAAGGATGACAGGATCTGACAGTCCGGGCAGTAGACGAGAGGATGGCCTAGAAGCCCTTCCCCTAGAATGAGATCGATGACTACTCTCTATGCTATCCTAGAGTCCGCATCCAGTGGCTGATGGAAGCAGAGACAGACATCCACAGAAATACACTGAGCTGAAATCTGGAACCTAGTTGAAGAGAGGGAGGAATGAAGAACGAAGGGGTCTGTACCAGGTTGGAGAAACCCACAGAAACAGTTGGCCTGAAAAAGGGAAAGCATATCAACCCCAGATGCTCTTTGGGAGGCCAGTATGGGACTAATCCAGCCTCCTGATCATGGATGCCAATGGGGAGGCCCCTGCACTCCTGGGAGCCTCTGGAGGTGGACTGGCGTTTTGCCCTGGTGTGTGTGGGGGACTTCGAGAGCCCATCCCACTTGAAGGGATGCACTCTGTCTCTGAACACATGGGGAGGGACCTAGGCCCAGCACAGGAAGATTTGGTGGACTTGGTGGAGCCCCAGTTGGGGGCCCTACCCTGCCTGGGGAGTGGTGGGTGGATGGGGTGAGGGGTAGGTTGGAGGTGGGGGAGAAGGAATGGGGGTGAGGGGAGGGAGAGGGAGAGGGGACTTACATGTGAAACAAGCCTGTTCCCTAACTTGAATTAATAATAATAATAATAATAATAATAATAATAATAATAATAAGAGAAAAAAAAAGAAACTCATCACTAGACACCAATGTAGAGGGAAAGGATGGACAAACATATTTCAATCAAATGAGACCAGTGAGCAAGCAAGCATTGCATCCTAATATCTGACAATATAGACTTCCAACTAAAACTAATCAGGAGTTATAAAAAAGGGCATCTTATTTTAATCAAGGGAACAAGTAAACAAGAAGATTTTACTATCTTTAGTATATATATCCAACAATTTCTGATATGCCTAATTTTATAAAAAGCATACTGAAATTAAAGTCATAGACTAACTTAAAAATAAGATTAAGAAGTAGTTGTAAATGTATTCATTCTAAATAAAGTTTGCTAATATAATTAAAAAAAATAAAATAAATTATAGGCTAACTTTTTTAGTTATAATAACTAGTTAGAAACAAGCCTAAGCTAAGGTTGAGCTTTCATAATTAATAACATATCCATGTCATATTTTGTAAGCTGCTGACCCAAAGAAAAAATCTGCCTTCAGAACTCATTACAATATTTTAGATTGCCCTTATGTTTCCTAAGGCATTAACTATCATGGGCACATTAAAAAACAAAAAAACAAAAATATATAAATGGTCTATAAAAATTTAAGAAAAAAGAAGCCTTTTAGCTACTTCAAGTGTTAATATTCTTGTCACAATATTAAGTAGCCTAAGGAATTTAAAACCAAAGATTATGTAACTGTGAAATTTTTCCTATGTTTTAAATACACTAGGGACAAATTTTGATGCACCTGGTATCCATTATGATTGAATGTTCTCAAAGACACTAGAGAGAATCATGAATGCAGAGACTAAGTCAGCAAAAGATCACACAGTGTTATGATTGGGTGCAAATGTGAAATGCAGCAAGTAAGCACAAGGGGTATGGCTGTACTGTTCTGACTAAGATTGTTATTGCTGTTGTTGGCACTTCAGTGTCAAAGTTACCTAAGCCTGTAATAGTTTATGTAATCCATTGTTTTACTTCACGTACTGATTTTATAATGCTTAGTTAGTTCTGTGACTCAAGCATTTTCCAGGAATACACATACATATTTTGTGTGTGGGTGTGTGTGTGGGAGGGTGTAAGAGAGAGATTTCTATATGTATGTATGATATATATATATATATATATATATATATGTATATATATATGAATTATATGTGTGTGTGTCTATGTGTATTAGAGAGAGAGAGAGACCACAACAGAAAAGCCTGTGCATTAAAATAGTGTTTCTAAAGCACATTATTCTGTGATTTACAGAGAGAAAAATATATGCTAACATGTGTATGGGGTATCCTCTAACTCACTAATGTTTCACAAAGTGAGTGAAGCCAGAGAAGATACTGAATAAATGATAATCCTTGTTTCAAATTTGTTTCTGGAGCTTCACTTTCTCCTGTAGAACAAAATCTCTGAATCAGAATCCAAGGCTGTCTCTGCTGCCCTTTCAGTAACTCAAAAATACCTTCATCAGGCAGTTATGCCTACCAGCAATGCCCCACCTACATAAGGCGTGCCTCTCCATCCTTTTGTTCACAGACTTTGATCTGAATTTCCCCAGAATGACTCCTCCTTCCACTTTAATTAGGGAGTCTCCATCTTTTTGTAGTATTAACTCACTTCAGGCTTTTCTCAATCCCCCTTCTGATGCAAGAAAATATAGTGTGCCCTTCCATTAACAAGTTATATTTATATAATGTTTTCAACCTTATTAAACATGATTCCACTCTAATTAATGGAATGAAATAAACCTGTAACCTAATGTACTTTAGCCCTACAGTTCAAAATAGAAGTTTATATTTAATATGCCCTGGTTGATGACTTGACAAAGCGATGCAACTGAGCTAGCAGAATAATTGGTGTTAGACTAAAGTGAAAGCACAACCAAGCAAAGCAAGGTAGGTGGTTACTGCTGAACTTTCCATCTGAACCTAACTTCAAGTTTAGAGAAGCTAAAGTTATAATTGATCCCAAAAAGTCCTCTCTTGTCAATTAATACCACTGTTTTCTTTGTTTTTACTTGTTACACACATGTCTTAGACTCTTACAAGGACAATATCAAAAATAATCTTACTCAGAGCTTAATATTCAATATTTCACACACACCAGTTAATTCAATCCTCTTAAACTCAGTGAGAGTAATACTATCTCCTTTGTTTGTTAAAGGTAAAACAGACACTAAAAGCCTATCCAAACCTACAATTAAATTTGTAATGAGATTGGAAAGCTGTCACAATAGTGCTAAAAGCTGTGTTTCTTATAACTGGATGCCTAGATGGGTGGGTAGCTAGGTAGGTAGATAGATAGATAGATAGATAGATAGATAGATAGATAGATAGATAGATAGATAGATAGATAGATAGATGAGGCATGCAATTTATATGTGTGTTGTACAAGAGAAGCTGTTTATAGTGCTCTCTATAAATTTTATATGATGTTTAACTTTTCCAGTGCTCATCCCATATTTTTATCTTAAAGCCATGGGAAACTCATCTTCATGTGGTAGACAACACAATAGAATTTAAGGTACTAAGAAAATCCCATCAATTCCAAATCTCATTCAGGTTACTTTCTAACACAAATCAACCTATGTCTCTCAGACTCACAGCTGGAATGTTCTCAGTCAAAAATATGAAGCATCTGAGGTCTTGGTCCTTTGTGCTTGTCAGACAGTGTTGAAATAAAGGGAAACTTCACTGCTGGCAAGGCTGAGTGAGTGCCAAGCTGGTCATTTTTCAGCTTACAGGCCGATTAGTTACAACAGTTCAGCTAGAAAGTCAGTGCCCAGGGCAGTGTTCAAAGGAGTCGACTCTGTGATATAAACTGGCTGAAGGATATTAAAGCAAGTGAGAGAAGTGGCCTTTGGGGGAGGGAATCTGGTAAAACACATGAAAAACAACAGGCACTTTGAGAGTTTCTAGGCTTTCAATGATGGGAAGACCACACTGTGATCCACTTCCAATTGTAACTGCACAGGGGAGAGCACCCACCTCAGACATTTGCATCTATTTCATCTTCCCTTTGGGGAAGTAATGTGATTTAGCACTGGTGTCTGAGGGATGAAGAGAGTCTTATTAATGTGGCAGTTGGTGCTGCAGCACAGACAACCCATGTAAGTGATGGAAGACCCTTACATAATTGCATCTGAAATTGAATAAAATGATGAAAAATTTAGCATAGCCTTTGTCTTTACACACTACAGTGGGGACAGCCCGGAGGTCAGGATACTTGGGAAAGATGAGGGGCATTTCTGGGACTCCTGGTAAAAATTTGTTTAACACAGTCTCATGATTAAAAGGAATGTGTACCCTGCTGTGGCACCAAGGAACAAGAGAGGGAATAATAAATTGGTGCCATTGACAAGGTGTCATTTGTTATCTGTTTTAAAATGTCAGGTCGTGTCATTGTGGTGAAATATTTTCTCTCTTGATGTATGTCTTACAAAGCAGGTTCAACATTTGGCACTATTCTATTTCAATAAAAGAAAACAGCTTTGAACCTGGGAAGTGCTGCCACAGAGCAGGACATAAGGTGACTTTCATTTGGCCATTTTTACAATTCCTGCCCCATTAGCAACACATTTCATTCACCTATTTGTTCCAGGTTCTTTATTTCATTTATCTTTGGAGGAGTATAATTATCTCCTTCTCGCTTAGCTAAAGGCAGGAAATAAAAACAATTTTAGATATTGCAAGTAATTGCATATTCTTAGAGACTAAGCTTCTGTGCTTGTTGGATTCTTCACAGACAAATTTCTCAGAAAGTTTCAGAATACAAACAGAGAAACAAATCTGACCTAGGGTGCTTCAATTAAAAATAAGAGAAGGCAATTTAAAGACTATTGGTTGATAAAGATATTAAACGCATACACTGTGATTCTGTTATACCAATATATAATTTAAAATACCATAATATGTGGATGGATAAAGACATAGGATGTTAGAATTCTTAACATGTTAGCATAGAGTCTCAATGTACTTAACTTTCACTGGTCCTCACTGTTGTGTTCTTAAGGAGAATATGCTTCCTTTGCATACCCTAGATAGAGTCAAGTTCTCATTGAATTTGAAGAATAAAATTTGTTCTTCATGGCAGCAGATCAATCAGGAGTCAAATGAGTAAATACAAAATATTTTATTTCTTTTCAAGATATAACTTCATTCAGCACAAAAATGTAAGTGTTTAATTTGAAGGCCAAATAAAGTAAGAAAAAAAAAAAAAAACCAAACAAAAAACCCAAATAGTTCTTCCCTGTGACTGTGGAATGTGTGAACATTATGTACATGCTAAAGCCACTCACTGGACCTAAGGAGAATAGATTTTGCTTAAAGCATTCTTGGTTACTTTTTCAAAAAATGCATTAATGACATCCACTGGCTTTATTTTTATCTGCCTATAAGCATATTTTCAAGTTACACTCAGTGTACTCTGTCTTTTTTTTTTAATTTTTTTTATTAGTTCAAATTAGGAACAAGCTTGTTTCACATGTCAATCCCTTCTCCCTCACCCTCCCCTCACTCCCATCCCTCCTCCCCCACCCCCTACCTAACCCCCATCCCATCCACCTTCCACTCCTCAGGCAGGGTAGGGCCCTCAACGGGGGCTCCCCAAAGTCCACCACATCATCCTGGGCTGGGCCTGAGCCCTTCCCCTTGTGTCCAGGGCAAGAGTGCATCCCTTCACGTGGGATGGGTTCTCAAAGTCCCTTCTTACACCAGGGAAAAATGCTAATCCACTACCAAGGGCCCCCTGGAGTGCAGAGGCCTTCTCATTGACATCCATGTTCAGGGGTCTGGATCAGTCCTGTACTGGCCTCCCAGACAGCATCTGGGGTCGATGTGCTCTCCCTTGTTCAGGCCAACTGTTTCTGTGGGTTTCTCCAACCTGTTACCGACCCCTTCCATCTTCATTCCTCCCTCTCTTCAACTAAGTTCCAGAGTTCAGTTCAGTGTATATCTGTGGATGTCCCGGTCTGCTGGTTATATAAATATATTATAACATGCATAGACACTGAACATCTGTAGACTTTTGATATATAGGGAGCCCTACACATAAACCTTCATGGAAACTGAGTAATGGATATATGCTCTTTAAAATCTGAGAGTACCAGAGCAGTTGTCTCAGCCTTTATCCATGACTGTTATATAGAGATTAAAAGCAAAAGATAGACATTAAAAAAAAAGTGTGGATGAAGTGATACATTTTAATTGCTTCAGTTTGCATTTGTTAAAAGTATGGTCATATCAATCACTTTCTTTTTTAAAAAATTTATGTTCATTAGTGTTTTGCCATGGGTTTCAGTTACAAAACAGGAGTTACAGATAGTTGTGAGCTATCATGTGGGTGCAGAGAATTGAACCCAGATTCTCTGGAAGATCAGTCAGTGCTTTTTAAGCACTAAACCATCTTTCAGTCATGTTCTTGTAAGATAAGACAGAAATGTTGTAGCTTCATGGTCATAGTTGGCTACCACTGACCCACCCATGAGACCTATGCACACCTGTTTTTAAGAGAAGAAAAACAAGGGGTTATTTAATACAGTAACACACATTATTAAACAAATGGAAACCTTCAGAAAATTGTCATTTAAGAAAGAATTTGAAATTATCATTTGGTTTCAATATGCCTCTGAGGTGCTTTAGTGAAAATATAACCCATATTTAAGTCTAACAAAATGAGGTCAACAGTTGTAAATTATAGAAAATTTATGACGTTTGCAAAAATTGTAACTGAGTTGTTTTAACAGTGTTTCACTGAAGCACTTACTTGGATTTTGAATGGGCTGTGTTAATACTTTTGATTCCGAAGAGATGGTGAGTGTTATGTTTTCTTTTCCTGGAATATAGAGTAGTTGGGGTAAAATGAAAACATCCCCAAGCACAATCAAGTAAGTCTTCTCCTAGGTTTCATTTGTGAGAGTCATACAATTTTATGAAATTACCTCACAAGAGAAAGAAGATATTAAATGTTACTAAACAAAGTCCAGAAAATATACCTTCTACAACTTTCTAAGATACAAGCTTCTTTATATGAGCTCCATTATATGGTTAGAAGGGAAAGTTATCAAAACACAGTGGCTGGTAGGAAAAGAGACAGACTTCTCTACATTGAAGAACCACAGTTCCCTAGGATGCCAATTGCATTCAGAAACACTGGAGTGAATGCCACAAACTGAGTGAGTCACCTGTGACGAATGTATACTGGAATCTCCAGATGTTCTGCCTGCAGAAGTTTGTGCACTTTAAAATCTTTACTTGCTCCCCTTTAACATTGCTTGTAAAAGTCTATTTCTGGCTGACACCAGCCTTGCAAAGTCATAGATTTAGGAGGGATGGCCACTGATTGCTCTGTGATTAAAATTAAAGGAAACATGCTCCAAGGATTGGAATTAGCTGGTGTTAACACCATCTCCCCAATTCAGTTGCTGAATTGTTTTTTCTTGCCTTGGGTGCTCGTGTGTGTGTGTGTGTGTGTGTGTGTGTGTGTGTGTGTGTGTGTGTGTGTGTGTGTGTGTGTGCGTAGATGCACACTTCTTTCTCTTTACAAGGATAGACCTGAACTGCATCCTTTTGTTCTTCGCTCTTTCCACTTTCTAAGTTATTTTGTTTGCTTTGGCTGGTCTTCCATTTTACATTCCTCTTTACTCCACACATTCTCTTGCGTTATTTTATATTTTCAATACCATGTGTTTCATAGTCATTAATTTAGTCCCCCTAGGAAAACCATGATTCTCTAAATGTGCACGGTCATTTCTGTAAATTCTTTTAGCACCCAGTCTGAAAATGTCACATGTCAATGACTGATGCATTGTATGCTGTACTAGACTGTGGCAATCTCAACATAATCATTAACTGTGCTCACTGTTGCATCCTTGAGAAACAGCACAAAATCAGAAACTTAGCACCCAATAATCATTTCCCTATTTACAAGGAAATACATTAATATATTAGGACAACCTCAATATCCCTGACCTCATGTACTGGTTTACACAAAGGTGATGTCTTTTCACCAAGTAAACTTCTCCATACATTCCACAAGACCAGAGCATCTTGTATGCTGCCTCATCTTTCATCTGAAGTCATTTCATTCAGTCATTCTTTGGGCTTGCTAAGATAGATCCTCAGCCTTAACTGCTTGATAATGGGCAACTTGACAATGGCAGGAGAGCAAGGACAAGATAATCTAAACTGTCTAAAATTCTCTGATTTGGCATCAAGTCACTCTTTTAGCTGAAGGACTTTGTCTGTGTGCTTCATTTTTTAAAAACTTGGCTTCTTCCCATCTCATTTCTGGGCCTGTGTCTTAGCAATGACCTCCTGGCCCAATCTCTATGGAAATGTCATTGTCACATTCTTGACAGCCTCTGTTCTAAAGATTGGAAGTTGCTTCAATATCAAACCCTCTGAGAAACCTACTGTAACTCTGCTGACTAGGTTGAATTTTTCTTGCCATATGCTCTCATAGCACACCCTGGCACTCTTTCAAAAGTGTGCCCACCACACTTATAACTATATCATTATATTTTCATATTTCTATTTGCTTATCTTCCTTTCTAAGCTGTTGTCCCTGTGAAATGAAGTATCATGTTCTCCTGCACACACCTAGATCTTGAGTTAATAGGCAATTTTTTGGCACCCAGCATATTCAAGTAAACAGAGGCTAACAGTTGTCACAGGTGTTGGCTGGAGTTGATGTCCTGAGGGGTGGCTGCCTCCTCCTTCAGGTCTTCAGTGAGTACTATCTAGGGTTCTCCTCAAACCTTGCTATTTTTGGATTGGAATACAGATCACTGAACCCACAACTCTTGGTATCATCTCCTAACATTGCCTTTCTCTCAGCACAATGGAATGTGGAGTGTTTCCTCATATCCAGTTCTACAATGAACATCACCCCCTTTGGTGGCCTTATTTTCTCTTAGTTGTCAAAGTCCCATTTGGTTCTATCATAAATCGAGGCACTTTCATTTTGTAGTTAAAGATATATATATATATATAATATATATATATATATATATATATATTGATTCACCTGTCTGTAGGCTTAGTCATAATTTTTCAGTGGAGATTGACAGTGACTAAAACTTGAACTTGACCCTTAGGATAAGGACAAAGAAGGGGCCCCTCTTGCATCAAGCTGCATCCTCTATGATCTATAAATGAAAGAGGCACTGGCAGCAGATACAGAGATCCACAGTCAAGCACTGGGCCCAGCTCTGGGAGTCCAGTTGAAAGGAGGGAGGAGGAATTGTATGAGCAAAGTGGGTTCAAGATCATGATGGGAAAATCTGCACAGATAGCTGACCTGAGTGTATAGGAGTTCACGGACTCTGGGTGTCCAACAATTAAGGAGCTGGCCTTGAACTGACTAAGGCCCTCTGCATCTGGGTGACAATTGTGTAGCTTGGTCTCTTGTGGGATCTCTAGCAGTGGGACCAGGACCTATTCCTACTCACTCTTTGGAACTTATTCCCTAGGTGAGATGCCTTGTGCAGCCTTGATGCAGGCTAGGGAAGAGCTAGGTCCTTACACAGCTTGATAATGCCATGCTTTGCTGATTACCATGGGAGGCCTTAGCCCATCTAAGTGGAGACTGAGAAGGAGTGCATTAGCGGAGTAGAGGGGAGACAGGAGAAGGGAACAGAGGGAGAGGAGGAATAGGAAATTGTGGTTGTTATGCAAAATAAATTTTAAAACGATAATGAAAGAGAGACTCAAATTATCAGGTGCTATTTTATGTTTCTTTGACATGGGGATTTCATAAAATACATTTTTATCTTTCAGGCCTAAGTATAACAAAACTGATAATCTTCTAAAATTTAAAACATTACTCTGAATCCCTTATGACAAATATTTACTGCAATCCTATCTTGAATAAGAAGATTAAAAGCCCTTCACTTTTAAAAAATGGATTGCATTTGGAGCTCCTCTGAAATAATGCTTCCAAAGATACATTTGACATTTAAAATATTAAACAAAAGCAAACAGTAATCATATCGATTTCATCACTATTTCAGAAAGACTTGCCACATCTTTTCTTCTAAATACCCAAGAGTTCATTGCTGAACTCTTCAGATGTTGGTTGGTACTTTCATTCTAATACTTCCAAGGTTTCTGCACAAAGAGGCATTTCTAAAGTATCTGTTCAAGAATATATCATCTCACTGATGCCTGCTTCAATATTTTATCATTTTTATATAATACTAAAGGTTGAGACATAAGTAAAGTGTCTGATGAAATTAAGTAAGATGTTTCTAAATTTAATCATAACAATATCATCAATAATAAAATGTGTATATCCTGAAAAACTCACTGATTAAAAGTATGTGGTAGTGCATTTATTTAGTTTTTAAAAGATGGCCTATAGTGAGTGGGAACTTTAGAAATGGGCTATGTTAGTATCAATTTTAGTTGATAAGAGTTAAGTGAACTTACTTGCAAGACATATTGCCTGTCTTTGGTGTCAGATCTTGTGTCGTGACCCGGCATGTCTCAGCTCCAAGCCAAGACAGCCATGAGGTTCTACCTGAGTGAGGGTGTGTGGACCTGGAAATTCCTAGCAACCCAGTGGCCAAACACAGGCATCTTGTCATCTTTAAAGAGCTTTCATTTCCATGTTGTAAAACTAGAGCCATTCCTTTATTTGCCATCTTTTCTGCTGTTTCTTAACCATCCTTTCATTCTCCTCTCTTGTCTCTAGCCCCTTACTCCTGTCCTCCTAGTCACTCACACACCTAGCCACCCTGCCCAGGTGTAGGCCTATTAAGATGCTTAGGAGCATAGAGATGCAAATTAGGAGGCATAGTACCCTGAGGCCATGGTAAACAATAGTAGCCCTACTGGCATTAACAACACAATAGTGGGCCAGAGCTCTTGTTTACTGAACCTGTAGGCTGGGCCTCAAAATAGTTCATAATGGAATTATTTGGTCCCCCACAATCTTGGAGAGTGGAAGTAATTGGAAACAGTGTAACCTCTGCTAATCACTTTCAGTGAAATGGGGCAGAGAAATATTCAAACAGTATCATATTCTGTAACTTTGGGTACCCATCTAAAATAAGTACAAGTAACTGGAGAACATAAATACATCAGCTGAATTAGATGCTAAATTATAGCAGCATCTTTGAAAGATGTTAGTGTTTATTTTCCATGGATTACTTTGATTGCTTTGTAAATATTAAGTTTGGTTCTAGCAAGAATTATATGATTTAATTATGACTTTTATCATGACACAGCTACAAAACGTGTCTTCCTTAAAAATACAAAATTCTTAACGTGAACCTCATGACCTTATATCTATAAAGAAAGAGTCAAAATTTAACCCCAGGAGTATCTAATTATAAAACCTGACCTAATAAAAATTCTGACATATTTGCTTTCTAAGATGAAAGATAATAAGAGCAAAATTAGCTAAATTGACCTGGATAGTAAAGGCCTAAAAAAGAAGAGGTCAACTCTGGAGCAATAATAATTGGGATTCATGAGCCTATGTTACCAGCTTGGGCACAGGAGTGAAATGTTCAATAACCCTATCAACACAGCTATCATGTCCAACAACTGACCACAGTTACTAAAGACTGTAAAATCAGTAATGTGGTCAAATACCTATCAATTTGACTTTTTGTCCTCATAACACCTCCCTCATCTATGATATCTTCTTTTCTTGAGAGAACTAAGCATCATGCTGCATTTGACTTGTAATAAGTATTCTTTCATATCTAACCAATGACTTTTCTTACCATTACAATAAGACTATGGCAAAGGCATCACAGAGTAATATAAAGTAATTTAATCTACAGAAGTGGGTTACAGAATGAGATACAAAAAAAAAAAAAAAAACTGGGGGCTGATTTTAAGCATTTCTAAGTAGGTTACTGTTTGAAAGACCATATTTTGAAAACAAAAATGTGTTAGTTTATAGAGATGTTTAGGGATCTTTTTTTTTTTTTTTTTTTTTGATTTTTTAATTTTTATTTTTTTTTTTTTTTAAATTTTATTTTATTTTATTAGTTCTAGTTAGGGAACAAGCTTATTTCAAGTCCCTTCTCCCTCTCCCTCCCCTCACCCCCAAACTTTCTCCCCCACCCCCAGCCCATCCCCCCAACCCCATCCACCCACTACTCCCCAGGCAGGGTAGGGCCCTCAACGGGAGCTCAGCAAAGTCCACCAAGTCTTCCTATGCTGATCCTGGGCCCTTCCCCATGTGTCCAGGGCCAGAGTGTAACCCTTCATATGGGATGGGCTCTCAAAGTCCCTTCTTGCACCAGGGAAAAATACTAATCCACTACCAGAGGCTCCCTGGAGTGCAGAGGCCTCCTTATTGACATCTATGTTCTGGGGTCTGGATCAGTCTTGTACAGGCCTCCTGGACAGCATCTGGGGTCGATGTGCTCTCCCTTGTTCAGGCCAACAGTTCCTGTGGGTTTCTCCATCCTAGTACAGACCCCTTCGTTCTTCATTCCTCCCTCTCTTCAACTAAATTCCCGATTTCGGCTCATTGTATATCTGTGGATGTCTGTCTCTGTTTCCATCAGCCACTGGGTGAGGGCTCTAGGATGGCATAAAGAGAAGTCATCAATCTCATTTTAGGGGGAGGGTTTTTAGGTTATCCTCTCCACCATTGCCTGGATTGTCAGATCGTGTCATCCTTGTAGGTCTCTGGAGATCTCCCTGGTTCCTGATCCCTTCTCGGGCCTACAGTGGCTCCCTCTGATATCGTTTCTCTCATCTTGCTCTCTTTCCTCTATTCTTCCCCCAACTCAATGTTTCTGCCCCTCCATTTCCTCTCCTCTTCTCCTCTTCTCTTGCTCTTATTGTAGCAGCTCCTTCCCCCCCCCACCCTCATGCCCCCAATTAGTTCGGGAGTTCATGCCATTTCCATTCCTGGGGACCATTTAACCCTTAGAGTCCTTCATGTTTCCTAGTTTCTTTGGTGAAGAGCATTATATACTGGTAGTCTTTTGTTCTATGTCTAAAATTCATATATCAGTGAGTACATACCTTGCTTGTCTTTTTGTGACTGGGTTACCTCACTCAGGATGGTGTTTAGGGATCTTAACTATAAATTTCTAGTGTCAAAGTAACAAAGTAAAATTTAAAATATCAGTTACTTTCTTCCAATGATGCTAAAAAAATGTTGTTTGGTTAATATTTTCTCTCTCAAAGGGATAATACTCACAAGCACTCTTTGGCTCTGGGTATTTAATAGTTTTTATTCTCTAGTGGTTCAATCCTTTGACATGTATCTGTCTATGAACTATCTCTTTATATACCTACACTAAGTAAGGAGTGTTTGCATGTTTATATTATTAAAGTATATTTCGTGGCATATAACTGAAGCTAAAACTTCTTAACATGGATTACTTTCATTATTACTAGTCATAAATTTTCTCCAAACATTATAATCTTTAAATCAGCATTATAAAATGCTAATTGTCTTTCAGGAAAAGATATAGATACTGTTCTGAAGAGTGACTGAGGTGGTCATCAGTATGTTTGGTCATATTCATGTGGAAGTCCAAGTCACTATCTTTCTCTATTTTACTCTTAGTCGACTGTCCTTGGTTGTTTCTTTATTTTTACTTTTGGGATGCCTGGCACCAAGCTCCCAAATAAATATAAAACTGAGTCTTATTCTTTCTTATAAATGTGCAGCCATAGCTTGGCTTGTTTTTTGCCAGCTATTCTTTTTGTTTGTTTGTTTTCAAGACAGGGTTTCTCTGTGGCTTTGGAGGCTGTCCTGAAACTAGCTCTTGTAGACCAGGCTGGTCTCAAACTCCCAGAGATCCACCAGCCTCTGCCTCCTGAGTGCTGGGATTAAAGGCATGTGCCACCAGCGCTGGGCTATCTTGCCAGATATCCTTAACTTAAGTTATCCCAGCTACCTTTTGCCTCTTGGCCTTTTGCTTTTCTTCTATATATCTTTCACTATTACTCCATGGCTGTCTGGGTACCAGGGTGGCTTGCCCCTGACAGCCTCCTTTCCTTTTTTTTTCTTGCTCCATTTTGCCTTCAGATTTCCCCCCTTTCTTCTCTCTGCCTACTAGCCTTGCCTATTCTTTTTCCCGACTTGTTATTGGCCATTCAGCTCATTCTTAGACCATCAGGTATTTTAGGCAGGCAAAGAATCACAGCTTCACAGAGTTAAATAAATGCAACATAAAAGATTACAGCATATCTTTGCATCATTAAACAAATGTTCCAAAACATAAACAAATGTAACATACCTTAAAATAATATTCCACAATAGTTAACTAATGTAGTTTCATCATTTTCCTCTCTGGGGAGAAATTTTATGGTGTCCAAATATTTTCCTCCAGCATGTTTATTTCATCAAAGTCAAAGAAGTCATAACTGAGGCACAGGGTTGGACATTTCTAGACTATGTAACTCAAAACAAGTTTTCTAAAAATGAAACTTTCACTTGAATTATTCATGTAAATTGAAATAGGATATCCAAAAATCTATCACAAATTACATCAAATTTGTAACATGTTCTCTATGGATCCTTGTATCCCTCTTCTCTAAGGGTACTTTTATACTTCCCTAGATTCTGCCATATCATAAGGCCAAATACTTAAATCTAAAGATTTTAACTTAAGACCCCTTTGTCAGGAGCCAGCCCTGGTTAGATATAAAAGTCCTCCTTACAAGAAGGCTGGCGACCTCCATGCTCAGCTAACTGCCATTTAGTCAAGCACCCCACCCATTAAGTTAGTGTTCGAGATAACCACAGGAAAGTTCTGGACACCTGCCCTGGCCTGAGAGCAATTAACACCCATTCCTCCCCCCACTTCCTCTTTCTTTAATTCCTCCTTCCTCTTTAAAAACCCCTTGTTTATAATCAATAAATTAGACCTTGACAAGGACACGGCTTGGTCTCGCTTTTCTTTCCTGCCCATTTATTTCCAGGCTTAGTCCACCTTAGACCCACAAATTACCAGAGCCCTGCAGGCCGGTGCAGGTGGTGCCCAACGTGGGGCCCAAGGAATAGACTCTTCACCGAATGGAGACCCCCCCCCAAAAAAAAGGAAAACCTCGGTAGTGCACACTGACAAGGAAGTTCTGCTCATCAATTAAGACGGACATTGGTCTGGGAAATGTTCTCACCGCTCATGAGTGACTTATTCCCTGGTAAGTCCCCCTCATTCCATTCCATAATAATGGGCCAAAAGTTGTCTAAGGAGGTCAAAGACTTCCTTTTGGGAAAGAAGAGTTCAAGTAAAATGTAAGGACTTAATTCAATTTTTTGCTTTTTTATCAAGAACATGTCCATGGGTCATTTTAGAAGGCCCAGACATTCATCCCCTAACTTGGAAAAATGTTGGAGAGGATCTTAATAGATTACTCAAAGAAAAGGGACCTGAGGCAGTTCTCTTACAGACTTTTAGTTATTGGAATCTTATTAATGATATCCTTACTAACTCCCCTGGGTCTGCTCACCTTACTTCTGCAATTAAAAACTTTCTTGAGCTCCTCTCCTGTGCTCATTCTCCTGCTTCTGACTGCCCCATAGACAAACCTCCATCCTCTCCCTGTCCTTCAATTTCCATCCCTATGCCCCCTGAAGAGACCCAAACCCCTCTGTCACATCTTACAGACAAACCTCAATTAAAACCTCCCCATAATCTTTATCCCTCTTTACAGGGCCTCGAGCCTCATTCCCCTAAAAACCTTAAAAATTACCCTGTCTTTCGTTCAAACCCCAAACCAGAAACCGATCACCTAAGTCCTTCAGACAAGGAGGACCTAGAAGAAGCAGTGGCCGCTTATGAAAACCCCAACTGGCCTCCCTTCGAAGACTTTACAGCCCCTACAGGACCTCCGTCCTATCCCTCTGCTGGCTCCCCTTCTCCCATCTTCCACAGATGCCTTAATTCAAGCTAAAAAACATCTCACCCAACAAATATCAGAACTTAAAGAGGTCTTACAATTACAGCAGGAGTTTTCACAGCTCTCTCTAGACCTCACATCCCTCCATACCACAGTTGTCTGATGGATCTTCAGATTCCCCACTCAGCCCATTACAGGCCCTAAAACCTCCCTCCCACCAGGCACCAGGCCAAGAATCCAATTCTACTAAGGTGGCTTTTCCTGTCCTAACCCTCCAGGGCCCCAGACATATATCATCTTCCTCTGACCAAGAGCCCTCCTCTACTCATACAACTAGGGAGGAAGACGAGGAGGAAAACTCAGAGGATAAAATTAATGAGAGGGATAGGGATGACTCTGAATAAGATAATGAGGACCAAGATAAGCAAACAGAAATAACCAAAAACACCTTTAAAAAATTAAAATTTAAAGCCCTTAAGGAACTTAATTCAACAGTCAAAAATTATGGTCCCACTGCATCTTTCACCCTTGCCTTGCTAGAGGCCCTCTCAGGAGAGGGATACCTCACCCCAGCCGAATGGCACCATGTCGCACAGGTAGTCCTTAGCCAAGAGCAATACTTAACTTGGAAATCTGAATTCTATGACTGTTGCTGAGACCTTGCTACCAAGAATCAACAAAGGCCCACCACCCCCAGATACATGTTTCCTCAATCTTGGTCGAGCCTCCTCTACCCCCAGGGCCAGGGGATCGTTGAGAGAGCTCACCAAACACTTAAAAACATGCTATTTAAACTATATTCAGGAGGAGGAATTCTATACCATACTAAAGGCAATCATAAGAACCTACTCAATTATGAGCCGGGCGGTGGTGGCGCACGCCTTTAATCCCAGCACTCGGGAGGCAGAGGTAGGTGGATCACTGTGAGTTCGAGACCAGCCTGGTCTACAAGAGCTAGTTCCAGGACAGCCTCCAAAACCACAGGGAAACCCTGTCTCGAAAAACCAAAAAAAAAAAAAAAAAAAAAAAAAGAACCTACTCAATTATGTTTGTGCTAAATTTCCTCACATATGATGCTACAGGAAAATCAGCTGTGGATCACCTCTGGCATCCATCAATAGCTCAAAATTATGCTCAGGCCTTATGGAAAGATTCCCTAACTCATAAATGGCACAGACCAGATCCGGTTCTCATTTGGGGAAAAGCACATGCATGTATTTTTGATACTCAGGCCAATAATGCTAGATGGTTGCCTGAAAGCCTTTTAAAACTATATAATTCACCCAGGGCAGCCCCTAAGAAGTCTTCTAATTCTGCTTAATTTTAGATAAAAGATGCTGTCTTTTTGGCTACTTGTATGTTTCTAAATTGATTGCGATTGTCGTTGCCGCTGCAAGCCCTTATCAGATCTACAACTACACCAGGATAATCCTCAACCAAGCTGGTGATGTTGCCAATGCCTCCACAACTATTGGGACCACCCCTCCTATTCCCTCCAGGACCTCCCTCCTCCACTGACATTATTCTCTCATTAATTAACCCTACTGTTCAGGCCTTTCATCAAGCCAACCACTCCCTCATAGAGGACTGTTGGGTCTGCTATTCTTCCACCCCTCCCTTTTACGAGGGAATTGCATGCACTTAATTCCTACCTTGCCTGTTCTACTGGATTGACTACCTATATTGTCACCTCTACCCTTTCAAAGACTAACCAGATTCATTAAGTCTCAGATTGACACCATCCTCAAAAAACCGGTTTTGGTCCATTATCATCGCCTGGAGGTACAAGATCCTGAGCTGCCTAACTGTAATGAAAACCCCAGCAGTCCTCCTAAAGGACTGGATTATTCAGGCCTTGAACATCGAACCTCTCGATTTCCTTGGCCTTGGAGGCGTCAATGACGCTATTATCATGATGTCGCAGGCCAGACACCGAACCATCTCACCAGCTGTAGTCTCCTCCATGATGGGATTAGTGTGAGGCCCTCGACCTAGATGCCCACTCCAAGCATTCTGGAGCTGCTTGACTTACGAAAGGTCCCCTGAGTGCTGGGGGCAGATGCACCTCACGTAGCCTAAGACAGAGGCTCTACCTCTCATTGTCATATAAATGACAATATCATAAACATAGGGTCCTGGCTGCAGATGCCCATCACGTAGCCTAAGGCAGATGCTCCATTATATTATACATAGAAGGGGGAGATGTCAGGAGCCAGCCCTGGTTAGATATAAAAGTCCTCCTTACAAGAGGCCTGGCGACCTCTATGCTCAGCTAACTGCCAATTAGTCAAGCACCCCACTCCTTAGGTTCTGGGACCTGGCCTGAGAGCAATTAACACCCATTCCTCCCCCACTTCCTCTTTCTCTACTTCCTCCTTTCTCTTTAAAAAACCCCTTGTTTATAATCAATAAATTAGACCTTGACAAGGACACAGCTTGGTCTTGCTTTTCTTTCCTGCCCATTTATTTTCAGGCTCAGTCCACCTTGGACCCACGAATTACTGGAGCCCCTCGGGCTGGGGCACCCCTCAAAAGAAAATATGGCCCATGTCTCTCTAGGTTACTTCACTCTGTAAAAATTTCTGTTTTTCTCTCCTTGTCTCTACTCTTTTGTGCTCTAAGACCCAAGCAGTCCTATAGGAGTAGCAACAACATGGCTATAGTTGTATGAAGTGTATAAATGTCTAATGGAAGAGGAGTGTATGCAGGACTTTCTCAAAAGCCAAGTTACTCTGAAGGTTCACAGTGGCTGGATTTATGTTGAGGTCTTTGATCCATTTGGACTTAAGGTTTGTACATGACAATAGACACAGATCTATCTGAAGTCTTCTACATGCCAGCAGTCTTCTACATGACACCATCCATTTATGTCAGCACCATTTGTTGAATGCTTTCTTTTTTCAATTGTATAGTTTTAGAAACTCTTAGAAGAGAAAGTAGGTGCTAACCTTGAACAAATTGGTACAGGAGATCACTTCCTAACATAACACCAGTAGCTCAGACACTGAGATTGACAATAAATGGAACCTCCTGAAACTGAGAAGCTTTTGTAAGGCAAAGTACATAGTCAACAAAACAAAACAGCAGCCCATAGAATGGGAAAAGATACTCACCAACCACCCATCTGACAGAGGGCTGATTTCCAAAATATACAAAGAACTCAAGAAGCTAGTCTCCAAAACACAAACTAATCCAATTAAAAAGTGGGGAACAGAACTAAATAGAGAATTCTCAATGTAGGAATCTAAAATGGCTGAAAGACACATAAGAAAGTGTTCAACATCCTTAGCTATCAGGGAAATGCAACTCTAAGCAACTCTGAGATACCATCTTATTCCGGTCAGAATGGCTAAAATCAAAATTACCAATGACAGTTTACGTTGAGAGGATGTGGAGAAAGGGGAACACTCCTCCACTGCTGGTGGGAGTGCAAACTTGTGTAGCCACTTTGGAAACCAGTATGGTAGTTCCTCTGGAAAATGAGAATCTGTCTACAACCAGATCCACAAATTCCATTCTTAGGCATATACCCAAAAGAAGCACATTCATACAACAAAGACATCTGCTCAACCATGTTTCATAGCTGCATTATTTGTAATAGTCCGAACCTGGAAGCAGCCTAGAGGTCCCTCAGCTGAAGAATGGATGGAGAAAATGTGGTACATTTACACAATGGAGTCCTACTCAGCGGAAAAAATGGAATCTTGAAATTCGAAGGTACATGTATGGAACTAGAAGAAACGATATTCAGTGAGGTAGCACTGTCATAAAAATGCAAAAATGGTATGTACTCACTCATATATGGATGTTAGACATAGAACAAAGGATTACCAGCTTACAATCCACACCACCAGAGAAGCTAGGGAACAAGGAATACTCTAAGAGAAACATGCACAGTCCAACAGAAAAGGAAAAAAGGGACAAGATCTCTTGAGCTAATTGCGAGCATGGGGGCAGGGGAAAGGGAGCTAGAAGAAAGAAAAGGGGAGAACAGGAGGGGAGGTGAGGACATCAGAGAACAGGAAGATTTAGTCAGGGTAACAATTGAGGAGAGCAAGAAAAGAGATACAGTAACAGAGGGAGCCATTATAGGTTTAAAGAGAATTCCGGCAGTAGGTAAATATCCAGAGATCTATGAGTTTGACCCCAAATAACAATCTAAGAAGTGGTTGAGAGGTTGCTTTAAATGCCCTTCTCAGATAATGAGATTTATGACTACCTTATATGCCATCCTAGAGCCTTCATCCTGCAGCTGATGGAAGCAGAGGCAGACACCCATAGTTAGATACTGAGCAGAACTCTGGAATCCAGTTGCAGAGAGGGAGGAGTGATGAGCAAAGGGGTCAGGACCAGAGTGAAGAAACCAACAGAAACAGCTGACCTAATCAAGGGGTTGCTCTTGGACCCCAGCCTGATAGCTGGAATACCAGCATAGGACTGTTCCAGACCCCCTGAACAAGGATGTCAGTTTTGAGATCTGGTTATTCTATGGGGCCTCTGGTAGTGGATCATTATTTATCCCTAGTACATGAATGGACTTTGGGAACCCACTCCACATAGAGGGAATACTCTCTCAGCCTAGACACAGAGGGGAGTGTCTAGGCCCTGCTCCAAATGATATGACACACTTTGAAGATCCCCGATGGATGGTCTCACCCTCCCTAGGGAGCATAAAGGGTTTGGGATGCATTGGGGGGGAGAGGGTGGGAGAGGAAACTGGGATTGACATGTAAAAGAAGCTTGTTTCTAATAATAATAAAAAATCTATTTCCAAAAAAAGCCAAGTTATTGTGGCCGTTAAGTTTAAAAATTATCTTTTCACTTCAATTAAACTTCACATTTTTCAGGCTCAGATATGCATTTTAAGTAAACACAGCGAAGTGAATAAATTGAGAGGCAACTTTTTACTCAAGAACAAGAAAACAAGAAAGAGAGGTCAGATGAAAAAATATTGCTTGCTGATAGATACAAATACAGCAATAAAACTCTGAGCCTATACTGTTGTGTTGAAAAATGGTTCAAAATTACTTTGTATGTCAAGAACTGAATAGGAAAATCTCAATTTGAACAGAAAACAAAAATGTGAAAATTGAGGTATCATGAAATTATTTAATAAATGACTTTATAAGCTATTGTGAAAAAAGCTTCATCAAACAATGATAAATACTCTTGAATTAAATATGAATGTGGAAAATATCAGAAAAATAAACACAAAATTATGATTAAAAAATTTATGTACTTTCAGAGGTGAACACATAAACAATATAAATAAGTAAAGTTCAAAGATGAACTTAACAGGGAATAAATATAGTAAATAAATGAAAGAATAATTATATTTGAAGAAATAAATTTTAAGACACATAATTATGATAGAGGGCAGAGAAAAGAAAAACCATCAACAAATCATCATATACCTGTATAACAATAAAAACAGATTATGAACACATATCATCTTAAGAACAAAATAAAAGGAAGAAACATGATTGTTTCTGTACAAAACAAATGTGTTTTTAATGATGCCTATTAGAGTCTTCGGTCATGTAAGAAGAATTGAAAGTGGGTATACACTTAATATATGGTATTCATGTATAAAATCATCAGGGGCACATTAAATATTTTAAAATTAACTTGTGATAACAAGTTTGAGCAAAGACTGACCTACTTATATAAGAAAACAATTAATTCTCCCAAAATAAAACAAACAGAACTTAGATATTGCATCTGTTTTTGGACATTCTTTGATTAGATACTTAAAAACAATGTGGTTTCTGAATTTTTTTGAATAGCACTAATTTAATCTAATTTATTATATTCAGAAGTAGTAAAGTCATTCAAAACATCTTCTGTGACCAGTCAAGAGGACATATCAAAAATAGAAAGTTGCATAAAAGCCTACAAATACTTGGAAATTACACTATAAGTATTTTAATCTTTTATTTTTCATTTTCAAATTAAAATATAATTATCTTATTTCTTCCATTTCTTTCTTCCATACAGTCCCTCCCATGTACTACCCACCTATAATCTGATGAAATCATGGTCTATTCTTTTCATTGTTATAGACAAACATATACACACATGTGAGCCTCAATATATAAATAGAACTTTTTCATTCTACCTACTGTTACATATATATAAATATATATATCAGGACTGACCACTTTGTATTAGAGAACTCACTAAGGACTCAACCTTGGGGAACACCATTTCTTCTCCTCTCAGTACTCCCTAGTTGCCTTTACTTCTTTGGCTATTGTAGGGCTCCCTTGAGATTCCCCAGTGCCTCCACCTAAGGCACAGGGAACACTGAGGAAGAGGGTTAGGAAATTATGTAAGAGCTAGAAAGCCAGGAAACCCACTGTAAGTCTTTGTCATTTATAAATGGCAGGAAAACTTCAACCTGATAGATAAAAAATGCGACTGCCTAAAGAAGAACAAAAAAGTACATCAATTAGACATGCTAGCAAAATTAGTATTTTTAAAATGAAATGAATCAACTATGTATTAACTCTACATGAAAAAATACATAATTCTAATAAAAAAATCAAACAAATATGTAAGTAGAAAACCATTCCACAACATGGATAGAAACAACGTCAGTTCTTCAACTTTGATCTATGGTTTCAAAGTAATGTCAACCAAAATATCAGCTATCTGCTTCATGGTTATCAATAGATTCAGAATAGCTTCTAAAATATTGGAAAGTAGTCAGATGATTGACACTATCTGATTTCAAGACTTAATATAAAGCTACCATAATCTATAGATTGCAGTATTGACAAAAATACAATTAAATTAATTAGTAAAGAGTTCTGAAAGAGTCAGACACTAGCAAAATGGATCTTTAATTAAAAAACAAGTGAGACCAAATTTAATAGTAAAGGATACCGTGCTTAATACACAATGTTGGAACAAGAAGACATCCACATATGAAATACAAAATGAGTCTGAACACAAAAGTTAAACCTTTCACAAAATCTAGAACAATAAATATCAAAGAATTAAATGTAAATTACAAAATTAAAGGCATCCAAGATGAAAACACAGGAGAAAATCCAGGTGACTTTGGGTTGGGAATGACTTCTTAGATACAACACTAAAAAGAAATTCTGTACATGAAAGTAATTGCTAAATTGAGAAACATGATTAGAAACTTAAATTCTGTGCAAACAATGTTAAGAGAAGGAAATGCAAAACTATGGAGCAAGATTTCTTTTGCAGAACACACATTTGTGACAAGCTGGTACCTAAAACAAAATTAGCTACTAAAATACTGCAATAATAATTTGGAAATTATAGTCTGAAATGTATTGTGGAATATTAGTTTGGAAAGTGTTACATTCATTTATGCTGTGGAATGCTATTTGATACAAAGATTTGCTGCATTCTTTTTATGTTGCATTTGTTTAACTCTGTAAAGCTATGTCAATTTTCCTGTCTAAAACATCTGATTGGTCTAATAAAGTGTTGAATGGCCAATGTGTAGAAGGCTAGAGAAATAGGTTTGGCTGGCAGCCAGAGAGAATAAATAAGAGAAGGGAAAAACAAAAAGAGGGAGGAGTGTGAAAAAAAAGAAGGAGAGCAAGTCTCCAGGGGCCAGCCATCCAGCCACCTAGCCACCAGCCTCCCAACCACACAGCCAGCCATGGAGTAAGAAGAAAAGCAAGACATAAAGAATAAAGAAAGATAAAATCCCAGAAGCAAAAGATAGATGGATAATTTCAGTTAAGAAAAGCTTGCCAGAAATAAGACAAGATAATGCTGGGCATTCATAAGTAAGAATAATTCTCCATATATTCAGAGCTGGATGGTGGGCCACCAAAGAGTATAAAGAGTTTAAAAAAGCAAACTGCATTTTGGCATTTCAACATGAGGCCTGAATTTCCTCATAGGGCCTGAGAAAACTTAAAAACAAAACAGACAGACAAAAACAAAATGATATGGCTGCTTTAAGAGCCTCTGCCATAAAGAAAAGCACTTAAACAGCCTTTTTTTCTGCTAAGTAGAAACAAGAAAACAAAGTGAAAAATGGAATGCAGTTCCTGGTCACATACCTCCAAAAAGGCTGCCTGGAGTATCTGGCAGACTTTTCAGTGACACAGGAAATCTGAGAGACCATCCTGCTTTGTATTGGCAAAGCTCATCAGATATTCTAGCAAACTCTTCTGTCAATGAGGAATCTGGAAGGACTTTCCTGCCCTGTGTCAGCAAAGTTAACAATCTTATTTTTTTCTGTGTCTCACTTGTCCAGTCTGAACAGGCTATTGTCAGCAGTCAAGGAAAGAACAGTTTCTTGCCCAAATGGCTATCCTTGCCACATTTAAAGCAAACTCCATATGGAATTTGTTACATGTTCATTATCTAGTTTTAAAGTAAATTGGTATTGTCAGGAGTAGATGCATCTCATTGTCATGAATTAAGATAATTTGTATATTGATACAAATTCAAAATTACATTTGTAATATCGTGCATGCTCCTATTTCTGTTTATAATATTTTTGCTTATTTGATACACATGTTAAATTATTTTGTCACTCTCTATGTATGTTTCTACTTCTGTTTAAGGTGTTTTGCATATTGTTACCAATTAAGAATATTTTTGCCATATTGCACTATACATTTCTACCTCTGATCAAGATATTTCTGATATTGTTCCAATTTTGAGATCATTGTTTGTATTCTGTACACAAGTTGAAGACTGTTTATTTTTATAATGTGAAGCTTTAGTCTTAAAGCTATATAGGTTATTAAGAATTGCAGGTAAATAGTAACTCAGGTTTCTCATAATTATACTTAGGTTAGTTAGGTTATTTAGATGCACAGAGATGAACTCCTCATAGATAGCTAATATTCAAAGACTTCAAAGAACTACAGAATATGGCATTTAAATGTTTTTTTTTTGTTTTTTTTTTGTTTTTTTTTTTTGGTTTTTTGAGACAGGGTTTCTCTTTGGAGCCTATCCTGGCATTGCTCTGGAGACCAGGCTGGCCTCAAACTTACTGAGCTCCGACTGTCTCTGCCTCCCAAGTGCTGGGATTAAAGGCATGCGTCACTAACGCCCGGTGGAATTTAAATGCTTTAATAATTTAGAATTCTGTTGACGTGAGACATGACTATTCCTGGCAGCACCAATCTACTTCCAAGAGGATAATGGGCACCTAAGACACTACATATTGGGCTGTTTTCTTCATGGAAAAACTGGCCTATTAGGAAAGGAACTGCCCTTGCCTCCACTGCTGACAGTAAGCATACTGTCCAATCTGGACAAGCAGGATACAAGGAAAAGTGACTGCTGAATTTTGCCAAGACTGGGAAGGACAGTGTTTCAAATTTTCCTGCCTCTGAAAATGTTTGGTCAGATATTCTAGGCCAATAGCCAAAGTTGAATGCCTCAATGCTACAGAGAAACATTGAGTGTCCAGGCAGCCAGTTGTTTTTGTCATTTCTTAAATCTTTCATAAGTTATTTATTTGCACTTCCTGATTACACATGTAATATTATTTTGTTTCTCGGGTCTTTGGTGGGGTTGAAGATTATATAGTTGCAGTTACAAGCCTCTCAAGCCTTAGCTAGGGTATATTAGGTACAAGACATAGACTATCCAAGATAGGACGGATACTGGAAAAATCTCTGTAATTTGTCAATTATCTATGGCCTGGTCATTTAGTGTATGTTTCTTGCTTGATGTTGTCCTTGTTGGTTGTAGCTTTTCTTTCTTCTGCATAGTACTTGATAGCTGTTCTTATTGTAAATAGTTTTATGTTAGGATTAGAATCTTCTTATTTAGAAAAAAACAGAAATTTTATGGTACTTTGATCCATTTAGCCAATGACTTTTGGGGCAGCTAGTCCTAGGACATGATCTTGTCAACTACATTACAACTTACAAGCTGAGGGGAAGGGTCTCTCACTCTCTGGCTTGCGCACTGTCTTGTGTGGTCAGAGCAGAGCAGGCAGCTTGCTCTTCAGCCCTGGGCAAAATACCTGGATGAAGGCAGCTGCAACAGTGGTGGCATTTAACCTGGTTGGTATCAGTATTTATCCCTATCTTATACCTGAAGAAATTCCTGAGAGTCTTCACCAGACTCTCATGGATTCACGGTACAAACAACTGCTTCATTATTAGATATCTCCCAACAGAGACATTCTTTGATTTCAGAAAATTTGGTGATCATATTCAAGCTGGTTAAAACAGTGAAACAGAGTTTTCACCAACTTTTGTATCTGGAAAAAGACAACAGTCCTGGCATGGAATAATAGAAAATGAAGGGACTCTGGTATCACTAAAAGCTCCTTTAAACCTTAGATTTGCTGACTTCATTTTCAAGCATTTTAGTCTTGATGGAAAAATTCAAGGTTGGCAGAAAGGTACTGTGCTATCAGAGTTCTAGCAAATGTTATATTTGCATTCTTCACTTGACCAGCAGAATTTGTTCCCTATAGATTAGTTGTAAACCTAAATACCCAGGGATGCAGGGATTCCTTATTTTCTTTCAGAAATCTTGAAGCAGCCATCTGTGGTTCAGCTATAATGTTCTAAAGTTATCTGTGTTCTTCAATGCAGAGTCACTGTTAGCTACATATTGCCTCTGTCATTAGATCCATCTTAAAACTAAAGCAAAGATGAAATTTCTAACCAAGGACTACAACAGGCTGTTGTTAGATGGAAAACGCTACTACCTGATTGAGAAAGTGTTGCATTTGTACAAGGTACAGATCATAAACTATGGCTGTGACTATCAGGGTAATTTTATCTCCTAGGGGATACTTGTCAATATTCAGATGCACATTTGGTCATCTTAGTTCAGTGGTTCTCAACCTTCCTAACACTGCAAACCTTTGAATACAGCTCTTCAAGTTGTGTTGACTCCCTAACCATAAATTATTCTTTTTGCTATTGTAACTTTGCTACTTTTATGAATAGTAATGTAAATATCTGTGTTTTCTTGTGAGAGGGTCATTCAATCCCCAAATGGGTCCCAACACACAGTTGAGAACAATGTCTTAGTTGATAGAAAGATCACTCCTAGAATTTTCTAGAGAAACTAGTCCTGCTTAATACCTATAATGCATAAAAAGGTTCTTACAATAAAAGATTGTCATGCCTAGTATATCAATGCTGTTAAATTGCAAGAGCCTGCTCTGTACAATTTATCTTCACAGCATTAGATGGATTTTTCTTTTTTATTCCTTTTTATTTAAATTAGAAACAAGCTTCATTTACATGCCAATTCCAGTTCCCTCACCTCCCCTCCTCCCTTGCCCCCCACCAACTCCCTATCCCATCCCCTTTCTGTTAACCTAGGGAGAGTGAGGCCTCTCATGAGGGATCTTCAAAGTCTGTCATATCATTTGGAACAGGGCCTAGACCCTCCCCCATGTGTCTAGGCTTAGAGAGTATCCCTCTATGTGGAGTGGGTTCCCAAATTCCATTCATGTACTAGAGATAAATAATGATCCACTACCAGAGGCCCCATAGAATAACCAGATCTCAAAACTGACATCCTTGTTCAGGGGGTCTGGAACAGTCCTATGCTGGTATTCCAGCTATCAGGCTGGGGTCCAAGAGCAACCCCTTGTTCAGGTCAGTTGTTTCTCTGGGTTTCTCCAGCCTGGTCTTTTTCTACCTTGAACATTTTATAATAAAAGTTATGTAATCATAGCTTAGAGGTGAACTCTTCAAATATTATCCGTGTAAGCATACAGTTGTTCAGAAACACATGCCAAGCCATACAAATATTAGAAAATATCTATTTTCTTAATTCTCAGCAAGCTTGGAGAGAAACTTTATCAGTCTGGATGAACATTCATGGCCAGGGGGTCTTTCCAAATTCAAATTTGAAATATTCCTCTGTCTTCAAGAACACATATTTTGAACACAAAATATATGCTCAGTGGAATAATGGTATAGGAGTCTATGTCTATAGTAGTGTTCTTTTCTCTTACAAGTTAAATCCCTGGGTTCAAGTCTTAGCATCATCACAAAGTTAAATGTTACTCAACATTCATATATTTACAACTCTCACATACTATCAGATTTACTTAAAATATTATTATACCTTTGTGGGTTTTCTTACAAATTCCTGGAAAAATTGTGTACAATGCTCCAATTACCTCTAAGCAACCATTTTCCAAAAAAATTATCTGAATTTGAATGGCATGGAAAGATAAAATTAATAATACTGTTGAAAGTTCTAAAACTGAACACTAGAGTTAAATGCCACTCATAACACAGAGAGGCATGGTTTAAATGGTTTTACCTGGTTTTTTCGAAGATTTATGAACTGAAATACTTTAAAGCTAATTCCAAAGGTGGCCATCATTGTCCTCCTTGTGGTGACTGCCTGTGTTTTACACCATTAGAATGCAGCTTGGATTTCCATGTACTTAGCATAATAATTTAACATGTGCCTAAGGAAAAACTGATATTTAACAAGCTTACTCTAACAGTGGTGTGAGTATTTATTATAACATTCCAATTTCTTAATCTGTAATTAAATGTATAAGGAGATTAAAAATGTATATTATCTGTAACCAGTATGAAAATGTCAATAGTGCACTAAAGCTATTTTGCTCCAGACATAAACAAGGAATCAATACTGGAGTCTATTGAAGCTTAGAAAAATAGAGACTTGAATAATTGTCTAGTTAATTTAATAAATGTTGACAGCTGACTGAGATAAATCAAGTTGTAAAGAAGTCTTTTACCTCATTAGCATTTTTGGCTTGAATTATCCAGATAATTATTGCAATTTTCCACATCACTTTGTTCATATTGACAGTGTCTTTCTTTCAATTTTTCATGTAAATATATTTCTTCTGCCTGCCACAGCTCAGCAAGGTGTGAGAGCTTTATGATGCAAATCTAGCATTTTGTTGTGTTGTTGCTACTTTTCAGAATGCTATCCTTTCTGTTTGTATGAACTTTCACTTGCTATAGATAATTTCACTATGACAGTTCCCAGGGATCCATTTATGAGTGACACAATACTAAATGGAGAATACCTCTTGAGGATTGCTTCTATTTTTCTCCATTTCTGTGAAGTTTTTTTGAATTTCCACAGGAAATGTCTTTAATGTTTTCTTCTCTCATATTATATTATATTTCCATTCCTATGAGAAATCAGTTTTCTTGCTCACTTGGTGTATAGCTAACTGTTCCTATTGCAATGTTGTTTTCAGGGCATTGGTGTTTTTTCCTCCATGTCATATGTGATTCAGGTTACATGGGTCTCATCAAATGATGCTTATCCAGTTAATGCAAGACCAGGGAACACACACACACACACACACACACACACACATATATATATATATATATATATATATATTATATATATATGTATGTATATCAGAACCTACTATATGTTGAGTCATCATTTCTTTTCCTGAATACCAATGGAAGCAGGAGGTAAGGTGGTCTGCATAAGAGATGCAAAATGTAATACACAAGCATCTCTTTATCGCTGTATAGCATCATTCACCCAGTCATTATTCAGCAATGCATAACAAGTCACCATGTCACTGTACACATTGTAATTTCAATACATAAGGGGAAAAGCATAATTGAAAAACTGTAGAATTCTGAAATGTATTTGCAGAGTATCAATGATTTAATTAGTGTATCAGTTATGTTCTGCTGCTATGACAAAACACCATGACACAAAATTTAACCATCAAAGAGTTGTGGTTCTAGAGGAAGAGGTCATAGAGGTGAGGAAGCCATACAAAAATTACAAGCATGGGAACAGGGCAGAAAGTTGAGAAATCATGTCTTCTTTCACAAGCAGAAGCAGAAAGAGTGAACTGGAAGTAGGGCAAGGTTATAGCTCTCAAATCCTGTCCCAGTGGCAAACTTCCTCCAGCAAGCCTGTATTTTTCATAACCTCCTACAAGTATTGAGGAGCAAATATGGGATACATGATTACTGATACTACCATATTCATTGAGCCAAATTTCATATATTATCATTCTCTAATGTATTAATATATTGTTGCTATTTTCAATAGTCAAGTACATGCACAAGATTTAAAAATTACCAATATTTATATTATTTTCTGTCTTTGTTATTCCTTTTATTTTCTTCCCATACTTTCTTTTTTTTTTTTTAAAGATGTGGTCTCAGGTAACCAATGCTATTTCGATCTATAGGAATATTGTACTTCCTACTTCTAACTCTCAAATGTTTGTATTACAGGCATGTGTCATATCACATAGGATGAAACCCAGGTAGTACTCCATGCTAGGTAAACACTCAACAAGTTGAGCTATACCTCAGCTCCAACGTGGGTTTTTCAAATGCATCCACTTCCAAACCATTCCAAGAGTTAACTAATATCTATAACACACATACCTCAGACCTGGTGGATTTTAGGAAAACATATATTGTGAATAAAATGTTGGTAGGAAAACAGAGTCCTTCTAATCTTTTATGCTTGGGTCGAATGTGTAATTAAGGACTTTCATTGGTATACTGATAACTGGCTCCTGTTTTATTGCGTCATTTGTAATAATTAAGTAGAAGCAAGAAAACCTAGGAAATATTGTTAGCTACACACTGATCTTTTTAACACAACATCCCCAGGCCTCAAAGACAAGGTAAAAGAAATGGGTTACTTAATCAGTTAACGAAAATGCTAAAACTAAAACCAACCATGCAATCTGGGACACCATGAAAAGACCAAACCTTTGAATAACTGGTATAGAGGAAAGAAAAAAATCAGATCAAAAGCATAGAAATTATTTTTAACAAAATCATAGAAAAAATTTCCCAAATCTAAAGAAAGAAAAGCCTACCAAGGTACAAGGAAAATACAGAACACCAAATAGACATGGTCTGGAGATAAACTACCCACAATACATAATAATCAAAATGCTAACAATACAGAGTAAAGAAAGGATATTAAAAGCTCCAAGGGAAAGTCACACATAAATGGAAATCCATTAGAATAATACCTGATTTTCTCAGTGAAGAAACCCAGAAGGGCTGGGACAGAAACTCTACAAAATCTCAGAGATCCCAATGCCATAAGTTTCTAAACCGAAAAAAAGTATCAATCATAATCAAAGGAGAAGGAAAAGTTTCATGTTAAAAAGGTACTTTATGTCCACTGATACAGCTCTTCAGAAGGAATTAGAAGGAAAGCATCAGTCTGAAAAGGCTAATTACAGACAAGAGAACACAAAGAATAAGTAATCACAGAATAGCTAACCACAAAGTTCTAAGAAAATGCCACTATTACAAAATAAGAGGAAAAAACAGACAGTGTTCAATGATAACTCTCAATGTCAATAGTGCAAATTCCCCAGTAAAAAGATGCAGACTAACAGATTGGATTAGAAAACAGGATCCTATTCTCTGCTGCCTGCAAGAAACACACCTCCGGGTTTTAAAAGAGATGAGCAGAAACAAACAAGGATCAATGCACATGAAATATTCCTTCTGTACTCACTTGATTCAATCAGAAAGGCAGCAATGACAAAAGGAATAAATTGATGCCACCATTTGATAAACAATCTGAATGCATTTCAGGTGGGGTATTGGTGTAAGAAAAACATAATTATAACTATTTTGGAAATATAGTGTATTTAAGTCTTGTAGTAAATTGTTTGTACCTGATTTGTTTTGTATTTTCTCTAAATTTTATCTATTTCTTATTATCTATTTCAAAACATGCAAAGAAAAACCAGCCTGACTGAAATTGAATGAAAATAAACAGAATTCCTGAATGTGAGATAAAAAGTAATAACTGAAAAAAAAAAAAACTCACACACACAAGTCCTTGCAAACAGCAAATGGAGATGAGATCCTATGTTACCACGAAGGGTAAGCAATAGCAGGCTTGATGGGAAAACACATGATCAGTTACATTACATAAGGAGAAAAATATGTTATGGAAGAGATGCAGGGGTTATAGGAAAGGCATACCAGCAAGGAGGTAGGCTATCTGGCATTTATACATCAGTTTGGAGAGGCAGCATTGTCTTGGGTTAGATGGGATAAACTTGTGAGAAAGCTGAGATATGAATACCATTACAATGTTGGAATAATAAGCCTTGTCATGAGAGTTATGTGATATATATATATATATATATATATATATATATATATATATATATATTTACATGAAATGACGAGACTGGATAAAGGTAACCCTGAGGCATGTGCTCCAAAATTAGTTCATGAATAAATGTAACCCTTTAAAGAATGGGTATTAATTTTTAGGAATTGTCTCAGTCAGTTGTCACTCAGCACACCAAAATAAGAATAAAATAAACTTATGAAAGGAAAAAATCTTTGTTTTCACTAGTGATTCGGGAAGTTCCAGACCAAGTTTAAGTGGCCTCAATTTTGCAGCTTCCAGTAAGGTGTTCCAGTTTGTTTCTCTCTTGCTGAGGCAAACCACTGATGAAAAGCAACCTTGGTAAGGACAAGATTTTACTTCAGTTTACACTTTACAGTCACATCATCAAGTGAAGTCAGGGCTGGAGCTCAAGGGGAGAATGAAGCAGAGACCATGAGAGAAAGCTTCTTACAGGCTTGCTTTCTCTGGATGGCTCAGCCTGATTTCCTATGCAATCTAGGACTGACTTCAGGGGTGGTCCATCCAAACAGTGATACAACATCTACAATATCCATCCTAAACAGTGGTTTAGGCCCTGAAACATCAAACATTAATCAAGAAATGCCCTACAAAAATGCCCACAGGCCAATCAGATGAAGGCAGCTTATCAACAGAATTTCCCTCTTCCAAAAAGTGACCAAAGTTTGGGCCAAGTTGACAAAGCTTAACCAGCAGAAAAGGATCAAACATCCCAAAATATTGTGTGGTCGGGAGACCACTTTACTGCATGGAACAAAAAATAAGTGTACATATGAGTATATTTCTGTGGGTTATTCACTAAATAATTGTAATGCTAATGTTACAAGCATCCAAGTCAAGAAACAGATCCTGGCCAGTAGAGCCGATTATGTCCCTTTTCACTGCAATAACCAGTGGATAACAATACACTCACCATTGGGATTACAGATTAGACTTGCCTGTAGTCTAAATTCATCACACAAGGCTCTCCCTTCTTCTTGGAGCCTCCCCCTCTCCCTACACTGCATCTGTGTATCTATCCATGCTATAGCACTCAGTGGTGTTTGATTTATATTATTATATTACATCTACAATATCCATGTATGCTTTGCCTTTTCTGGTGTTTATGTGGTCACAAGTACTCTTTTCCTGAACACTCTGGAATTTTCCTTTTGGTAAGCATAGGTGTATGCTTATTCTTCATGTACATGTTCCCTAAATGACTCTTGGAAAAATAGGGGTAAAACCAATGTGTATATATAGAAATAACAGGTGTGATTATACTACCACATTTTAAAAGGCAATGTCCACAAAAATCACCCAAAGCCTGAAGTTTGGTAACAAATGGCAGTGGCAGAGAAGAGCAATGAGGCACAGGATCTGTACCTATGTCGAGACTTCTAAGTGAGGCAGCCTGCACAGTGTAGATAGAATTCTTGTTGGTTAACTTGACTATAGCTGGAACCTTGAATGAAGGAATGGCAAAATGGGAAATCCTCAAGATGTTTGTCACTTGAACATGCATACCGAGAATGGATACCTGGAAACTGGCAGTAACTAGCTAAAAATTAAACTAATTCATTGTGTATTGCTGGACCCAAATACCTCTGATACCACTGTAAGGAGCCCTGAATTACAGCACACCAAGGAACAAAGCTGCAATCATGGGTACATGCATTTGTTCTAATTTAGTGGATGTCTCAAGCAGCTTTCCAAATTCATTGCATCAATTTGCAATGTTACAAGCTGTGTGCTAGAATTACAAAGTCTATAAATAGACCTGTGCACACATAGTGTCCTGTTTTGTTGATAGAGCGAAGCTGGTGAAGTGGAGAAAGGATGGCCTGTCTGTCCAGGGTCATGGCGACCAGTTGTACCTGTGCAAGGGACAGGTCACATTTATAATGGTCCCCACCTCACAGCTTTCCCTACCAGCTGAGCATGAATTGTAAATCTGGATGTAATGGGTGAAAACAATGCACATTTAGGGAGAAAGGCATAGGAAAACATCATCATGATGTTACAAAAGACTAAGCTTTAAACGGGAAACAAAGCACTGCTCTGTGAATTGAGATGACCAATTAAATAATATAAATTAAGAAATTGTTCATCAAATACACATGAAAATGTAAACAAGCTGAAACTAAAGCATGCTTATCATATATTTACATGTGCATATATATATATATTCAACATATAAAACAAGAAAATGTATACCAAAATATAAGTAATTCTACAACTCAATAAAAGACAGAGATGGTTGTTTCACAAACATATTTCACAGAACTAAAGCTGTAAGGTAAATGTTGAACATCTTAAGAAAAAGGAAAATGTTCATCCAAGTAAGAGAATTAAGCTAGTGTCAGAAATAAAATACCATGGCTGGGCGTTGGTGGCACACGCCTTTAATCCTAGCACTCAGGAGGCAGAGGCAGGCGGATCTCTGTGAGTTCGAGGCCAGCCTGGTCTTCAGAGCGAGTGCCAGGACAGACTCCAAAGCTACACAGAGAAACCCTGTCTCAAAAAAACAAAAAAGAAAGAAAGAAAGAAAGAAGGAAGGAAGGAAGGAAGGAAGGAAGGAAGGAAGGAAGGAAATATAATACCACACGTGTTCTCTCACTGCTGATTTATGGACTTTATATAGACACATGTAATTATTTATATATGACATGAAAGTAGAAACAAACATATCTAAGGGGCGAAGGGAGCTAATGGGAGGCAGATGAGGGCGAACAGCTCAGTAGGCGTTTAGGTAGTAACAAACTCCGTATACAATATATACTTGTATAGAAACAAACATATAAATGGATATCATGTCCTGCATGAATGAAGTGCTGAGGATAATGGAACAACCATGTCAAGGATGCCAATGCCTCAGCCCCTTGGGAATGGCAGGACCCTCCCCAAGAGATGCTCAGAAGGATGGCAAAGTCTTCCTCTGGCTCACAGATGATGTTGATAATATGTGTAGGAAATTATTTCTCTTCTTGGATTCTTATAGTTCTAAGATGCTCTCCTACAGAGTACTCCTACTTAGGTCAGTTAGAACTGCCTCCTTGCTTAGCTATATATAAAATCCTTGCCTCCTTGCTTAGCTGTATATAAAATTCCAGCATCCTTGTTTATTTGTATGCAGTACCCATCATCCTTTTTCAGTAGTATGCATTAATCATACTTCTAAGTCCAACTGGATGTAATAAATACAATGAGCTTCTGGGGTGCTGTGATTTCTTCTTAGAAAACTTAGTTCTCCCTATCCCCAATTTTCTGTGTCCATGTTTCTATATGTGGGTTTGTCTTTTCTTGGTTTCCTGGCTGTTCTAGTCAGGTCAAATCCCTGGAAGCTATTCAAGGATGTGGCACATATAAATGCTATTAAAAGACAAGTATCTCGTAAAGTATGCTGCAGCAAAACTAAGGAAAGCTGTCCACCAAGTTATAAGGGAATTGCCTATAAAATATATCAGATTATTTTAATAAAGTATACAGTACTTCATTAGATCGTAGCTTAAATGGTACCAGATACTATAACAAGGAAAAAAATGTGTTTCAAATAAACTCTCACTAGCAATCTCTGCCTCTGATTTAGACCTGATTAAATCAGCATTATTTCTGGGTGAATCTGTCAGGTTTATCTTTACAGCAGTTCTCAGAATATTGTAAAAGAATATGAACATGATTACTTAATCTGCAGACTGTTGATGTTTTGAGAATTATGTGAAATATTTAAAGGAAGTGACCCAAATTGATTTAGTGATAGATACATGAAAAAGCAATTAATGAGGATGTTATATAGCCAGCAATTTAAAAAAAATCAAAAAGCATTCTGTTAGTGTTTATTATGCACATAATAAAACCATGCAAACAGTGCTCTCAATATTCAACATTCATTTCTAATTTATGTATCTACCAAACATTCTATTGATTGGATCAGCCATGGCAATATGCCTGGGGTTGTATAGGCTTACCTCCAACTAGCAGCTGTATTTATGTACCATTTATGCATCTGATATTCTGGAATGAGTGGAATACCCAAGGAATATTCTGAAACAATGACAAAACTACAATGTAACGTACATTGGTTTTAAGCTCTCTGCTTTAACCTGAGCAAGGGGCATTATTTGGTTCATATCGTGGCTCTGTGGAACAGCCTCCTAGTCAAGGATCTGAGTATCTGTCAATAGCTTCTCTAGCCTCTCTATGCTTCAATGGTTTAATTCCAAAGTACTTCCTTCATGATCCCAGAGGATACAAAAGCAAATTGAATACCTGATACAATACTTCAATAGCAAACCACAACTTCTATCGTTTCCCTCTGTTTTTTAGTAGTGTCCTTAATATCATCTGGAGCACAGCTTATTATAAGATTGTCCTTTCAAGGGAGTACAAACTAAAGCATGTCTTCCTTAAGCATACCGAGTCTCTCTTTAACTATTCTCATTGCATTTACTACCTCTGTAGCTCCTTGATGTTCTTTCAGTGACTTCACTTTTATGTTTGCTAATCCTCTCTTCTATGTGTTGGCTGGTGTGCTGATGTCACACCAAGGTCATTAAGTAAGTTAATCCTATAAATACTCATATTTTGGGTGTCGCAACTGTCAAATTGACTACTACCTCTATAATCAACTAAAATCAAGTAGCTGGACATTCCTGTGCAGGGTTTTCTTATTCTGATTATTTGAAGCAGAGGAAACCATGCAAAACCTGGGCAGCACTTTTTGGTGGCAACACAGATATAATGACATAGAAGAAGAAGAAAGCTTTGCTTTGTGCCCATAGCCCCACCCTTGATTTTATTTTTAATTATAATGAACTTCTTGATTTCCTTGAAATTATACCGCTTTTGACAGATAATTGTAATCTTTAATATCCCAAAGAATCAAGAGCAAATACAAATTCCCACTTGACTGTATCCATTCTCTATTATATATTTGACTGTTGACTTAATATGCTGTTCTACACTACCAAAGTTGTCTGTTTCAGGTAATTACAACAAAGTAGATATATAGGAAGAGTCCTTGACTAAAGTACAACTTTCAAGTACCCAAAAATACATTTTATAGACTTCAATTTTGAACAATGTTCTGATTTTTTTAACTTCCCCAACCAGCCTAGAGTTTTATGCTTTTTGTGTCTTCTTTTTTATTCAGTTGGAACATGTTGATCACTTTCTGTAGTTATTCACTATGAATTATTTTAACTATATAGAAATAGTTTATATGATTAAGTATGTCAAATACATACACTCTCTCTCTCACACACACATATATGTATATATATGTATATATATATATATATATATATATATATATATATATATCAATAGGAACATATTTCTATTTTCTTAAATTTTTTTTCAGTATATCTCATTATATCTTATTTTATATGGTTTTGATGTATGTTATTACAAACTGAAAAATATGTATTTCCATTTGACAGTGAAGGAGTTCTTAATTTTCACTTCTAATTTATGTATTAAAAAGTCTGAAAATGCTATTGCACTGGCTGAAAATACACACCTTCATTATTTCTGTAAGATTGATTTGCTTCAGTGCTTTTGATCTTCCCTTCCATCAATTCTATTTGTGTATTCATTTATTAATATATTCATCTAGACAACATTTCAAAGATGCTGACTAGATATACTGATTACAAACAAAAAAATAACACATCCCATCTTCAATAATGCAAAATTATTTAAGGATAAAAAATAGATAAATATAACCTCAAGGCAAAGAGGAGAGCAATTACATAGAGAAAGACCTAGAAGTGCTTGAAGGAAGAAATATGTCAGTCTTTCATCTTGATTAGCAGTACCAACCAGAGAAATAAAGAAAACATTGTTTCAGCCATTAAGTTGTTTAGCTGGGGTTTGGTCATAAAGTACTTGTGTAGCAAATGTGAGGCCTGGATTCAATGTTCAGTAGCACACAAAGATAGGGAAAAGACAGCCAGTGAATATATAGGAACGAAGCATTGACAGTAGATTTCTACAGTTAAAGTAGGAAGTTGAATAAATATCTCACACTATTAACTAGGAAGAATTCTTGAAAGGCAAAGCAGTGTTGAGTGTTGAATCCGGAGCCTGAACACACATTGGAGGCTCAGTTCAGTAAGCCCACTGCATACTTTAAGGCAAGAGTCTTTTAATTCCCTGTGCTTCATTTTCATTCTAAAAAACTTATCATAGGCATTTTTTCTATCTTTGCATTTAGTCTTCTATTTACACTTAAATGTAAACTGAAATAGAAATAATGGTTTAATTCTTCATATTTTATTAATAGTTTAATGACAGTTGTTATTTTATCTAATTCTGCCAAATTTGTACATGTGATTTAAAAATATCGATTTATTTTTCCCTGTATTACCAATGAAATGAACTCAACACATAGCACTCAATTAGCAGCCATGTAAATCTAAGTGAAAGCCAATTTATTATAAATGTTTAAATATATAAATAAAATAAAAGTACCTAATAGACAGTTATTGAACTTCATGGAAGATAGCTTTTTCTGGGGCTCAAAAGAATAGAAGTAAACAACTCAGCCACTATAAACAAAAATTAAACCATTCTCCTTGGAATACATAGCCAACACACTAATGTTATTGGACATATTCATTTTGTATTTCCAAGGTAAGATTTGATTTTATTTGAGGGTTAATATCTATCATTAATGTAAGTTTTAATCAGAATTCATCAGGTTATATTTTGGTTACAATAGACCCCCAAAATCAATGACAATGCACAATTCTGTTCCAGTTTTTCTATTCAGGAATTTGAATGTCATTGTTTTCTCACTCTCTTGGGTCAGCCTATGGCAAGTACTGGCTCAGCATTCCAGGATGTGCTGACTTAAGAATATTTTTTCTCATGAGTTGATGCTGTAATGACTGACTCTAGAAGTTATTTATGGAGATCTAAGGCTTGGTAATTAATTTCTATATCTACACTTGGTGCATTTCCCAAAGTGATTCCCTTGATCATTTCTATTTCAAGAGGTGCAGGGAAGTTAGTCTTCTCATGAGCCCATAAATTATGAGTTGGCACTTGTACTAATATTTCACATTTAGCTATATTCCAAAGGAATTTGCTTAAAGTATCAAAGCCTTTTAGTATATCATAAAGGTGTCTATTTGTCTCTGTATGTCTCCCTTAAACATATTGTGAGTTTCTAATTTTCATTTCCTAGATGCATATGATGATACTAATGGTTCAGTCCTTGATTTTTAATAGTCACTAAGGTATGTCATGCTTACAATTTGCAATTAGTATTAAAGATTAACACCAGAAACATTTCAAAAGCAATGTTCATTGGATAAGATTCTCCATTCTTTTGTAAGAAAAAATATTTTCTGAATACTAAAGATAAGACTCACAGATCCCAAATATGTGGAATTTACCTACCTGGTTTTCCAGAGGTATTCCTTGTTCTAAGACATTTGACTTTTCAGTTCTGAAACAAAATCAACAAGGAAAAACGTTTAAATGAAACCCTGTATTTCTCAAAACCTTAAATGTTTCTTAACAAAATGGTGTTGTGAGTTTTTCTTTTTCTCCCTTTATATTACATGTTGTACTAATGAAAAATTTTCAACTTCTGTCTATAGTCACTGTAATAGTGCAAACAGCCAAAATTATATAAAAGGGCAAACCTACTTACATGTAATATTCACCATCCTAGATTCTGTCAGGAAACACTATTGATTCAATGTGTGAATGGAAAGTATGCTTGTCTGGTCTATATTACTCAACCATCAAAATATACACTTCTACACATTGGGCAAGAACAGTAGAAAATATCACCATGAAGGTGATGGTGTATACCAAACACACTAAATTGAGCTTCATGGAAAGGTGACTTTGTACCTCTGATTCTACACCTGAATTTGTGTAACTAATTTAGAAAGGAAGGAAAATCTCTGAGTTTGTCTAGTGGTAACTACCAGCTTTCATGACAGATCTGGGTTATTTTGTGCCTTAAAAAAATGCTGAATCAATCCCCTATGTAGATGCCCATAAATCCTATTTGTTGCTAAGAGTGATACAAGTAAGAAAGGCACTTCAGACTTTTCCATAGGAAGAACTTGCTGTTGTTTAAAACACACACACACACACACACACACACACACACACCTTAAACAATAAGGATTTGCTAACAGATTCTGAATCCATGAAATGTCAAATTTCTCATGGTTTGTATTTTACCATTTTATGGAAAGACACACAAATAGGCCTATATTATATTTACCTATATATCACAATACATCAGAAAACACACAGAATTGGTTGAAATAATAGTATTTTCTCCCCCATCATCACTTAACTATTTTATTATGGTAAAGTAACAGCAATAAAGTAACCTGGGGATGATTAGCTTTCTAAAAATATCCCTTTTGTATGAAAGGCTCTAACTGATATCCATTCTAAGTAATTGAAATAAGCATCCCTAGCTTACAGAGGCAATAAAATAAAAGGAAATGATCTGGACTCTAATGCTCCTAAGCATGCCTCCAGGAGTTTGTGAAAAACTGAAAATTTCCAGCTTTACCCCAGAGAGCCTTCTATGGGACAGCTGTGACATTCTCAAGTCATTTTTTAAATAAGAAGTCTAGATCATATATGAGTGAGTACAAATGATGTCTGTCTTTGTGTGACTGGGTTACCTCACCCAGGATGGTTTCTTCTATTTCCATCCATTTGCCTGCAAATTTCAAGATTCCATTATTCTGTTTTGTTTTGTTTTGTTTTGTTTTCCCTCTGAGTAGTACTCCATTGTGTAAATGTACTACATTTTCTATATCCATTCTTCAGTTGGGGACATATAGCTTGCTTCCAGGTTCTAGCTATTACAAATAATTCTGCCCCTATAATGAGATTGATGACTGCCTTATATGCCATCCTAGAGCCTTCATCCAGTAACTGATAGAAGCAGAAGCAGACACCGACAGCTAAACACTGAGCTGAACTCCTGGAACCCAGTTGCAGAGAGGGAGGATTGATGAGCAAAGAGGTCAAGACAAGGCTAGAAAAATCCACAGAAACAGCTGACCTGAACAAAGGAAAGCTCATGGAACCCAGACTAATAGCTGGGAAACCAGTATAGGACCGACCGAGACCCCCCTGAACGCGGGTGTCAGTTAGGAGGCCTGGGCAGTCTATGGGACCTCTGGTAGTGGATCGTTATTTATCCCTAATGTATGAATGGGCTTTGGGAGCCCATTACACATAGAGAGATATTCTCTCAGCCTAGACACACAGGATAGGGTCTAGGCCCTGCTCCAAATGATGTGATAGACTTTAAAGATCCCCATGCAAGGCCTTATCCACCCTGGGGAGCAGAAATGAAATGGGATGGATGTCTTTGGTAGGGGCAGGGGAGGAAGAGAGGGAAAGGGAACTAGGATTGACATGTAAAACAAGGTTGATTCTAATTTAAATTAAAAAAAAAAAGAATTCTAGATCTTCTGAAAGGAATGCTGGACCCTAAATTAGCAGAAGACTAGTATCACAGATGGAACAGAAGTGGAAGGTAAGGAAGTTTTGGATTTGTATTCTACATCTACCCCAAATACAGCAGTGTGTGCCAGCTACACTGCTAGGCAACAAACAGCTATGTATTATCAACTTAAAACTGAGCACCTATAGATGTAAAGATTCTGTGATGAAGAATTGAGGATCATCTATTGGGATTCTATACTTGGGTTTGTACAAGGCCAGGAGGATCAGGTTCACATCTAGAGCCTCAATCAAGCAAGCGTCTTCTCAAATTTCCCAAACTGGTTAACAGAAGATACTTCCTTTAGGTGAAAGAACAGACAGACTATGTGTGGGATCCCAACAGTGGTCATGGGAAGCCACAGTAGACTCTTTCAAACACAAAAGGACCATAGGTAAAGTGTTTATCAGCATTGATTATCATTTTTTTGTCTAATAACAACTTGAGGAACATTCCTTGGATGGGGAAATAAATAAGGATGCTGGCGTGCCATAGCAATTGTATAAATACCATATATACTAATAAAATGCTCAGTAGAAAAGGAACTGACATTCACTCAGGAAACTTTAACAGCGTATCTGCAAAATCACTCCCAACTTTTGTCTTAATGTGTAAAACATATACTCATACATTTATTAACTAAAATGCACCTCCACAACCAAACACGATTTCATGACTGCCACACAATGTGTTTGTTGAATGAATAGTCATCTTAATAAATGGCTATTTATTTATTTATAAATAGACTTTTTAAAAAAATTGTCTGTCAGCCATTAACTTGTTGAAAATAATTTCAGATTGAAATGATGCCTATGGATACAGCCAGTAAAAGCAGAAACAAGGAATTCCAAGAGGCCATAGAGGGAGTATTTCAACATGGAAGAAAATGCCAGTAATTCTGTGTGTAGGAAGAGCAGTACCTCTCACCTTCCAGCTCAAATGCCTGTTTTGACAACTGCCACTGAGAGTTGCAAGGAATTCACCAGCCATGAGCCCTTCCCCTCTTGCTCTAACATTCAGATGCTAACATTGCTCCCAACTGCTTTTTTCATTAGTGCTTTCACTCCAGTTTTACAATATACAACTCAAAAGTAAAGATCTGAAGATAATTATTGGAAGACTTAGCCCAAAAATCTAATTAAGCAGGAGATACTGAAGAGACATTATTCAAAATAATCCTCTTTCTATGCTGTATGCATGTGTCATTTTTTTTATTCTATCCATTTCTTTTTCTGTTGCAGTGTTTATTCAGAAAAGACCTGGGTAGGTAGAGATATAAGAATTAGGATGTTACATGTAGTAAATACCATAGATAAAAAATATCCTGCTATTCTTATCCTATCAACACATACAAGACATAGCACAATAATTCAGCAGAAAAAAATCAGCTGAAAAAAGTACAATAAGAGATTTACTTTTTAAGCAGATAAACCATAAGCTGTAAAAAATCATTTTTTTTTTCCTTAATGTGCCTTCATTTCTTTAGCTAATCTCCTCTGCCCCTGGTCCCTCTGCGTTTCCTGTGCAGGACCTTCTGCCCTGCTACTTGATAATTTCATTAAATTTATAATCTGTTGTTCTATGCAGTAATATCAAATTCATTATGTTTTAATAACTATCTCAGTTAGATATGTTTTTCTTTATTTAGTTTTTTTTCATTTTTGGAAACTTTATTTGTCAGCAGTAATGTTTTTCCCTTAAATACATATTTCCAACTTACTGGGTACATTGGCAGATATTGGTGACTATGCCATTGTAATAAATATAAAGTTTATTTAACAAGAATTTCTTGAATAATTGAATGTGTGAGATTGACAGGTAGATAGAAATGGCTATTCTGAAAAAACAAAACTGAAGAATTTAGTCATAAGGTGTTTCTTCAGAAAGGACTGGGAAGGATCATTAGCTGATATGATCAGGTGTCAGATGCATTGTGTGAGAGCTTTAAAGAAAGTAGGATTGTGTGGGAGCTGGCGGAAGAAATAATGCTGCTGTCCCTTGCTCTTATGACCCCTATAGCGAGCTGTGCTGATTCCATTATAATCTGAAATTTTTGAGTTTAGAGAGAAGTCAGAATACAAATGCAAAAAAACCTCCAAAACATTCAGACACTTCTTTTCATACTTAGCCATCAGGGTTTTTTTTGAGGGGGGAGGGTGTGTGTCTTTGTTAATGTTTTCACAAAGGTTTCTGAGCCCTCTAAACACCTGCCCAAGTGTGGGACTAACAGATAGAGATAGACACACATATTACATCACCCTGAACAATCAGGGTAGTTATAAACAGAAATAATTTAACGTTAATGAAAAGCTTTCAAGGATTAACCCATGAAATTTGTCTAAATATATGAAAGAAATAACAATTACATCATTAATACTGCCTGATTTCAAATTTCCCTTAGTGACACATGCAAATTTATAGTTTGTATGTGTAAAATGTTTAGCTTGATATACTGTGTTGTTGTCTGTAATTAAAATTGATGTAGCTCATGGAAATTTCTAATTGACTGATTTATAGAAAAGGATGTTTTTTGTAACTATCCTCTAATATGTTCTAATGTGTGAGGGTCTGAATTTTCTGAAGAATTCAGGAAGTTGTTCTACCTGGGCACATTTCTTTCTTCTAATGAAAATGAACCACAGTATATTCAGCCTAGAACATAAGGGAAGATATTTCAGAATATAGGACATATCACTGATCAGTTCCCCTCACAAATTAAACCATGAAGATCTTGGTGACACTTGAGGCCAGCACTAATAATCAAGACATTTGTTTTAAAAGAGTCAGTCACTTTCCAAGGAGCACTGTGAGACTGTTGAAGGTTTCTGGTCCTTAAACTCTTAAAATGTTCATCTATAGGGATAGATAAAGCAGAATAATTTCAAAATCTATTTATTTACACAGATAGCCAATAGCAGTCACATGTAGTCCCATGATTCACTTATTCAGCTTCAGGATTAGAGGGCATAGTTGGTTCTGCACCTGAATATATATATATAATATATTATATATATATATATGTATATGTATATGTATATGTATATGTATATGTATATGTATATGTATATGTATATGTATATGTATATATATGTATAATACAAGATGATTTGGGCTATAGTGATTAGTTATTAATTCAGTATGTCACGTATTGAAGTGGATACACAGCTTTTTTTTTATTAGTTCAATTTAGGGAACAAGCTTGTTTCACATGTAAGTCCATTCTCCCTCTCCCTCCCCCTACTCCCATCCCTCCTCCCCCACCCCCAACCTACCCCCATGCCATCCACCCACCATTCCCCTGGCAGGGTAGGGCCCTCAACAGGGGCTTTGCAAACTCCACCAAATCTTCCTGTGCATGGGCCTGGGCCCTTCCCCATGTGTCCATCCCCTTCATGTGGGATGGGCTCTCAAAGTCCCTTCTTACACCAGGGAAAAATGCTAGTCCACTTCCAGAGGCTCCCTGGAGTGCAGAGGCCTCCTTATTGACATCCATGTTCAGGGGGCTAGAACAGTCTTGTACTGGCCTGCCAGATAGTATCTGGGGTCGATGTGCTCTCTCTTGTTCAGGCCAACTGTTTCTGTGGGATTCTCCAACCTGGTAAAGACCCCTTCAATCTTCATTCCTCCCTCTCTTCAACTAAATTCCAGATTTCAGCTCAGTGTATTTCTGTGGATGTCTGTCTCTGCTTCCATCAGCCACTGGGTGAGGGCTCTAGGATGGCCTAAAGAGTAGGTCATCAATCTCATTTCAGGGGAAGGGCTTTTAGGTTATCCTCTCCACCATTGCCTGGATTGTCAGATAGTGTCATCCTTGTAGGTTTCTGGAGATCTCCCTAGTTCCGGATCTCTTCTCAGACCTATAGTGGCTCCCTCTAATATGGAATCTCTCATCCTGCTCTCTCTCCTTTATTCTTCCCCCAACTCAATGTCTCTGCTCCTCCTTTTCCTCTCCTCTATATTGTATGAAATTACCAATACGGAATCAGGTAGAAATATAAGGGTATTTAATAGGGAAAAGCCTTACTTACAGAGCGAACCAGCCAGCCGGTGGTAGTCTGTACAGCAAGAAGCAAAGAGAGACCGAAACTGAAAACGCAGTCCCCCTACTCACTCTGACCACACCCTCACAAGCCCTCAGGTACTCCTGAAGCCAGCCCCTAAGAAGGCGTGGCTACAGCTTCCCCTACACCTCTACTGCTCTTCTCGTGCTCTTACTGTGGCACTCCCCTACCCTCATGCTCAAATTAGCTCAGGAGTTCATGCCACTTCCCATTCCTGGGGTCTATTTATCCCTTAGAGTCCTTCATGTTTCCTAGTTTCTTTGGTGAAGAGGATTATAGGCTGCTCTATGTCTAAAATCCATATGTGAGTGAGTACATACCATGTTTGTCTGTTTGTGACTGGGTTACCTCACTCAGGATGGTTTCTTCTAGTTCCATCCATTTGTCTGCGAATTTCAAGATTCCATTGCTTTTTTCTGCTGAGTAATACTCCATTGAATAATTGTACCACATTTTCTCTATCCATTCTTCAGTTGAGGGGCATCTAGGTTGCTTCCAGGTTCTGGTTATTACAAAGAATGCTGCTATGAACATGGTTGAACATATGTCCTTGTTGTATGTACATGCCCTATTTGGGTATATACCTAAGAGAGGAATGGCTGGATCTTGAGGTAGACTGATTCCCATTTTTCTGAGCAACTGCCATACTGATTTCCAGAGTGGTCTTACAACTTCACACTCCCACCAGCAATGAAGGAGTGTTCCTTTTTCTCCACATCCTCTCCATCATAGATTGTCATTGTTATTTTTGATTTTAGCCATTCTGACAGGTGTGAGGTGATATCTCAGAGTTGTTTTGAGTTGCATTTCTCTGATGGCCAAGGATTTTGAGCACTTTCTTAAGTGTCTTTCAGCCATTTCAGATTCCTCTGTTGAAAATTCTCTGTTTAGTTCTGCACCCCACTTTTTAATTTCATTGTTTGGTGTTTTGGTGGCTAGCTTCTTGAGCTCCTTGTATATTTTGGAAATCAGCCCTCTGTCAGATGTAGGGTCGGTGAAGATCTTTTCCCATTCTGTGGGTGGTCGTTTTGTCTTACTGACTGTGTCCTTTACCTTACAGAAGCTTCTCAGTTTCAGGAGGTCCCATTTTTAATTGCAGGCCTCAGTGTCTGCACTACTGGGGTGATGTTCAGGAATCAGTCTCCTGTGCCAATTTGTTCAAGGGTAATTCCCACTTTCTCTTCTAGAAGATTCAGTGTGGCTGGATTTATGGAGAGATCTTTGAACCATTTGCTCTTAAGTTTCATGCATGATGACAGGTATGAATCTATCTTCAATCTTCTGCATGTCTGAATCCAATTGTGCTAGCACCATTTGTTGAAGATGCTATCTTTTTTCCATTGTATAGATTTAGCACCTTTGTCAAAAATAAGGTGTTTTTAGGTGCGTGGATTAATATCTGCATCTTCAATTCTATTCCATTGGTCTATCTGTCTATTTTTGTGCCAATACCAAGCTGTTTTCAGAACTATGGCTCTATAGTAGAGCTTGAAGTCAGGGATGGTGATGCCTCCAGAAGATCCTTTATTGTAAAGAGTTGTTTTGGCTATCCTGGGTTTTTTATTTTTCCATATAAAGTTGAGTATTGTTCTTTCAATGTCTGTGAAAAACTGTGTTGGGATTTTGATGGGGATTGCATTGAATCTGTAGATTGCTTTTGGTAGGATTGCCATTTTTACTATGTTAATTCTACCTATCCAAGAGCATGGGAGATCTTTCCATTTTCTGGTATCTTCTTTAATTTCTTTCTTTAAAGTCTCAAAGTTCTTATTGTACAGGTCTTTCACTTTTTTGGTTAGTGTTACCCCCAGATATTTTATGTTGCTTGTGGATATTGTGAAAGGTGATGTTTCCATGATTTCTTTCTCATTGGGTTTATCATCTGTATACAGTAGGGCTACAGATTTATTTGAGTTAATTTTGTATCCTGCTCCCGTGCTGAAGGTGTTTATCATCTGTAGGAGTTCCCTGGTAGAGTGTTTCGGGTCACTAATGTAGACTATTATGTTATCTGCAAACAGTGAAAGTTTGACTTCGTCCTTCCCAATTTGTATCCCTTTGATCCCCTGTTCTTGTCTTATTGCTATAGCCAGAACTTCAAGTACGATATTGAAGAGATATGGAGAGAGTGGACAGCCTTGTCTTGTTCCTGATTTTAGAGGAAATGCTTTGAGTTTCTCTCCATTTACTTTGATGTTGGCTATTGGTTTGGTATATATTGCCTTGATCATGTTTAGATATGTTCCTGTTATTCCTGTTCTCTCCAAGATCTTTATCATGAAGGGATGTTGGATTTTGTCAAAGGCTTTTTCAGCATCTAGTGAGATGATCATGTGGTTTTTCTTTTTCAGTTTGTTTATATAGTGGATTACATTGATGGATTTTCGTATGTTGAACCATCCTTGCATCCCTGGGATAAAGCCTACTTGATCATGGTGGATGATTTTTCTGATATGTTCTTGTATTCGGTTGGCCAATATTTTATTGAGTATTTTAGCATCGATGTTCATGAGGGATATCGGTCTGTAGTTCTCTTTCTTAGTCTTATCTTTGTGAGGCTTGGGTATCAAAGTGATTGTAGCCTCGTAGAAAGAGTTTGGTAATATCCCATCTGCTTCTATTGTGTGGAACAGTTTGAGGAGTACTGGAATTAGCTCTTGTTTGAATTTCTGGTAGAATTCTGCAGTGAAGCCATCTGGCCCTGGGCTTTTTTTGGTTGGGAGGCTTTTGATTACTGCTTCTATCTCATTAGGGGTTATAGTTCGATTTAAACTGTTTATCTGATCTTGATTTAATTTTGGTAAGTGATATTTATCCAGAAAGTTGTCCATTTCTTTTAGGTTTTCCAATTTTGTGGAATACAGGTTTTCAAAGTATGACCTAAAGATTCTCTGGATTTCCTCAGTGTCCTTTGTTATATCCCCCTTTTCGTTTCTGATCTTGTTAATTAGCATGCTGTCTCTCTGCCTTTTGGTTAGTTTGGCTGGAGGTTTGTCTATCTTGTTGATCTTCTCAACGAATCAACTTTGTTTCGTTGATTCTATGTAATGTTTTCCTAGTTTCTACTTTATTATTTCAGCTCTCAGGTTGATTATTTCCTGGCATCTACTCCTCCTTGGTGAGTTTGCTTCTTTTTGCTCTAATGCTTTCAGTTGTTCTGTCAATTCTCTAATGTGACTTTTCTCCAGTTTCTTCATGTGGGCACTTAGTGCTATGAACTTTCCTCTTAGCACTGCTTTCAGAGTGTCCCATAAGTTTGGGTATGTTGTGTCTACATTCTCATTAAATTCTAGTAAGTCTTTAATTTCTTTTTTATTTCTTCCCCAACCCAGGAATGGTGCAATTGAGTGTTATTCATTTTCCAAGAGTATGTAGGTTTTCTGCAATTCATATTGCTGTAGAATTCTATCTTTAATGCATGGTGATCTGATAAGATACAGGGGGTTATTTCAATTCTTTTGTAACTTCTGAGGTTTGCTTTGCTGCCTACTATGTGGTCAATTTTTGAGAAACTGCCATGTGGTGCTGAAAAGAACGTATATTCTTTTGAGTTTAGATGGAATGTTCTATAGATAACTGTTAACCCCAGTTGGGTCATAACTTCTTTCAGATCCTTTGTTTCTTTGTTAAGTTTCTGTCTGGTGGTCCTGTCAAGTGGCATAAGGGGGTGTTGAAGTCTCCTACTATGTGTGTGCTTGGTTTTATGTGTGGTTTGAGCTTTAATAATCTTTCTTTTACAAATGTGGGTGCCTTCATATTTGGGGCATAGATGTTCAGGATTGAGACTTCATCTTGATGGACTTTTCCTGTGATGAGTATGAAATGTCCTTCTTCATCTCTTTGGATTGATTTTAGTTTAAAGTCTAATTTGTTAGATATTAGGATTGCTACACCAGCTTGTTTCTTGAGCCCATTTGTTTGGAAAATCTTTTCCCATCCTTTTACTCTGAGGTATCGCGGTATCGCCTGTCTTTGAAGTTGAGATGTGTTTCTTGTAAACAGTAGAAGGATGGATTCTGTCTTCGTATCCATTCTGTCAACCTATATCTTTTTATGGGTAAGTTAAGACCATTGACATTTAGGGATATTAATGTCCATTGTTCGTTGGTTCTTGCTTGTTTTGGATTTATTGTTAGTGGTGCCATTGTGTGTGGATTTTGCCCTCCTGCTTCTTTTTGTGTTTGGTAAAATTAGATTATCTATTGCCTGTGTTTTTGTGAGTGTAGTTATGTTTGTTGGGTTGGAGTTTTCTTTCCAGAACCTTCTGTAGTGCTGGATTTGTGGATACTTATTGTTTAAATCTGTTTTTGTCATGGAATATCTTGTTTTCTCCATCTATAATGATTGAAAGTTTTGCTGGGTACAGTAGTCTGGGTTGACATCCATGCTCCCTTTGTGCTTGTATGGTATCTATCCAAGACCTTCTGGCTTTCGGTGTTTCCATTGAGAAGTCGAGTGTGATTCTGATTGGTTTGCTTTTATATGTTACTTGTCCTTTTTCCTTTGCTGCTCTTAATATTTTCTCTTTATTCTGTAGGTTTGGTGTTTTGATTATTATGTGTTGGGGGGACATCTTTTTGTGGTCCAGTCTGTTTGGTGTCCTGTAAGCTTCTTGTACTTTCATAGGCATATCCTTCTGAAGGTTGGGGAAGTTTTCTTCTATGATTTTGTTGAATATGTTTACTGTACCTTTGAGCAGTGTTTCTTCACCTTCTTCTATACCTATTATTCTTAGGTTTGGTCTTTTCATGGTGTCCCATATATCCTGGATATTTTGTGTTAGGGATTTGTTGGACTTGAGGTTTTCTTTGGTCAATGAATGTATATCCTCTAACAAGTCTTCAATAACTGAGATTCTCTTCCGTCTCTTGAATTATATTAGTTATACTCACGTCTTTAGTTCCTGATCGTTTATCCAGTCTTTCCATTTCCAGCATCGCCTCATTCTGTGTTTTCTTTATTGTGTCTATTTCAGCTTTCATGCTTTGAACTGTTTCAAGAGCTTCCTTCACTTGTTTGGTTGTTTTTTTTCTTGGGTTTCTTTAGATTCTTTAAGAGAGTTGTTTATTTCTTGAATTTTTTGGTTTGTCTTTTCCTCCATTTCGTGTAATTTTTTGCTTGCATTATCTTCTATTTCTTTATGGGATTTTCTTGTTTCCTCTTTAAAGGTCTCTATCATCTTGCTGAGATAATTTTTGAGGTCCATCTCTTCTTCATGCACTGTGTTGGGTTTTTCAGATCTTGCTGGAGTGGAGTCCCTAGATTCTGGTGGTGTCATATTGGTCTTTCTGTTGTTGAGTGAGTTCTTATTCTGTCTTCTTCCCATATCTTCTTCCAGTGAGTGCAGGAGGGAATCTCTCTATCTCCTCTTGTTATCCAGTGGTGTGTGTGGGCCAGGTATTCAATGTGTGCAGCTCTGGATGGTCTTGCCTCTCCTGGTAGTCTCCTCAGTCTGAAGGTGTTAGGCCTCCGTAGGGGTCAGGTGTATGTGGGGGGGACAGGAAGTAAGAGTGGGGTGTTTCCAGGCTCAGGGAGTTCCTCACAGCCTGGGCAGGTCTACCCCAAGCAGGAGCAGGCCTGGGGAGATCGAGGTGGATGGGGCTTTGGGAGAGAGTTTGGTAAGAGCAGAGAATCACTCACCACATTTCGGATCGGTTGGCTGAAAGGGAAGGAAGTGTGGCCTGTTCCCAGATTCAGGGAGCTCCTCCCTGCCTGGGCGTATCTACTCCAAGCAGGAACAAGCCTGGGGAGATCTGGTTGAATGAAGCTTTGGATGGGAGTTGAGTAAGCACAGGGGCACACTCACCTCGTTGTGGATCGGTCAGCGGAAAAGCAGGGTTGGCTTTTTAAACAACTTCTTCAGTATATATTTTCCATGGAATGTCAATTGTATCCACATTTGAGAATGGAGGTGTCTGTTGGCGAATGTTAAATGTTCTGCATTTTGTCTTAAGCCCTGCAGTCCTCTGGAGATCAGGTACATTTGGTAATAGAGTTCATCCCCTGGGAAGCCGTGAAAAGCCACAGTCCATCTCCTGATGCTCCTCTAACAGCTGTAAGTATAAAGATAATGTGCAAGCTGATAACGTTTAATGTAAAAATCCACAGGACAGCAACCTACAGGGGCAAGCTGAACTTGAAGAAGATATCACAAATGAAGGATGTAATATTGTTATTAGATATTCGATTCACTGAATAGAAATATTTCCTATATACAGAAACCCTCCTAAGATGATGCTGATCATTTTTACATTTCTTTCCAAGAAGTTTTATCATTTGAAAATTTTTGACAATGCCACACATGTCAATGTGTGTATTGAGACCATATTCACTTCCCATCACCCTCTGCTCTATTCTGTCACTCCTGCTAGCCCCTGACTTCTTCCTAACTAATCCCTCTCCAGCTGGCATGTGTTTTTTTTCCCCCCCTGAGGTCCTGTGCAGGTAGTCCCAGCTGCTGTATGTTCATGATTGTAACTACCATGCCATAGCCACATGATAGCATTTCAAAGCTTCCCTCCTCATCTGGCAGGCTTACACTCTTTCTGACCTTCTTCTAGGATGTTCCCTGTGCATTAGAGGAGGCAGCATCCATCTCATATTTATATCTGAGCTCCCCACACCCACTTATTACTTGTACTTTCCTCAGTTGTGGAACTCATTTACAAATTCTAGTGAGCTTAAAATTAAAAAGATGTAAAGAATATAATCAACTTTGAGTACTGCAGCTTTTCCCAGGATCATTTTCTCAGAAAGTAGCATATCTTAGTAGCATCGCCGTTTCAGTGATAAAATACTCTCACAAAAGAAACAAGGAAGAAAGAGTTTGTTTAGCTTATAGTACAATCTGTCATGGCAGTCACATGGGAAATGACAGTGGCAGGAGCTTTAGAAAACTTGTCACCTTACAATCACAGTCAAGAGCAGGGAAAAATGTGTTAATGCATGCATACTTCTCTTAGTTCTCTCCTTTGCATTCAGTACGGGGTCCAGCTCAGGAAATGATGCCACCTGCATTCATAGCAGATCTTCCCTGTCAGTTACCTCAACTAAAGCAATCCTTCACAGGCATCCTAAGAGATGGGTCAAATCTAGGCAGTTCCTCATTCAAATTCCCTTTCCAAGTAGTTTTACACTGTCTTGAGTCTACAATAAAAACTCACATAGCCCCCTTCTCCCTCCTTGGGGAGTGGATGCGGGTGGGATGGGGGCTTGGTGGGAGACATGGGAGGATGGGAGGGAGAGGGAACTGGGATTGGTTTGTAAAATAAGATTGTTTTTAATTTAAATAAAAATTTACTTAAAAATCTCACATAGCCTACCAGATACCTCTTAGTATCAAGGGAGATATGCATTAATTTGGTTAATTCATACGATCACAGTCTTGGGGAAATTAAAGAAGAATAAAGCTCATTTGACTCTCAAATATATGCAGGCATCACCAAATGAAAGCTACAATTGTCTGTTTCAAAATGGAGTAATTGCAAGGAATCAAGTGCAAAGTTAGTAGTAACAATATTTTATCATAGGCGCGTAAGAACTACCTGCTGTTGAGCTAAGGTAAATGAAAATGGTAGTATCATTGAAAATAAGGACACATCATTGGGGGCCTTGATAAACCTTGATAGAGTATTTTGTATTTAAATCAGTCCACAAAACTTCAATTATTATGAAAGTTCATTGCATATGAACTCAAAATAAAAAAAATAAATTCAACTTTGCAAACTATGTGCAAAGTAATTTTGGCAACAAGCTTTAAAACCCACATCTTGACTTCAAAGAACAACTCACATTTGTGGTTGTTTGAGTCACAATTGTTTTATACACAATGTGCATTTGCATTAAAAAAGTGGCATTTTGGAGACTGTGGATTCACTGGCTTCCTAAAGTAATGAAACTCATTCTGTATAATTGTGGGTGCTACATAGACAGTTAGTAGTTGATGCTAGTCATGAAAAATACTGCCAAATTCTTTCTTTCCTTGCCAATGTATTCCTGAAATCCTATTTTCGCTCCTGACATCTTCACGGGTTCTTCTGCCAACCAGAACAAAGCAGAATAAAACTGAGGTTGACTGATTCTAAAATGTATGTTCTTAAAAATTGAGGTAAAAGTCACATTACAGCTATGGAATACATTTCCTTAATTATATCCTACAACAAAGGATTAAATAAAAACCATGGCAATGCTGTTTAAAAATAAAATGGAAAACAATGACTACAAATAAAAAAAGAAAAAATAAGAAATGAGATAGTTTCTACACTAAAATAAAATCTGTATATTTCATTGTTATAAAAATCCAAACTATGTATTTAAAATTGAATCTCCAAGTTAACTGAGAGTGAAGTTATATACTCTATGGTATATCCTAGAGCAAGAGAAGCCACAAGAAAAGTAAAAGACCAACTTGTAGGAAGCTCAGAACCCGTATCTACTGATAAAATTGAAACAGCTTTTGCTATTTTCTGCATTTTGGTAGAAAATGGTTACCTTGGTTTCCACCTAGAAATTATACACAATTTTCAAGCATCGCAATAGTAAATAGTCACTAGACACAGATCACAGGCATCCAGAATTGTCATCTTTTCTGAAGACAGTCTTCACATTGCAGGGTGATAAGCAGAGTCCTGGTAGTAGAGTGGATAAGTGGTTGAGTCATGGAGCTGGGCTCTCTGCATTCAAACTTCTGCTTTGTCTTTCAATAACTGTAAGACCTTGGGAAAATCAACCTGGCACTATGAGCCAAAATAGCATTACTTTCTTTGGTTGTTTTTGTTATAGCATTAGTCAAGTAATTAATGCACCACCTTAGAATGACCTGGAGGGGAGGAGAGCAATCCAACATCATGCTTAGACCAGTATCTTACTTTTCTTTTTTCAAAGACCATTTCACATGACAGTTCTTCTACCTTTCTTCCTTTAGGTAGCTTTTTGAGACTTGACATGGTATATTTGCCTTAATTGAAATGTTTTACTGTGAAATCACATATAAATAATTTGTAAAGTAATCCTAAAATTGTCTTAGGGTACCTCCTTTGGTGTACATGTTAGAATTATTGTTATTGATGTTCCTTTGTGATTTGAAATGCAACCAAAGAATCATGTTCATTACATTCAGACAAAAAGACAGAGGACCATACGTGAGTAAACTTAAACACTTCCTACTGCTCAGCTAATCAAGGAAGCAGGAAGAAAGTGAAGGCTACCATGTAGAATAATTATGACAGATTAATCTCACAGGCAGATTGTTGACCTAGGGAGGAATACAAGTTTATCACAATAAACTACAAAAAAATGTAGATATTGTGCATTGTTAGAATGTAACTCAGCCTGAAAGGAACACTCTCAAAATAGGTACTTTAATGCAAGAAGCATTCATAAATTTATAGACATCAGAAGTTAGAGAAACTGCAGAGAAGAAACTATTAGCACAAACTTAAAAGAGTAAGAGGAGAGATTCATTCTCTAAATCCAGATCATATAGCTATGTAGAGAAACTCTGATGGGAGCTGTAGACTTCAGTAGAAGATTACGACAACTTCTGGACATGTTAGGAAGAAAGTACGCAGAAGATTTCACTCTTTTTATTGTCCAGTCTCTTTCTAGTAGCATCCCAGAATGTGGGAGGAAAAGGAAATAAGCCTCAGAATATAACAAAGTGAGGGGAAGAATAATTCATCAACCTAGAAGAAAAAGAGAACAAATGGAGATATCCATCAAAATAAATTATTTCTGAATGTCATGGAAATTTGTATGAGATGGTGCTGAAACAACAAAGCCAAGACTTAAGGTTAGTGTAAAAATGAGGTAAATAGAGAAGCTTAAAAAGGTACCCATGGAATTCGTTATAAAAATTATAATATTTTGAATTTTACTTAGAAGCTTTTTAATGTAATCCCATAAATAAATGGAAAATAAAATGTTAAATAACATGCGATTGTTATTGACTACATTTGGCAAATATCAGAGAGGAAAGGGAAGAACTCAAAAATCATTCTGAAACCGAATAGGAATGTCCCTAATTACAAGGACTTGCCGGATTGGAAACAGGACTACACGTCAGTTCCAAACAGTAGAGTATAAAAAGGAGAAACAGTTTGAATTTAAAAGCCCACTGAAAACCCAAGCTCTTAGCAAGCAGTAAGCAAAAGATGTGGCCTCTCAGCTCATTATTACCGGCTTTGAATGATATGTGGCTGCATATGAAAAAAAAGTTCCAGAAAAATAGACTGAATGTTTGGATTGCCTACTGAAAGCAAGTAGGATTCTAGTACCTGCAACTGAGTCAAAAGAGACATGTGAGCAGATGAGGCATCTTAGAGCCAATGGAGGAGTTGCTAGCTTCTCTACATTTTGCCACAGCAAGCAGAGACAAGGGTGTCAAGGTGACCTGCTGCAGACCTCCATTCTGGTGACAGTAGTGAGGTATTACAGACATAAAACAAGAGGCAAAGGCAGCAATTAGTTCTCAGTAAGTCACCTACCTTATTGTTTATTACCATCCAACATCTTAAAGAGTTTAAGTGAGTAATCAACTTTTGGAATTGAAGATGCTGTGTGGTAGGCAACTATGGTAACTCAAACTAAAACAATAATAGACAACCTATATGCAAAGAAGAGAGGCAGAAACAATGGCAGTCATGGTATAGAAAGTAGTGCAAACCTTCAGACTCATTTTACCTTTTCTGAGTATAATGCTTAGTTAGAACTAGAGATAATGGTTGTAGTTCAAAAGAACTACCTCTTATTCTGCTACATGCACACAAATGAATTTTTATCATTATCATCAGTGCATTCAATCTTAAATAATTTTCAGAGATATTGTTTTGGTATGTTGAGAAAATAATGAGAATCGAAGAGTCCAAATGGGTCCTAAGGAAGTTGTGGAGGTTATGATTGGTATTTATATAATGGTTGGAGTTCAGGGAAGACTCTATGGTAGAATAATGAATGTTACTGTTGCATGTTTCAGCTACAGATCCTGAAAATCCCATTATATCTTGAGTAGCAAGAGTGCCCTTTAACTCATACAAAGTTCTGTTGGACCCTCCCTGAGTTTCTGATAACAAACTGATTTATCATAAGACCCTAGATAGTTTCAGAGTGGAAGCCGGAAGAGTCATCCATCTGAATATAAAGTAAGAAATTTCAACCCATGATATCAACCTCCAGGTTTAGAAGTTTACATTGAACTCATCTATTCATCAGTATCTTGTGAGTTAAACGATCGTATTACTATAATAATTTATTAATATTTGGATGAGGAGCTTGATGGAGTTGGCCTAGTTTGATGGACACACTGATATATTAGGAGGGTGACAACCCTTAAGAGGGCATGAAATGATGCCTTTAACCCAAATCGTGACTTGCTTATCTTCCTTTTTGGATTTTCCTGATGTCTATACTCTATAATAAAGCTAAAACTAAGTACAGCACTTTTCCATGTTCTGTGAGTTATTCTAGTGAATCACAGAATCTAAGAAAGATATTATAATAATGTTTGATTTTAGTTAACCAAGAAGTGCTGGTAACATGGGTACTCTATTTTAGAGTGGAATGTAAAAATAGGGATAGTTCTGGTGGACCAAGTCACATGGCTTTTGGATCATCTATATTCACGTCAGGTTATTAGTGTCAAAATTAAATTGCTAGACATCCCAGTTGATGTTGGAAAGGCCTTGGGGAAATGTAGAGATCTAAGTGTACTCCTAAATAATTCATCTGGAGCAGGAGCCAAGCATTCCTCGGGAATTTATCACATATACAATGAGAAAAATGTAAACATACAGATTGGGATATAAAAAAAGCATAATTTTTAGAGACTGGGAAGTCCTTGTAAAATATAATAAATTTCCATTCATGAGAGTGGCTGGAATAGAAGTACCAGAAGTAGCAGCCATGAGCTTGTCAAGGTTATGCACACATCAATCCCACCACTTGGAAGACAGAATTAGGTAGAACTCCATGGGTTAGAGGCCAACATTGCATATATTTAATAATTCATTAGGGGGCTGTATATTGATACATCTTCAAAAGTTTTTCTTCATTTAATATATATTCCTTGGGAGCCTAATATTTTTACTAATATATTTCACTAAATTATGTCATCCTTTACTTTGCCTCATTGTTGGACACAGATACCTGACCATTGTCTTTCTCCTGGGGACTGATGTGTTTGTTTACCCTGACTAGAATAATGGCTCGTACCTATAGATCTGCCTCCCTAACTTCAGTTTATTGTTTTCTTTCTTGCTACTGTCAAATAGTATATGTTCAGTAGTTTTTGACACCCTCTTAGAATGTTTAGCCATTATGGTTTCATGAGCATAACTTAATAGATCAAGGATTAGCATATAGCATAACCTGGACCAATGTGATTCTGTCTCCTAGAAAATGAGAATCTAAGTCAGGTGAACACATTATCAAATTTGGCTTATGTTTTTTGAACATAGATATATAGATATGTGATGACACATCTGCCACCTGATATGCTGTATGTAAGAAGACAAAGCCAGCATACTGAGAAACATAAAGTAGGTGTAGTGGATTCAGTATGAACAAAACCCAGGAGATAAGTTCTCTGTATTTTAAACAACTTTAAAAATAGTTTTTAAATGCAAATGTGAAAAATATTCCATTCATTTCCTATCCATAAGATCTTTTCTGTTGAAGAGGCATGCATGAAGAAACTCTGCAAGTCTAAAAATGTGATGCAGATGCACTAACAATTCAGAAGTCACAAGCTTTTGTAATCTGATTGAAGTGATATTCTATTGTTGCTTTATTCTATCAATAAGAATCAAGATACCCAACAGAGATAGTCAAATAACTCAAAAAATAGAATATGGGGTATATTGGGGTAATTTGGGGCTCCTCTATCATAGCAAACTTGTTGACAAACTTTACAGCTTACTGTCAATGTCATTATTGTGGAGTCCTCTGCTTTGTTATCTGTCAGTATCAATTATTAATGTATCACAGAATCACTACATCTTTCTATTAGATATTCAGATGCTGTTCAGATCTGGAAGAAGACAATCTCAGAGGACGTAACATGTCCTGGGGCCATTCAAATATAGGGCATAGCTCAGTCCTGTGAGATCACTATAGTACAGGTAGCATGAGAACTGTTTAAAATGTGTCTGATATGTCATGTTCTGCTCATCATTCTTCCCCTGGGCTCCGTGCTTCCTAATCCATCACTGCAGTTTAACCAGTTCACACAAGTGGAGTCTTCTTTGCAGCCATTCCATTCACCAATACAACATTTTGTGAAACAAACACAAAACCTTCTGATACTCTCTGTCTCTTTACATAGAAAGTTAATATCAACCAACTATCTAAATATAAAAAACAGAACATATGACTTCCACAAATGGTCTTTAAATTAGAGATACTCATTTTTGTGAGGGATCATATATTCCCAAACCCATTGTCTTCTAAACATAAAAATAAAATAAGTTTTCAACTTTTACTCTATGCATTTGAAGTCAAAGGAAAAGTTACTGTGGAATTGTCTTTATAGAGTAGCATTTTAAAATTCCTCTTTGTAAGAGGCAAAAGAACAAAATAAGTACAGATTAAAAACCTCTAGGAATGCAATTTATAAAGCTTTCATGCTTTGTACTTATCTGCAGGAAATAGCTTTCCTGTCATTAGGAGGTACTAATTGTCTGGTATCATTAAGACACAATGATAACACAAAAGGAATTAACCCTGAATTTCTATCTATAAAATAGAATATTTTTATTACCAGGTACATCCTAATAATAGAGTTCATTCAGTTCTCTAAACATGCCAGGATATTTAGCTGCATTTGCAAGATTTCAATGTGAGTTAATGAGGTTGCACAATCATCAGATTGGTGTTTATATGCTCTTCCTTTTGTTTTAATTTTCAGCTTCTCTGTTTCCTATTCTCAAGGATAGATGCTGCTCTGCCTAACTCTCTGTTTCCTCAGAAGCAACTATTTCATAAATAAACTTGTTATTCAAGAATGAGAATTATTTATTGTCCCTTTTGAACCAACCATTCAACTCCCCTCTGTGACAGGCAGCAGAGTTGAGTCAAATGAAGGTTGAGAGATATCATGAGTTCAACAGAAAAATCAGACATTAAGTTTGGATATTATAAACTAGCACTATATTAGTATTCTGGTCACTAAACCCTCTTAATTAAATTTAGCTTTATTTCACCCCTATGTTATAGTAATTTCATAGTTACTACATTGCCTATCTCTTCTAGGGAAAATAACCTTTCTTCCAAGCAAGGCAACAATTTAAACTTTCAAAGTCAAATTTATCACTCAGATGAAACATATCAGTTTTATGCTCAAGAAGTAAGGAGGGTCAGAAGTTTATTTCCATCATTCCAGTTCTCCTATAGAACAATATAAATTAGTGAATTATGCTATATGTGCTATGTCTTAGCTTCAGCTTTCATTCTGTTTTCCTTTCATAAAAATGCATTCAATATACAGTCAAATAAAACCAGTTAGACTGACAACAAAAATCTGCTGACTGGGAAACAAATGCACATTTTAAACTTTAGCTAAGTGCTTTGCATTTTGCTAGGGTCTAGTGGACATGATATCCTGGAGAAATGTAAAGACAATGCCTACATGTAATACACTACAAAATACAGACAAGAGGCATTGGGACTTGAGTGGAGGAGGATGTAAGTCTTCCTAGTGGATATATAATGCTTCATTGAAACAAAATAATCATAACTGGATCTTTGGATATGGTTAAGATGGTGTAAAATGAAATAATTCAAGTGTAGGAATTTAGCACAGGCAAATTCTTGAATTTGACTGAAAATATCATGAAAGGAAATGCTAAAATACATATTTAAAACTGGGTAATTAGAATGAATTCAAAAAGTGACAACAGTATTAATGTTTTAGTTGTAAGAAGTCATTCAGGTTTTTGAATAGTATAAAATATGGAGGACATCAAAAATAATATTTTAGCTTAGTATTTTACACTTTAACTTATTTTCAGTGCTATTTCGATCAAAAAATTACTCATTATCATAACCAAAATAGAGTCACAAAACTGACTATCAATTATCTCTGGTCTAAATAATAAATTGAAAACAGAAATGTACATGAAATATAGCATACCCTAGAAACTGCATTTTAACAACATTTTCTGGTCTATTGGGGCAAAAATGAAATGACATGTGTGCAGTAAAAATTTGGAGCTATCTACTTTAGTTGATAATGATGATTGTGGTTTGAAAATGCAGGATCTATGTGTGTAGGGTAAATAACAGGTGATAATTTTTGTCTGTAGCTTAAGGTACTATTTCTTTCCCATGGAATAACCATTATTACTCTTATTTTTATTAAGAAAAATCATAATTGGAAAATACATTATTGCTCTGAAGTATACTGAAAAAAAATCAGTAATTATTTCACTGCATTCAGGTTGTTTGTGGATACTGACAAAATGAATTTTGATTGATACAAATTATGTCCTTTCTCTGATAGACCAGACCATAAACAAACCATAGAGGCTATTGACAATGTACATGGACTGATTATAGTTTCATAAGTGAAATCTGCATGATTTCTCCCTGTGAACACTCCATTGGTAAACTCATGAAGTACTTGAGTTTGGGTGTGATAAGTTACAAACATAACCACTAAGGTTTTAGGTGTTCCTTCCTTTGTACAACACCATTTCAGTATAAGACATCACTTGACATAATGAAAGAAGAACAAGACCTGACAAATAAAAAGAATGAGATTATTTACTGCTCTGATGTTACCATTGAGAGATTAATATGTCAAATTTCTTCACTTCATTTATTTAATAACTGATTATCAGTTCTTATTTTATCAAGAATTTTTGACTGGACATATCTCTGGAATTAATAAATCACTATTTGAAGATATATTTCATTCTTTCATTTCAGGTATACTCGTGAGTGCTTTAAAATTTGAATGAAATACCATCAATTCTATCACAGGATTCTTAGATATGTGTTTGCAAGGAATTTTCTTTCATTATTAGATATTGTAAATAGGGTGTAAAATATAAGTAAGTTTGTTTTCTAATGTATGATTTCCACTATTGAATGTAGACAGTTTCCCCATCATGTCTCTACTAAAATTTGGGGGTTTTTTGCTTGTTTGTTTTCAATTTTTTTCTTTGAATTAGAAACAAGATTGTTTTACATGCCAATCCCAGTTCCCTCTCCCTCCCCTCCTCCCCTGCCTCCCACTAGCACCCTACCTATCTAATACCCTTTCTGCTCCCCAGGAGGGTGAGGCCCTCCATGAGGGATCTTCAGAGTCTGTCATCTCTTTCAGCCTAGACACACATCCCTGTGTGTGTAGGCTGAAAGAGAATTCCTCTATGTGGAATGGGCTCCCAGAGTCCATTTTTTTTTATTAGGGATAAGTACTGACCTACTACTAGAGGCCCCATATATTTCTGAGGCCTCCTCACTGGCACCCACATTCATAGGGCCTGGATCAGTCCTATGCTGGTTTCCCTGCTATCAGTCTGGGGATCATGAGTAACCCCTTTTTCAGGTCAGCTGTTTCTGTGGGTTTCACCAGCCTGGTCTTGACCCCTTTGCTCATCACTCTTCCCTTTCTGCTACTGGTTTCCCATTCAGTTCAGTGTTTAGCTGTGGGTGTCTGCTTCTACTTCCATCAGCTGCTGGATCATCAATCTCATTATCAGGGGAGGACATTTAAGATAGCCTCTCCACTGTAGCTTAGATTGTTAGTTGGTGTCATCCTTGCAGATCACTGGACATTTCCCTAGTGCCTGATTTCTCTTTAAACCTATAATGTCTCCCTGTATTATGGTATATCTCTTATGTTGCTCTCCTGTATTCTTCCCCCAACTCAACCTTCCTGTTCCCTCATGCCCTCCTCACCACTCCTCTTCTCCCCTTCTCATTCCCCTATCTACCTCTCTCCTCCACCGATGCTCCCAGTTTGCTCAAGAGATCTTGTCCCTTTCTCCTTCTCAGGGGGACCATGTATGTTTCTGTTAGGGTCCTCCTTTTTTCCTAGCTTCTTTGGCAGTGTGATTGTAGGTAATCCTTTGCTCTATAAAATACATATATGAGTGAGTACATACATACAATGTTTGTCTTTTTGTGACTGGGTTACCTTGCTCAGAATGGTTTCTTCTAGTTCCATCCATTTTCCTGTGAATTAAAGGCCAAACCTAAGAATAATAGGTATAGAAGAATCTACTAACATTTTGAATAGGAAATAATTTTGCTATCTTGAAAACTATGGAATATATATCAGTATTCCTGATCCTTGTGAAAATAAGGAGCATGAATAACTTACAAACATTTCTAAATTGGCAAATATCATGTTTGAGACTAATTGTCAATAGTTATGTGATAAATCATCAGTAAACTTTGATCATTAAAGGGAGGCATGTGTGCCACAATGTCTATGAACCAGAAATTGGTCAACACCTTAGACCATGTTCTACTTAAGAAACTCTTGACTCAAGTCAAGTGGTTGGGAAGATACAGGGTCTCATTTGAAGGTTCATCTGGACAAACATCCTCCTGTGGGCTCATTCAACCAGAAGCATTCAGCTCTGTAGAACTTCTCATGTGCACACTGGGTGTCATATTCCTGCTTGCTGTTGGCTAAAGGTTACTGTTATTTGTTTTATCTTTGTTGACCTCTCTGACACTGAGGCATTCTTTATGAAATTCCAGAAGTTGATAAAATAATACTGAAAGTAAGCCAGCAAGACAGGAATCCTAATCTTTCGTGATTGTATTGAAGTGATACCCCTTCATTAATGCTAGAGTCTATCAACATGAATCAACTTATTCAATAGAGGTGGACACCTAATGGCATGAATAGCAGATAAGATATACCTGGAATGTTCTTATTAGCTCTTTCCATAACAAATGTTTTAGGAAAGCATTATAGCTCTCTGATGATATCAATATTACTGATTCTTTTTAAAACTATTACAACTACCTAGCACTGTTGCCCATATTGAAAAACAATAATGTATAATCTATAAAATTAGGATGTATTCATGAAGAACTAACTACAAAGTAAAAGAAATTTGGGATGACAATTTAAATCTAAATTTTCAGAGTAGAGATACTCCTACAAGGTAATGGCAAATGCTCACTTTGAAACAGGCTTATACATGTAAATAAGATGAAGGTAGAGAATAAAGCTAAGCAGAAGGAAAAAAAGGTAAAACAAACACGTGGGAATTAACAGTTTATGTTTTCAAGTTAACTACTCTAGTCCCTTCAGCTAACAGGAAAAAAAATTAGCTGAGTGTGGTAGCTTGGCTAGACATTAACTTCAAAGGTGTTCCAGAGAATTATCTTTCATTACATTTCCCAAGGTCAAGCCTCTTTTTTAATATATATATATATATATATATATATATATATATATATATATAATTTAAATAATAAACAATCTTATTTTGTGTATTAATCCCAGTTCCCTTTCCCTCACATCCTTCCATGCCTCCAACCAACCCCATCCCATCCCTCTTCTGCGCCATAGAAAGGGTGATGTCTTCCATGGGAGAATAATCAAAGTCTGTCACATCATTTGGGGTAGGGTCTAGGCCCTCCCCTGTGTGTCTAGGCTGAGAAGGGTATCACAGTTCATAGTGAGCAATACATTGTATTTCATGACACAACACAGATATGAACATACACACACCACTTTGGTAAATATTTCATGACTTCCCAATCTATTCTGAGTCCATCCTAGTATAACTTAATCTTCTCCCTGATTATATTATTATATGCCATTTCATTTCAAAAGGGATAGCCCAGATCTACTGAATCATTAAATTGATTTCATTTCCCACTAATTAGTATTGATTATGTGGAAAGCACTCACGTACCCCAAGATGCTCATGTTCCGCTCATGAGTAATTATGTCAATGGGATCTAGTTAGCATTTGGAGGCCTCATTAAAACCCCTCCCATGATGCTCTCCTGGGTGTCTAAGAGGGACAACTTCTACTATATCCTTCCTATTTTCTACAAAATCCAAAGTTGAAGCTTTCTGGGATGACTTTTTTATATCAGAAGTTTAGAAAATAAAAATAATTTACATTATTTAACTTAGTCCAAAAGTTGATAAAACAGACAGAGAAAGAAAACACAAGAGTCCATTGGCTCAAACATGTTGACATCATTATGCCATAATTTTTAGAGTTGTTTTGCTCAATAAATGGCTAGGATAATTTCTTGCCTATTAAAATGTAAGTTGCTAGAAATATACTTCAATATGTAGATGATTACAGGTTAGCAGACCTAAGTACCTCCGTCAGTTCAGCCAGTGGGTTTTGCACTGGCCTATCAACCATCCAGGTATTTTGGATGAGCGCAGCATCTGTGAAGAGGTCTAAGTTCAGGAAAGTGAGCTGTGAACTTGGAGGTCAGTTGGTGCTAACTGACGCATTATATTATGTCCTGGAGAACTTGGCCTCATTAGCACTTTGAATACTGACCCAATGATCTGTGCAAAGAAAGTGAAATAGTTCAGAATTATTAGGACCTTTGGATCAAGTACAAGGTTAGAACTATTTCTTAATGTTAAAGAGTTTTATACAATTGCTTAAATATTGCAGCAAAAGTACATACCTCTGCATTTCTGGAAAGCTGATAGGGAAGATGAAAATGGCTGGAGCATATATTACATAGATTAAAATCCTTAGAAGTACTGCTCAAGTTTTAAATCTATATTTTAGAAATTCAGCAAACACAGAGTTTTAAAATACATTGTTCTAAACAAAATCATGTCCACACAGAGTATGAAAGAGAAACAAAATCAGTTTCCCTGGATATTTTCTAGCCACTACACTCTTTGCACGTTACAAATGAGGATTATTAGGGAAATAGAAACAACCTCAGAAGAGGCAGAGGCACAATCATCATTCCACTCTTCCTCTGGCTTCTACTCTCATTCACTTTTATTTTCATTTTGTTATATTTAGCATACAGGGTATATACTGCCATTAAAATTACTAGGTAATATACTACTAATAGCAATTGCCCTGTGTTTCCTTTTATTTCTAATACATTGGAACACACACACACACACACACACACACACACACACACACACACATATGGCAAAAAATGTTAGCCAGCTTAATATTTAAGAAGAAATAGGTAGTCCAGTGGATTTGCTAGTGACTTATAAATTAACAATCTTTTTTTATTTTTTGGTTTTTTGAGACAGGGTTTCTCTGTGTAGCTTTGGAGCCTGTCCTGGCACTTGCTCTGGAGACCAGGCTGGCCTCAAACTCACAGAGATCCACTTGCCTCTGCCTCCTGAGTGCTGGGATTAAAGGCGTGCACCACTAACACCCAGCAACAATCTCATTTTTTAAAATTATGCTTGGTACTGTATTTCATCATGCTCTCCATTCTGGAAAAATGATGTTGAATAGATGCTAAAGAGATCTTGTACCAGGTCAGGCTGTGAGTTCCAAAGATGAATGACAACTCAAAAGCAAATATGGATACAAGTTGAAGAGAGTATCTGGAGAAGGATTTATATAAAACAGATTACATTTCTTTTTAGTTTCTTTTTTATTAGAAAGAAAATTATTTTACATGTCAATCTCAGGTCCCTATCCCCCCCTCCTCCCCTGCCCCCCACAACTAACACCCTACCTATCCCATACCCTTTCTGCTCCCCAGGGAGAGTGAGGACTTCCAAAGGGGGTCTTAAAGTCTGTCATATTCTTTGGGATATGGCCTAGGCCAACCCCCTTGTGTCTAGGCTCAGGGAGTATCCCTCCATGTGAGATGGGATCCTAAAGGCCATTTCTATGGTAGCAATAAATACTGATCCACTACAAGAGGCCCCATAGATTTCCAAGGTCTCCTCATTGACACCTACATTCTGAGGGGGTCTGGAGCAGTCCCATGCTGGTTTCCCAGCTATCAGTCTCGGGACCAAGGTCAGCTGTTTCTGTGGGTTTCACCATCCTGGTATGGACCCCTTGGCTCATCACTCCTCCTTCTCCGCATCTGGATTTTAGTTCAGTTCAAGGTTTAACTGTGGGTGTCTGCTTCTACTTCCACCAGCTGCTGGATGAAGGCTATACGATGGCATATGAATTAGTCATCATCTCATAATCAGGGGAGGGCATTTAAGGTAGCCTCTCCTCTGTTGCTTCGATTTTTAGTTGGTGTCATCTTTGTAGCTCTCCAGACATTTCCCTAGTGCCTGATTTCTCTTTGAACTTATGTCTCCCTCTACTATATTATTTCTTATCTTGCTCTCTTCTGTTCTTCCCCCAACACGTCCCATCATGTCTTCCTCACCCCTCTTCTTCTCCCCTTCTCATTCTCCTAGTTCCCTCACCCCTCCTCCCATGATCCCAATTTGCTCAGGAGATCTTGTCCCTTTCCCCTTCTCCAGGGGACCATGTATGTCTCTCTTAGGGTCCTCCTTGTTTACCAGCTTCTCCAGCAGCCTGGGCTGCAGGCTTGCAATCCTTTACTCTATGTCTAAACTCCACATATGAGTGGGTACATTCAATGCCTCTCTTTTTGTGACTGCATTACCTCCCTCAGAATGGTTGGTTTTTTCTAGTTCCATCCATTTGTCTGCGAATTTCAAGATTCCATTACTTTTGTTTTCTGCTGAGTAGTACTCCATTGTGTAAATGTACCACATTTTCTCTATCCATCCTTTCCTTTTCAAATAATACATATATCAATAATAAGCAATATAAGATATATCTTGCTGAAGTTATTTCAGTAGCTAGAAACTCAGATAAACTTGAGAAAAGGGTGTAGAAAAATCTGGTATATCCTCATGCAATTTTCTCCAATGTTTATATTTTTCATGAATGTTGTACAAACTCAAAGGCAGAAAATTTAACATTTGTAAAATGTAGGAGTGTAATTTTATGCTATTTAACTACATTTCAGCATCTACACCAAAATCAACTGCTTTATAGCTACAAAAATTTTCATTAACCTCACATCCCATTTTTGTTTACAATAAAGTAGTTGTAAGAACTTCTTGCATATACAGAGAGAAGTACATAAATATATATTAGAATTTTTCAACCATACAGCAAAATTTAGAAACTTCTGAAATGGAATGATTATTGTACTTGTGCATACTTTTACTGTCTTTAGATTTTTCTTCACATTCATTATGTTTATAAAGTACCTCATATTGTTTCCTTCATGTGAAGGTTTAGTGATCACTTTTCCTGAAGGATATCTCCAAAAGGTAGAAGACTGAGGGCTGTTGCTGGTTTTCTTTCCCTCCTGTCCCTGCCACTGCTTCGGCCCCAAATGAACACACAGAGACGTATATTAATTATAAACTTGTTGACTGATAGCTAGAACTTGTTATTAGCCAGCTCTGTCTTAATAACCTGTACTACTAATCTATGTATTTCTACTTGGCCTTATCTCACCAGAAAATGCCTGGGGCATCCCACCCTCCCAGTCCCTCTACGGCATCCCTTTGCAGTCCCTCTCTTTCTACCTTTCCCAGAATTCTCCTCATCTCCTAGACCTGCCTATCTTATTCCCTCTATCAGCTATTGGGCAAACTGTTTTATTCATCAGCCAATAAGAGAAATATACATACAGAAGGACATCCCCCATCAGAATGACTTGTTTCTTTTTGTCTTGTGGAAAGGAACCCTTTCTCCTTCAATCCTTTCAAGGATCCTTTCTTGTGTCTCCCTCCCCCACACTAGAAGATTTTGGCATATTTCAGCCCTCATCAGAGAGGCTTCCTTCTACAGTAAATAGCAATCAATACACAGTCCAACAACTGATCAACCTGCAAAGAATAAGACTGTTGAACACTCAGTCCTCAATGGGTTACCTGTAAGGGACACTGTAACCATACCTGCTAGGGGCTGGCCACAGGTATGCCTCGTGGTCAGGATGACATAGGGAAGGTTTAAGAGTGAGGTGCGTGCACGTGGAACTTCCCATCTTCCTATTCATGTTCAGCTTGCTGTATTTATTCCTGCCCTGCCGGCAGGCTAGGACACTCTGTAAGTAAGGCTTCTCCCTAATAAATACCCTTATATTTTTACCTGACTCCGTATTAGTATTGGTAATTCCCACATTAGTTACCTATATCATTTCCCTGCCTACAAGGTTTACAAATCATCACAGAAGAAGGGTAGAAAGCATTTAAGAGCCAGTGGTAACTGGGGTCTGCAATGAAACAAAACATTAATTACTAAATATGAGAACATCTTTGTACACCTGAATTTGCAGCAGCTGTAATTCTTGCATGTGACCTATGGAGCCAAATAAAATTCCAGCATGTGTTTGGGAAGAGCCCTTGATCTTTCTCCCAGGGGAGGAAAAATGGCAAAATGACTACTAAGAGGAGGAGAATCAGTTTTAATCCAAGATGCAGCTCCTGCAGATGACCCTATACACAGCACATTTGGTCAGCACTAAATGGGTTTTTAAAAGAAAGAGCACATGAATTCAAGAGGAAATAGCTGTTTGGAGAAGGGAGAGGAAGCAAAGTGGGAGAAATGTGAGTGTGGGCAAAATCAGCAAATATTGGGACAATTGGGCATGAAAGATATAGCCTCCTGAACCAAGTGTTAATCCTCCCGAGAGTGCCATCAAGCACACCAGCAGAAGCAGCTTTTATAAGTTACTGAGAAATGCAATGTTCTGATCCCTGTCTTAAACTCATTTAGCCAGGTTCCTTGGGGAAGAAACCCAGAGATACAAGAAAACCACAGACTCATGCAGAGAGCCTGGAGGGAGGAAGGAAAAGCCAGCTACAGAGGCAGCTCTTGCAGCTGCAAAGACAAGAGCCAGCAACTAAGTCATGATCTGATGCCCTGAGTTGTACTCCAGATGAAACATTTATCTAATTATTCTTTATCACTACAAACTCAGGAGTCAGATATTGGGGTGAGAACCTGAAAGATCAGAGAAGCAGCAGAAAAGTGACCAGTAGTTTCCTTTCTCATTCCTTGATCGAAAAAAGGGCTGAGACTCTCTATAAGCCCCAATCTACTACTGTCTGTGTCTCTCTATCTGTCCTCGGACCTCCAAAATCCCTATGGCTAGTTTTGGTCAGCTAATAGCTAGCTCTGCCTTTTGATTCAAAGGAAACTTTATCATTAGTCTCGATAGCATCAGAATGTGATCAAAATATCCCACAAGATTGAATGTGGTGTGTGTGTGTGTGTGTGTGTGTGTGTGTGTGTGTGTGTGTGTGTGTGTGTGTGTGTGTGTGTGTTCTGGCTCTGTGTATGCTTCTGAGTATTTCCCTGTGTTGGTGTGAGTATGTCTATGTGTATGTTATGTGTGCATATGTTTGCAGGTGTATTTTCTCAGAGAGGCCCGAGGAATAAAGTGTCCTGTTTCCACCATTATCTGCTTTATTTCTTTTGAGACATTGTCACTTAGTGAGCTTGGAGCTAGGGTGGGTGGCCAGCAAACTTAAACAATCATCAATTCTTTTTCTACCTCCACCCAACACTGTCTTTTCAGGCATGAATGTCTACACCTGGCTTTTAATGTGAATCCCGATCCATTCCCAGAACAGCACAGCAAACATTCTTAGGCACTAAGCCATCAGCAGTCCTTACATTGGAAATGTTTTCTTATTCTATCTTTAAGTTATCAGACACTTGCATCTTGCTTAATGCAATTACTTATAATGATATTTTTAATTGGTTTTAGTTATTATAATTTTCATCTAATACTTCTGCATGCTTGTTCCTTATATTTTCCAGTTGCTTGGATGAAATCTTCTGTGTTCAAAGTGTTTAAATCGTATGAACATCCAGAATTTCTCTCTGAATCCTTTCTGTAATGACTGCTTTAAAATCTGTTATATTGGAGCTGGTCTTCTTCACTCTGGCTCAAACCCTGTTGTCTCTAACATAAGTACATCTTTACTGTAACCTGGATGTTTGGAGTATTAAGTTGTTAGACTCTAGATATTGTTTAGATCTTTTGTAGAAGGCCTCCTTTGGCACTGGGCCAGCAAAGAGGGGTAACCCACTGGTTTGGAGAAAGGTCTCACTCCTTATGAGGCAGTACTGATGTGGTGGGGACCTGCAGTACACTGCCACTAGAAAATCAGAACAACTCCAGCTTCCAGGTGTTCTGCCCAAGGACATCTTGGGATTGAGCAAGTGTGTTGGAGGTGCACAATATAGATTGTCGTGTTATTATTTTATGTGCTTCCTACTCAGAATTTTCTGAGGTTGGGGCATAGCCATTCACTGTGGTGTTTGGCTTGGATATGACTGTTCTTGTCCTGAAATTTCCATTATAAAAACTTGATTATGTCTGGTCCCCTTACTTCAGTAAATAGATGTTTTTCTTTATGTGTTCTGTTTGTTCATCACTTTGATGTTTCAATGTTCTGGCTTCTTCAGTTCCCAGTCTTGCAAAAAGTTATCAAAAGGAAAACCCTTTACCATTCCTTGGCTCTGAAAGTCCATAGTTGTATTATGTCTTCTTTATCTTATAATGTTTTCTTATATCTGATTTAAACATATTCATTAAGAGATTTTTGCTTGATATGACAGACTTTGACAGTCTGCCGTGGAGGGCCTCAATCTCTCTGGGGAGGAGGTAGAGAGTAGGAAGCTGTGCTTATTGCTATTAATAAGGAGAGGTGATTGTTTTGTTCATATATTCAGTCAAACAACTCTACTCTGGCTGCTTTTAAAAGAATAACATTTACTTCCAATAAATACACTTTTGAAATTTTTAAATTCTTCAGTGTAAAACAGTATTTCATGGTTATAATTTCATACATTTGTTCAGTTGTGATGCAGTTGTTGGATAGATAGTTGTTTAAACATAGATATGCAGTTGTTGGATAGATAGATAGTTGTTTAAACATTTCTGAGATAGTTCAGTATTTAAGACTTCAGGACCTATTCAACACTAATGGCCTCACCTGTATCTGCTGTGTGCAATATTTGTGCTCAGGAGATTCTGATCCATTTATGTCACCTTTATCACTGTTAGCTATCGGTATGATGAAATAATATCCAGAGGCTTTCTTCTCAAGTCCCTGAGGTAAAGTATTAGCTCTAGAATGCCCACAGCTTATAGCTGATAATAAATGCCCAATGTGAATGTTGTTCAATTAAATCACACAAAATGAACATTTTGTGTGGAAGATACAGTTATAAATTCTAAACTTACATGTTTGTAACAATACCCTTACACACATACAAATTCTGAATAATGTAATACAAAATTTGAATAATATGACTGGAATTAGCAAGTTTTATTATTAGTCCTTCTACTCATGATTCTGGAGACAGTTCTTCATTAAGCCAAAGTGTTGAACACAAAATATGTAGGGTTTAGATTTTATTCTTTCATTTATTTCAAATATTAAGTAACAATTGTTTGACAGAAATTACTTGGAGACACAATGTTATTAAAACACTTTATGTGTCCTCCAAGCTTCAAGAATTTGAACTTTATTCAGAGAGACATAGACAATATTTGTGATCGGATGTCAAATACATTCCCCAAAATGTTGTAAAGACAGCAATCTATAATCTCGGTTTGACATTGCCTCAAGCCCTTTCATAGAATCATTTATTCCTTTTTCACTTCCACTTCATTCTCTTTAAAACTCCTATCCATATGCCAAAATGTCAACAAAAGATAAGTTTCACTGAAGATAAACTCTTGAATAAGTAATTAATTAAAATTCTTTCTCAAAGTTTCATATTTCAAAATACCTAACTAAAACCATCTTTGAAAAATGTTTACATTTTCAATAAATTGTTAATTGCTTAGATGAGCTTTTTAATAATATATTTGCAAAATAAATTCTATAAAGATCCAAGGATCTTTAACTCCTCTCAGTAGACACCTGGCAGATATAGGAGTGGTCATGGAAGTTTTCCCAGGGCTTAATCGCCAATGGGCATCTGGGCTGTCACCATATGATCCAAGAAAATAACAGCCTTGGCTTCAGAAACTTGTTCCAGCATCAACTTTGTCATATTGCACTCTTGCATGACTTTGAATTTAACCTCCTTAATCACCTTCTCTTATCAACTTAAATGGCTTTGTAAAGAATATTAATTATACTGGGACAAAAAAATTGTTTGTTATATTGCCCTTCTGGTCTCTGTCATACTCCAACTGAAAGTATTACATAAAGGATATTCCTAGAAAAGAAGGGTTGTAGGGGCTAAATGGTTATTTCATGTATTTAGCACCCTTTGGAAATCTGAAGCAAACAAACAAACAAACAAACAAACAAAGACTCATGTGTCAACATCTTCAAACACTGGACAAAAATGGTGTATTAGAAAGTTTCAGTATCATTATGATTTAACCAGTTTTCCCAAATCCATTATAAATAACAATAACAATAAGTGCAACCTGGATGGGTAGATCTAATAAAGTGGTGTGACAAGAGAAACTCAGCATCACCATTGGAAGCACTCCAATGCACAGTTCTTAAGCACATTTACTTTGTCCTCTCTCAACCTAGTTGCTGCAGAATTTTCTTTTGAACATAAAACCCTTTTCACTTCCCCAAGGCTCACATTTTGCCTGATGCTTCTGCTCTATTGCATTAGAAGGCAAAGAATGTCATGTGAGAATTATCCCACATTTAAGTACTTAAACAAATAAAGCTACAAAAATGATTCATTTTATAATCTTGACATTTTTTGGCCAAAGCCAGGAAGCTAAGATGTACAGAGTGCCATGATGTTGAAGAGTGATTAGCAATTAGGATCATTTTAACTGAAAGAAAATCACAGTTACAGTATCCTGTTTCTCTAAAACAGTTCCTCCATTAAGAATGGGTAGTGACATTGGCTAGTAAGAGTCATTAAAAGAAACTTAATACGTGGTGCAAATAGAAAAGATACTGCCAGAAATAAAACATTGTGCCTAAGAGCCCTGCCACTGTAGTTAGCAATGAAGAACAGTGGTGTTTTGAACAATAAGTCAAATTTATTTGATGTAGGAATGGAAAGAATTTTCTCAAACATATTCTACATCCTCCCATACCCCTAATTGGTCACTGGAAATTACTGAGCCAACATTTCTTGTAGAGATGGATGTAAATGCATTTTAGAAATATTTTTATATTGTAAATATCAAGTGTTACTACATCATTTAGAAACTGTACTTTCTCAAACTTAATGAAGCTCATTCTTCCTTCCAAACATGCTACTTACAGGCTAGCACAATAGCAAAAATTCTACTTCTAAGCCATTCACTGAGCTATTCCATAGAGTATATTTAATGAATCAAGTCCAAGCAACTCCTTTAGGGGCTCACATAGAAGTTAAAGTGAAAAAGACTACACCCTTGGGCCATTTAGTCTTATCTTAGTTAAATATGCATTGAGAGAAAGAAGATCATTTTAACATCTTAGGATCTGGGCTTGGAATCAATTTATGTTGTGAACAAAAATGTGTCTGTTATGGATATTTATAGCAAAGGATTTCAGATTATGTGCTCAGCATCGAATGGTACACTTTATTCTTATTAATGTTTCATAAACATTTGTATGAAACACAATATGCTTTCCTCTGCTTCTAAGTATTAGGTAGAATTATTGCAGCATCTGCTTCCAACAGTTGAGTGCACAAGCTTTCCATGCCTCATCGTAAATTCCACAATGCATTAAGATGTCTTTAAATGTCCCTCCTGCTATTGTCTCCTAATTTACATTCTTTGTAAATCACCAGGTAAAATTCAAGTGAACTGGGAATAATCTGCCCTGCTTTCCCTTCTGCCACAAACCAAATGTCTTCTATACTCTTGACTCCGTGTTTAGCCTCCTCAGATGTTCCTTGGCTACACTTTTCCAGGGAACAAGTACAAATATACTGAACACATGGTCATAAATGGTTCTTAAATGACCACAGTAATATCATACGTAGGAAGTTAGAAAGTTGGCTGGAACATTATAGACAAAGGTTAGATATCGTTGCCAAACTTCCATCTCTGCTGTAAAGCAAGGGCTTCCCTCCAACAACCAGCAAGTAGGAGATTAAAAGGAAGCTGTGAGTTGAAGCATCCCCTGTCCCCCAGTCCCATCTTTAAAGGCCTCACTATGTGGTTCCCACAAGCACAGATTTGACACGGGATGTCCTTGTGTATGCTGCAACTATGTGTTGCTTTTATTGGTTGACAAATAAAGCTGTTTGGGCCAATTTCCAGGGAGAATATAGCTAGACAGGAAATCCAAACAAAGATACAAAGAAAAAATAGGTGAAGTCATGAAGTCAAAGAAAAAATAGGAGATGCCATGTATCTGCCAAAGGAATAATATGCTGGAGCATCACCAGTAAGCCACAGCCTCACGGCAATACACAGATTAATAGAAATGGGTTCATTTATAAGAGAGAGCTAGGCAGTGATATATCTGAGCCACTGGCCCAAAAACTATATTTAATATTAGCCTCTGAGTGATTATTTAATAACTAGCTATGGGGACCCAGCAGACAAGAAACCAGTTCCAGTGGGACAAGGTAAGACAGAAAAGCTTCCAGCTACACTGATTCACAATATGAGACAGGACTTATAGCTCACCTGGTTCAGTTTCCAGCCACTACAGGATTCCCACAGGTCACTGTCCCTCTGTTGCCTGAGCACTTCTAATAAAGGGAGCCCACATATTTGTAAGAATATCCATCCAGGTTGTCCTTTTTGTGAACTGACTTCAGAGTTCCTGCAGGAAAACCCTCACTTCTTTATAATCCCCTCTCACTCTTGTTTTACAAAGAGCAATCGTGACTTTCCTTCTGTCTAAGTGGCCAGACTTATTTTCCCATTTTTATTGCCACTGTTTGATAAACGACTGTATTTTTGAGCTGTTGTAACATTTCTCTGAATTTTTGTTACCTATGTCACTTACCTTTGATGTAACAGTTGCTCAGTGCAACATTGCTTCCTACCTATATTAGCTAGGGTTTCTACTGCTGTGAAGAGACAACCTGACCATGACAACTCTGATAAAGGCAGTAATTTAACCCAGGCTGGTTTACAGTTCAGAGGTTTAGGGCATTATCATGATAGAAAGCATGGTGGCACACAGGCACACATGGTGCTAGAGATGGTGCCAATGGTTCTACAACTGGGCATACAGGAAGAGAGAACAACATTGGGCTTGGCTTGAGCTTCTGAAACCCCAAAGCCCACACCTAGCGATACACTGCTTCCAACAAATCCACATTTACTCCAACAAGGCCACACCTACTCCAACAAAGCCACACCTACTCCAACAAGGCCACACCTCCTAATCCCTGTCAAATTGCCCTACTCCCTAATGACAAAGCATTCAACTAAATGAACCTATATGGGGCATTCCTACCCCAAACACCACACTGACTAAGATAAAATTCTAAGTATACTGTTATCAAAGTTAAGAGGGAAGAAAATCATTTCTAGAGAGACACCCATCAGCATGCCTATCACAATTTGTAAGAGTTACTGTCAATGGCTTTTTGTTGAGGCTGTTTCTTTTCTCTCTCTCTTTCTCTCTCTCCCTCTCTAACTTTCTTTCTTTCTTTCTTCCTTCCTTCCTTCCTTCCTTTCTTTCTTTCTTTCTTTCTTTCTTTCTTTCTTTGCCACTGGGAATATGACCATGATCCACCGACTATGTGGGCAACATAATTTGGACTTGTTTTTATTTTGCTCTTTTTATGGAGAGGTTATAAGGGGGTGAACCTTGGAGTACTTGGAAGTGAGTGTGATCAGGGTGCATTATGTGAAATTACTAAATAATCCATAAAAATATTATGTTGGAAAAATTAAAGAAAACCTTTGCATGTTCCATAAACTATACTCAGAAAAATTTTAGTTTCTATTGCATAAAAATCTGTGAATTTTAATTTTATCCATTGTGTTTTGGATGAAGGCCCACAGGAATTTGACAGAAAAGATTTTTTCAAACAATGTTCAAATGGATAAATAAATATGGATTCTACATCCAAGCCTCAAGCCTTAGAAAAGAGGACCAGGACTAAGGAAGGAAGCAAACAATCATTACCAACAAACACAAGGATCCAAAATGTATGGTAATTTTGATAGATTAAACTAATCTGTCATGTTTTATTTATTTATTTCCAATAGAAGTTATCTAGTAAAAATAGTTTTTGTTTCTAGATCAGGATTTCTGCCCAATGTCATAGAACTTATACCTTCTAATAATTATGAATATTAAAATCACAGATGTCACTTGCCATAGTTTCTTTTGCATCTCTCTTTTTTATTTATTTTACATACCAGCCACACTTTCCTCTCCCTCCTCTCCTCCCTTTCCCTCCTCCCACCTTACTTCAACAGCCACACATAGATTTTTTTCTTTGAAGGTAAATCTCTTGTTTGGTTTTAGATAGAAGGACATGGTCATCCATCGAGGCAATGGGTGTTTGTATTCAGGCATCTGTACCAGCCTACCCTTGAGGTTCTGACCGGATATGCCCTCAGCTGCATCCACTAAGAGAACCCCCTGTGCACATTCACTATGTTCCCTTTTAAAAGGGCCCTCCCTGCCTCCCATCCTCCTCTTTCTTTCTTTCTCTCTTTCTTTCTTTCTTCCTTCCTTTCTTTCTTCCTTTCTTCCTTCCTTCCTTCCTTCCTTCCTTTCTCTCTCTCTCTCTCTCTCTCTCTCTCTCTCTCTCTCTCTCTCTTTCTGTTCTGCTCTCTCTTTTCCTCTCCTCTTATCTTCCCCTCTTTCCTCTATCTCCCCCTCATTTCTTTCTCCTCTCTTCTGCTGCTCCTGTCTTCAGAGGTCCATCTCCCCTTTTCCCCATCTCCTCTTTATGATCCCTTTCCCTAATAAAACAAAACAAAAAACTCTCTACTTGAACCCTATCTCATGGCATCATTCTTGAGCATCCTGCTTTTCTTAAATTACAACAATGGGTAGTTCTTAAAACTCCAGAATCATGTGACACATAAAGGGGATCAGATTATTTTTTTCTCTTTGTTTTTCTTAGGAAGCATGTGTTGGTGTTTGCAGCAATGAGACCTGAATTGATGTTGAAAGAAGCATGGTGAGGAGTGGGAATCTTCTGTAATATCCAGCCTACCAGAAACATCAGACAACCAAGTTTTCCTTTGCTTCAATCTGTTCCCCCCCAGGAAAACAATACATGATCCTTAGAAATCCAGGGAAAGAACAACAAGTTGAGAGAGGAGGGTAAAGAAGTTATTCTTTTTGGAAGACATACTAGCATGTTGGACAATGCCTACAAATGCCATTTTGTAACACGCTTTCTTTTTGAGACACCAGAGACAATACTGAGAAGCAGGTGTCAGGATGAAAGAGTGTAAGGAAACAAATACAAGTGTATGAGATTCTGTGATGTTTATCCCTCTTCCGTCTCTGAGGTTTCCATGGGTACATCGGGTCTAGGAAACCAATTTTAAATGTCACTCTCATCAGAATACAATCATATTTTCTATCAAATGCAAAAGCAGATTCCTTCTCAATACTAACACATATACAAGATTAAATTTGTGTTGTCAGCTTTTCAGATAGAATTAGGATCCTGTTAATGAGAAGGAAAACAAGACTCTACTTCCCAAGTGTGATGATTTAGAAACTAAACTTCCTTGTCCCTCATTAGTGATGATTATGTTCAGATCTGAGATGTATTTATGCATTCAGTGAAAAATTGCTAACATGGTATGAAAAAGTCACATGGGAAAATCATATTCTGTTTACTTCAGAGTCATGCACAAGCACTGGGTTTTGGATTTAACCCTGGATTAATTTAAATTAAAATATAGAAAGCATAAAATCAGTCATTTTTTCCCTAATCATCAGTAGTAAAACATGAGCTTTAGTGTTTTCACTCTACCCACAGATAACTGAAAATTGGTAGTAACACTGGAAACAATGACTATGTTTTTGTCCCCAAACTCTGCTCAATTTTTCTGTTTTATTTTGTTTTGTTTTTATACAATACTCTGAAATATGAATCAGGTTTTCATTTTCTTTCTTTATATTTAATCAGATAACTTCCTAGGATTAGAAATTATATACTAATGTTCCTATTTTGCTTTATATGTAATTACCAGATAATTTATACCCATTGATTCTGGCATGTCTATTCCAGAAGTTAAGAAGAAACCATTAAATCATTTATACAATCTCAGAAAATTACTAATGAATTCAAAGTTTGTAGGAAGACTTTTAGAGTATGCTTTCAAGAAATAGAATTATTCAAACATTACAAGTTTATAATAATATTATTTTACTTTTTCAGTTTTGTACCTTTTTCTATCAGATATTTTTCCCCATGCTACTCATTTTTCTTGCCAAGCCCTTTTGTACTGGAGTTTGACCCTGCAGGCAACACTGAAAAATCTAGCTATCTGCCATAAATATATCGATATTTTTAAAGACCAAAAGGCAAATTCTAAGTAAACTTATGTCCCTCTCCCTCGGTGGTGAATGTCCCCATAGGTTCATGTATCTGAATGCTTAGTCACAAGTTAGTGGAATTGATGGTATGGCCTTCTTGGAAGAGCTATGTCACTAGGAGTGGAATATAATGTTTCAGAAACTCATGCCAGGACTGCACCTCCCACCTTGCTTGCTGCAAGAGTATCAGGACCTAAAGCTCTCATTTATTGCTTCAGCATCGTGCCTGCCTGCTTCCTGCCATGATAACCATGCACTAACCCTCTGATACTATAAGCAAACTCTTAGCTAAATCTTTTTCTTTTGTAAAGGGTGGTGGTGTCTCTTCACAGCAATAGAGGAGTAACTAAGACACCCTCTTCTTGTCCTTGCTACCCTCCCCTCCCCTTCTCCATCTTCTTCTGGCACTACTACATCCTCTTTCTCCTTTACTTTTGCTCAGTAAATAAGATAAACAGATAAACTATTGATCTTTCTTATTGTCCTTTACTGCAAGAAGAGAATATATTTGATTTGTAAGGAAAGGATGAAAAGTGGAAATTATATAAATACAATAACCAAGTACAAAACTCACAAAATTAAAATATAATTAACAAAATATATGACACATTCCATTCCTCTTGAGGTGGAAAATATTCAGATAGGAAATATTTCAAAAATGGTTCACAAAGGTAGGTGCATCTCTTCTCTCTGAGTTCGAGGCCAGCCTGGTCTACAGAGCGAGCACCAAGACAGGCTCAAGGCTACTCAGAGAAACCCTGTCTTGGAAAAGCAAAAAAAAATGGTTCACATTGCCTTAAGAATCATTCCTTTGGAGATAGGAAGATAGATAGATAGATAGATAGATAGATAGATAGATAGATAGATAGAATTAAGTAACAATTTATGTAGGCGAAAAATCTGCTATCGGTTAAACTAAAATGTGCTTGGTAGCATGGCTAGGGATAAAGGACAATGGGGAAATTTCTTGCAGTAGAAGCATGAGAACTTGAATTCACCCCAAGTAACTATGCAATGAAATCCAGGCATGGTTGGCACATGTTTGCAATTCCAGTGTTGAGGAGGGAGAGACAGGTTTATTCTTGGGGCTCTCTGGTAAGCAAGTTAGCAAACTTAGTGAGCTTTAGGAATGTGCTTCACAAAACCTAGGTGGACATCAACTGAGAAACAACAACCAAAGTTGACTTCCTGCACACCTATATACCTGCACACACCTGTGCACAACCCACCAAAAGAATACACACACATAACGAAAATACACATGGTGCAAGGTCCTGGGAGTTGGTTTCTAGAGTACTTGCCCATCAGAGGGTTCTTAACTTTTGACAAGAAAACTATGGGAAGGTGGGACATTCATAAAGCGAAGACAAATATAAATCATTGCATAGAAACATAGACATAATGTTGGAGAATCACACACTGTGTTTCTGAAAATAGAACCCAACAATCAATTCATTGGTGGATCTTCTTTTGCTTTCTGGCATGAGAATTGATTAGTCTTGAACAGCAATAGTAAGCACTCACCACAGCTGAGGCAACTGGAGGACAACTGTGTCTAATTCAATATTTGGCACAACACAAACACCTTGTGGTGCTTGATAAGGATAAAATACTAATAACTGAGCAAATTCAATGGTATATATAGTGTTCTGCCTGTGCCTACTTTTCTCTGGACAACAGAAAGGATATTGATGATAAATAAAACAGATTTAATAAATAACAAAGTCTTTATCAGCTTTAGACACTAATTCTTGGTCTCCTAATTGTGTGTATCTTGATAGATATCTGATCCTTTTCTATTTAGTCTTTCTCTGATTTCTGGTGCCTTCTCCATAAAATAAAAGAAACTGGTCAGGCAGTGTCTGGTGCCAGTTATACTTAATGATGGAGACCAGAAGATTGTGAGTAGAAAGCAGGTTCTTCTGATCTGAATGTAACGTCACCATGGAAACACACCAGGCCTCCATTATGTCCCTAGCAAAGCCTAGCTGGGGTGGCCTTCTGATTGCTGTGTGACCTGTGGACCCTGAAGAATCTGGAGAATATGAGGAGCAAACAGGCAGCTTATTCCTTAACTCCCTAGATACAGTTAGTAACACACATTAAATGTAGAACTATTATTTAATTCTATATAAAGTATTTAATTCTACATTAGATGTAGAACTGTTATTTAATACTGTATGCTAAATATCGCATGAAATATTTTCAAAGGAGAGCATCACAGATTTCAGCGCCTAGAAATGTTAACAGCCTGGAGGAATGGAGCTCCTATAGTTAAAGTGGAAAGAGACTAGCAAGGCTCTCCCTATTCAGTCTGCCACCTTGCACTGAGATAATTTTTCTCCAGGCTCTAATATTAACTGGACCCTCATGACAGACAACACAGGTGAAAGCTGCTTACCTATCCACCTGATTCTTTGTTCTTCTACCATCTTACATTGTGGTCTTGATGAAGTTAACAGAGGAACCATCAGTAATTCCCTAAGGGTATAGTATTATAAAATGAAATGAAATTAGACTGCTAGTTTACAGTCACCTTTTTCAATATAAACATTAACATGGTTACCCAAATGATTGTTTCTTCAGTAAATGTAAGGGATAATTAATATCTTTCTCCCAAGAAATCTACATTGTACCTTCAAACACTGTGAAAGTAGGAGGAAGTTTCCCAGTCAGTTTGAGGTAGATTCCTCAATGTCTCCTACAGGCAGAGTGTGTAGCGTTTCCAGAATCTTATCATTCTCTATTGCCACATTTCTGTTGCTGTGATAAAACAGTATGATGAAAAGCAACTTCAGGAGAAAAACATTTATTTCGACTTAGAGTTCCAAAGTTGTAGTGTACAGCATGACTGGAAAGGCATATGGTAACAGGAGAAGGAAAGGGGTAGAATCCATCATGGCTGGGAAGACATGTGCTAACATGAGAAGGAAGTTTGGCTAATCATATTTCATTTGTGCACAAGAAGCAAGCAGAAAGATCACGAAGTGGGACAAAGCCATAAAGCTTCAAAGATTGACCCAATGACATACTTCCTCTAGCAAGGTTGCATGTTCGGACGATACATCACTTCCACAAACAGCTTCGGCTACTGTGGACAAAGTGTTAAAATATATGAGTCCTTCGAATATATTCCTATCTCAAATTGCTACATTCTACTCTGTATCCAATTGACTTAAGGCCGTGTCATGATGCAAAAATTCCTTAGCCCAACTTTGAAACTTCTCAGTCCTTAACAGTTCTTCAAAAGTTCAGCCACTTCTGAGTCTCAAGGTAATCTCTTCATTGTGACTCCATTAAATAAATAAATACATACATACTTCTATATACTAATGCACACACACACACACACACATAAACATATGGCATAATCTCTGTTTGCGTTCTGTTGCTGTGATAAAACACACAATCAAATCAACATGGAGAAGAAAGTGTTTATTTGGTTACAGGTTACAGCCCATTACCAGGAAAAGCTAAGCCAGGAAATCAAGACAGGGACAATAAGAGAGGAACTGAAGCAGAGATCACAAAGTGATGCAGTCTACTAGCTTGATACCTCCTTCTTTCTCAAGAATGGCATTGCCATCCATGAAGTGAGACTTTCTTTATCAATTAATAGTCAATAAAATACTCCCACAAATTTGTTTCTGACTTCAGTCTTCCTAAGTATGGCTATTTTTGCGTCAAACTGACAAACACATGTATTTCTTGCCATTTACTCTAGTTGCATCACTGCCAATAGGTCATGGGTGTGTTTGTTCTTATTTTTCCTTCTCATAGAGCATACTACTTGGTATTTGCTATCGTTGTATATAGTTTTGTATCAAGCCTAAATCTTTTCTTTATATTAAAAGAGGATTTGTAGTGAGATAGCCACCCTGCCCATACCTGGGCGTGGTCACAGGTAAGGACATGACACTATAAACAGGGACTAGCTGGCCCTCGATGCACCTCTCGTAGGCAGGTGACACAGCCCTGGAATCTTTAACGTCTTGGAGGATCAATCACAACCCAGGCTTCACCATCACAGCCTGGAGCAGTGGCCTCTTGGGACCTCCTCCCATAGACTCTGACCCTCCCATATGTTGTTTGACCTCAGGCCCTCTCTAAAAGTGAAAAGAAGAACCCATGCCCTCATCACCTTCTTGTCTTTCACCACTCCCAAGCCAATACTACATGAATGATGCTGCCAAATTTGGCAGCCTGGTAAAAATGGAGTCTTCCCTCCTTAGAACACAGAATTAGTAACGTTTATACGCTGAAGCCACTGCTTTCTAGGAGCAAGCAACCCTTTAGGCTCTTTTACAAACCAGAGTCTTAGCCAGCTAGAAGTTTTCTCTAAGGCACTTTCCCAGGTGTTCCAGAGCAGGGCAGGAGGCTTTACTTGCGCTGGTAATTTCTTTATCAATCACTTCCTCTTGTTCAGCACTGAGCTTCTTAGTGCTGATTTTCTCTCGAAACTGTACATTTTTCATTTCTCCCCTGTTGTTTTTTTATTGGAGACCCACACAGAAGTAATCTGTAATAATCATGGCACTGATTGTATAACATGCTCTCTTAAAATTTTCTGTCCAAGAAATTATTCCATTACATTTTAAGTAAGCATCCAGCAAGTTATCATGATAAGGGGAGACTCTATCCATATTCTTTACCAAAATATCAAAGTAAAATGTCAAGACAAGTTGATTATAGTGTCAATTTCTCCTCCAAAGCTCCATGCCAGTATATTACTTTCAGCACCACCTTCCTCCTGGATACTACCAGAGCAACCTATTAATGAGCTCCATCTACGTCATTCAATAGCTTTCCAATTCCAAAATTCCAATGCCTTCCACATTCTTCCAAAGAAATACATGACCAGGCTCATTACAACTATAACCCCACTTCTGTTACCAATTTTATTACTAGTTTTCTGCTACTGAGGGGAAATATCATGACCGAAATAATATAAAGAATGAAATGTTTATTTCATGTTTATGGTTCCACAGGGTTAGCATCCATCAGGCAGCAAAGGCACAGCATGATGTAGAAGCAGGATTCTGGCTAGATTTCCTTACTTGCAAATTAAATCAGCTATAATGAAAACAACAACACAGTCTATTTAGCTCATACTATATCACTTGAGAGGATAATGAAGGATGAAAAGGCAAATAAATTCTCCTTTGTGCTGAAAGGTTTATGGCATAGATATCTACAAGCAAAGATAGACTAATAAAGAAAAAGCAAATGAATTTATTTAATACAGGTTTAAAGATTCAAATGACAGCCTATGAGGAACTACTTTGTGAGCTCAGTCATCTGTCCTGCAAGGGAAGGGGAGCTGCTCCTCCAAATTCCTTTTATTCCAGGTAGGGTCTCTCAGAGGAACTTCAGCCAATTATCCAAATCACTTTACACTGAATATTTAGATACCTTAATGTTAACTTTGCATATTTAAATACTAAATTCTCAAATCAGAGACTTTTCTTATCCACCATGTTTTAAAACACATATTATTTCAAACTATGTATCAGGAATATACCTGCCTCTCCATGTGCTATTGAGTCTTTGCTGTATGACAATACATACACTTTTTTGTAATAAAAGTCCAGTTTTTGTTCATCAATACTTTAAGAATTATCCTTAGGGTTAGTGCTCTTTTGAAAAGGATTTTTAAAATATTTTGATTAAAATATATGTATATCACATCATTTTCCATTCTTCAGCACCTCTAAAATCACCTTCTTCCAACTCCATTTCTCTTTCAAATTGATAGTGTGTTCTCCCCTGACTATTATTGATAACTGTGTGTGTTTGTATATTCACAAATATACAAATATACCCTATTAAGCCATTTTTATTGTTTGTGTGTACATGGTTTCATGACTGACCACTTTGTATTGTACAGCCAGTCAAGAATCCCATGGCTGGATTCAAAAGATGTGATTTACTACTAATAGACTGGAGACTTTATAATCGTTTACTTTTTTTCACTCTTGTGACATTGGTTCTATTTGGGTACAGTACAGAATATGTGTACATTAAAAAGTCTCCTTGAAGAAAGGAAGACAAGACTCAGAAAGTGGGATGCTTTAGTTTTGTGAACTGAGAATTCCTGCTCTGAGAATTCCCCAATACCTTTAAACCAAATACTCATTATACCAAAGTGGCACTTTTGTAGGACTGTGTTCATGAAACCTAACATAATCCTGATGACTTCCATATAGTGGCTGCTTTCACGTGCTGACTGCTGTTCTGAAAACACTGGGTATATATGTTAACAAACTGAATTCTAACCAATGCTCCATCATGTGGAAATTATAATTATGCCTCTTTTAGAAATGGACAAACTGTGACCCTGAACAGTTTAAGCACCCAAGGTAGCTCTCAAAACCAATGAGAAGAAAATATTCAAATGCAGGCAGGAATCATCTGCACCCAGTACATATAACACTGTGTTATATTGCTTGTAAGTTATCATACACAGTTCTGTGCAATTAAATTCAGGCTTCACCATGAATTGTTTCTTTGTAGTTATTTCAATTTCTCAAGTGCAGCAGATTCCACACTGATTTGAATTTACTTAGGTTTAACTTAGTGTTTACCTTTTTTTAACCATCAATAAAAAGCAAGTTTGCTTCAGTACAAGGTAAGAATTAGTATAAACTTATTTATTACATAAAATCTTACATAAAGTATCACTTTTAAAATGTAAACATCTTATCAATATTCTTCCACCTCATTTCAACAAGGAATTAAAAGAAAGTGTCTAACTCAACTAAGGCATGATAAAAATATGAATAGTTAGTAACTAACTGCAACTGAATTCACATGTGTCCTTCAGTCACAGGAATTTGCATATTTAAAAAGAATCTTGTTGCCAAATGGATATCACTTTCCTAATACCTGCCTTTTTCATTTGTAAACACAGTCTTGGGCCCTCAAAATACTAGTGATTGACCTAGAGAAAAGTAGTCTTTTTTTTTATTCAAATTGTCTTAGCATTCAAATTGAATGTGGATTAGACTTCAAATCTGAATCGCTGTTAATTTTATGAAGGTAACTATCAAAGGGAAATGTGAGATCACAGGTGTTCATCTTTAGAACCAAACAAAAATGACAGCTCCAGTCTCTTTGGAGATTCACTTTTCATGTACCTGGAATGCTTCATTACACAACATTATTCATTATAAATGTCTCATTGTTCTGTCTAGCAACCAGATGTGCTGATGACAACTCTTTCACTCAAGGTAAATTATGTGATAATGGGTAGAAAGAAAATCATTTCATCTTGCATTCAATAGGATGTAATCTTCATGTTGGTGTATGCAAAAATAGCCAACAGTGACTTGAGACTTTAAGACAAGTGTATTTTCCTGGAAACTACTGGCTTTTTGTTTGCTTGAAAGGAAGAGAGGAAAGAAAGAAATGAATTTGTAATTACAACATAATAGGATTCAGAAAATGCACATGGCTAATTATGTGCACACTAGGCAGGGTTCAGTTGGCCTGGAGGAAGAATGTTGTTTACTTTGAGAAGGTTCATTAAGCCTGAGTTTTCAATGTAGCAAACAAACATTGGAAAAAATAATGTAACCGTTTACTATGATGGGAGGTGGGAGTGGAATAATTAGGTGAACCTGGTAACTATTCTAAGGCAACACTGCTCATAAGTGGTATTGATTGTTTGTTTGTTTTAAATACATTTGGATATATAGTATATTATAACTATTACTAATGGTAAGGGGTAAAGTAGTGTTTTTGGTACCCATAAATATGTTTTAATCATAGCTATACAAGGAATGCGATCTTGGTCCATGCTTGTATGTTTTTGAGAAGGCAAGGCTTAACAAGACACATAGTTATACACTTAGGCAGGGAGTTAGGCAGAATTGTGGGCTCATGTGTTTGTAGATTCAAATTTTACAAGTTGAAAAGATTAAATATAGTTATAAGAATAAGTCAGAAAACAATCAGGAAAATCACATTAATTTTTTTTATTGAAATGATACAGTAGCGTAACAGATAAGAACCTTCTGCCCTAAAATTCTGCCATTTTGGACGTAAGGGGATTTCTTTGTTTTGTTTTGTTTGTTTGTTTTTTGAGCTGAAGGTAATTTATAAAATGGAGACACAAGTAAAGTCCCACGGCATCTTCCATTTACCTACACATAGGTGCTTGCAGGAAGACTTCCTCACTCCCTAGCAAGAACAGCAAAAGTAGGTTACTGAGGACAAACGAAGACCCTTGCCAGTCTGGAGACAGCACAAGAAGAATTTCTTGGACAAATTTCAACTTATTCCCAGCACCTAATGTGGACACTAAACAGAACTCCCAGCCTCTGGAAGAGTAGTGTGTGGTGTTAATTGCTAAGCTATCATCATTCCAACCCCTCCAATTTTCTTTTTCAGCAAGGGTCTTTCATTGGACCAAAGCTCACTGACTCAGCAAGACTGGCTGGCCAGCAAACTCCAGTAAACTTGCCTGCTCCCATCTATCCTGTGTTGGACCACAGGTGGGTACTACCCTGCCAGCTGTTTAGGTGGCCATGCCAGACTGTTTTCTCCCTTCTCCCTTCCCCCTTTAAACACTTTTATTATTTTTTGACAATTATTTTGTTAGTTGTTTATCTTCAGGTATTTGAAACATACATGTTAAAAAACATCTTTTCATCAAAAAATGTAAGTTATACTCGGGTTCTATCTTAGTTAAGAGTTATGAGAAGTAGATAATTATTTTCCCCTTGTGTTGCAAATGAAGTAGAAATAAAGTGAATGTTCTGAGACAAATCCAAAATTAGTTCCAAGTGACACTTCAAAGGATGTTTGTGGCAAATGATAACACCTTGGTCTGCGGAAACTTGATTATGTAGAACATAGTCCAATTCAACAATGAACTTAATAAAGCAATGATCAATCTATGTTCCTTTTATAAATTATTGAACTGCTTCCTTAATAATCTTAAGAAACTCCAAATTCTTCAGACGAAACCTTCTATGCTTCTGTCACCTTATAGATCTGGATTGTTACACAGTAACTGACTAGATATGTTAGTGATTTAAAATGTAATAAGAGTTGATTCTAGGAACTGCTTTTCAGGGCCTACTCTCTCCCGTCTTGACACTCCTGTCTGATGGAGGAAGTCCTTCTGTGCATATGTTTGTCTTATTAGTTGATAAATAAAGTACTGTTGGCCAATAGGAAAGCAAGATAGGTGGGACTAGGAGTCGAGGAGGATTCTGGGAAATGTAGTAAAGAAGTCATGTGATCCAGTCAGGAAGTGACATAGCAGGCAGACTCAAAATATAAGCAGGGACAAAGATGAAGTCACTCTCTTCCTCTTTCTCCTGCTCTCTGCTCTGAAGCCACCATGTGATCCTGTCAAGACAGGAAGCTTTCCGCTGGCTTCCTCCATAAGGTAAGTCTTAGGATTATGGTTAATAATTAAGACTGAGCTAAGAGATGAGAAATCCTAATCCTTGGCCAACAACATTGCACCTAATATAAGTCCCTCTGTTTGTTATTTTGGACAGCCACATGGCAGCAGTGCTTGGGCATCTGGCAGAAAGATTTATCATTACACCTATCTACTATTTATTCTATGTATATCTTATGTGTACGTGAAACACATATACTAATACATGTTTAATTTTTTAGGGGCTGCAGTAACAGTTGAATGGTTACGAGAACTGGCTACTCAACCATAGAACCCAGGTTCAATCCCTTGCACCCACATGGTGGCTCCATATCATCTATTATTCTAGTTGCTTCAATCCAGGGCCATTTCCTGGCTTCTGCCAAACATGCATGGGGCAAAGAGACATACATGCAGACAGCCAAAAATCCATATGCATAAATAAAAATTAAATTTAAAAATATTTTAAAAATGGGATGTTTCCCAGTTTTCCAACCTCCGTGTTTCCTAGTAAACCTACATGGAGAGCAGAACTGGAGACAGAATGGATGAACTTGCACTGAATTGGGATTTGTATTTGATAAACAAAGTTGTGGGAGGCCACTGTTTTGTACAAAGCTCTTGTACCAGACTCCAGAGGTCCATACCAAAATGGTAAAACTGAAGCTTTAAAAAGTTTAGAGTTGGCTCACTCCTTTAATCCCAGCACTCTGGAGGCAGAGGAAGGCGGATCTCTGTGAGTTTGAGACCAGCCTAATCTACAAGAGCTAGTTCCAGGACAGCCTCCAAAGCCACACAGAAACCCTGTCTCAAAAACCAAAAGAAAACAAAGTAAGTTTAGAGTTGGCAAGCTGTGGTGGAACACACCTTTAATCCAGCATTTGGAAGGCAGAGGCAGGTGGATCTCTATGAGTCCAAAATCACCCTGGTCTACAGAGCAAACTCCAGGACAGACTCTAAAGCTACAGAGAAACCCTGTCTCAAAAAAGAAAGAAAGTTAGAGAGGGGAAGAGGGAGGGAGGGAGGAAGGAAGGAAGGTAGTTCAGTGCTATCCCAAAAAGGTTCCCTCTCTTCTTTTTAATGAAAAAGAGAGGTTCACCTTAACCAATAAAAAAGAGCCAATCTTCCTTAACCACCATAATAAGGAATTAGTTCATGCTTTAGGCCTAACAAGAAAAGCCAATCAATCTGCCTTTTATTATTATTCTGTTTTCTTCTTCCCACCTCACAAAAATCAATCACTCTCATGCCCAGTGGAGAACAAATTTTATTTTATTGAGTGAGTTATCAACTAATATTAGAATCACAAACAAAATGTAATTACACCTTTAAACTAGCTGTGATCTCATTTTGTCTTTTCATAGTTTGGTATGGGGGAGATGGCTATAGTCTGGGCATCTCATTAGAGACTATGAGTGTCTTGGGTAACTTTATTAAGCCAATATTTAATTGATCATTTGATAACATAGTTGTACACTATAAAAAGAAACATTTAGAATAAAAAATAGCATTTTGTTTTTAAAGTCAGTACTTCTTTAAAAGATAATTCTTCACTGATACCTGTTCTAAGTGACCATTGTGAAAAAAATCAGACTGACAGGTAAGGATTGAAATCATTACTACATAGATAGCAGAATTTAATCAATATTAACCAGTGTTTGGATTTGATATAAACTTGAATAGATCATGCAGCACAAATATAGACATGTATAACAATAATTTTATATTTATATTGTATGAAACATTACTTCATTTGAAGAAAGACTATCTTTTATTTCCTCTAAAGAACCTAACTATATCCACAAACAAAAATAAAATAAAAGTCACTTCTAAACCTATAAGTATCAGCTCTGTAATAGAATGCTTGCAGGGCAATGCCAAGCTGAGAGTTTGCTTCTTAGAACTGTAATTAATTAATTAAAAGTCAATTAAAAATAGCAAAAACACTCATAATTCTACAATAGAAAAATATAGTTTAATATTACATCTGGCTTCAACAACTATAAAATTATTCATGTGCTCTTCTATTACAGTCTAGATTTACAAATATATGTTCACTGTTGCAATGAAATCTATTTCATTTCTGGTCAGCATGGACAGTATTGATATCCTCTGCTTCCAACCTTGTCCAGATTACCCACAGCTCCTGGCAGGCTCATACGGATGCTACATTAAGTATCCTAGGAGATTACCATGCACACTATATTCTGGAATTCCAAGTTTTCAAGCCATCCTGCTTCAGTCTCCCAATAGGTGAGAGTATGTACTTAACACTCTGTTTAGTTCCATATTCAGGAAATGGAATTTTCTTAATGCAAAACAAACTGTAGGGAGGGTATTGAAGATACTTAAATATCAGAAGATCATAAGTAAGTCCATCCTCCTTATTTATAGTCATGTAAAGAACATTAGCCATGGCCCAAAGGAAAGGGAAACTAGAAGGTAGAAGCCAGAGGTCCAGGAATCAAACTTGTTTGTTAAACAGTTTGATCTACTGCAGTTAAAAGATTCTATGTCATTTTGAAATAGGTACAATTGAAGGGGATTTTTTTTCATTTGAGAATTTAAGTCATCTAAACAAGATAAATATTCTCATAGGCCAGTTTTTGCATGTGAGCATTTGTTTATATTATAGGTCTTTTCTGCATTATTTTACATACAACAATTCATTTATATTGATTCTCTTTTGATCCTTGTTTAAAATGTGAAGAAGCAAATTGATAAATAAGACCATGGTTCCCTTTCCAGACATTTGTGATATTATTATCAGTGAACATTTAAAAGGTCTTTGGTTACCACAGGATTTTTTGACCAGATGAGAGAGTGAAGATCTGAAAAGGAGTGATGGGGAAAAGTTGAGCAAAAGTCACATAGTACAATGGTTATTGAGCACTTATTTTGCACAAAATTTAATTCAGTATATGCAATATCCTTATAATGTAGAAATTAGTATTACTAATTGTGATGGTTTGAATTAAAATGGCCCCATAGACTCACAGGGAGTGGTACTATTAGGAGGTGTGACCTTGTTGGAGGAAGTGTGTTACTGGGGTGGACTTTGGGGTTTCAGAATCTCAAGCTGGCTCTAATGTCATTTTTCTCTTCCTGCTGCCTGCCAATACAGCTGAAGACCTCTCAGCTACCTCTCCAGCACCATGTCTACCTGCATGCCACTATGCTTCCAAGCATGATGACAATGGACTAAACCTCTGAACCACAAGCCAGCCCTAATTAAATGCTTTTCCTTATAAGCATTGCTATGGTCATGGTGTCTCTTCCCAGCAATAGAAATCCTAATGAAGACACTAATACTATCCAAGTTTTCAAAAAGTAAATAGAGTTCCATAGATACTAAATGATTTGCCTAGTTTCCACAGTAAGAGACCGACAAAAGGAAAATATGAAACAAAGCATTTCTCATTCTAATTCCAGATGTTCTTATTTCTATAGTAAAGAGAATTCCTAAAGCAATATACATTGTTCTCTCATAGTTGCCCAGGTTTGCACATTACCATCACCATAGCATTATATATGAAAGCTCATTTATCTTCTAGGTTCACTCAATCCTCCTATTTCTCTATAAATTATGTGCTTCATATATGTCCCTGAACTCCTTATTTTTGTTAAAAATGGTTGTACACATTATTTATATCATTTAAGTAATTAAAAGAACCAGAAAAATTAACCCATGGTGTTTTCTTCTGTAGAAAACTAAAGGTTATGTCTAGATCACTGAGTTATCTATGGCAGGCTCTCTCTGGCAAGAGAAAAATCTCAATATAACCCTAGCTTAAACATACTTAGTGGATCCCATTCTATATGGAGAGATACCTTACCCAGCCTAGACATAGGAATATTGGGGGTGGAGAGGTGCCTTGGTCTTGCCTCAATGAGATGATGGGACAGACGTAGAAGACTTCCTAGGGGAGGTCTTACCTTATCCAAGGAGCAGATGGGAGGTGGAGGAGGCGGAGGAGGAGGAGTGGAGGGAGGGGAAACTGGAATTGGAATGTAAAAAAATAAATTAATAAAAAATGTAAAATATACTTAGCAGTATTTTATTAGTATCTTGTTTCCCTTTATCCAATGTTAATGTAAATAGAATTTGTATATTGTTATGAAATTTCAATACATGCTTATGTGGATTATAGAAGCACATATTGTTTAAGAGATACTTAATAGAGCCACCGAAAGCCTTGAGTACAGAATTCGCATATTGTGCACTCAAACCTATATTATCTTAAGAATTCTCAAAAAAGAGACTCCTACCAAAACTGTCCATGAATCATCTCTAGAAAGCTGTCCTTTCTCTTCCCAAAACTATCACACTTGCTTGTGAGATGTGATGAACTGAGTTAAAGCACGAGTAGTGTCCGCTATAACAGAAAAAAAAAAAAAACAATCTAAGGAATAATTTCAATAGTGGTTTAACCTGGAACACTAAGAGAGGGAAACGTATGTCTTTATCATACATCTTCCTTTAGCATACCATAAGTTCACATTGCAATTGGCATCAGGCAGCTGAAAACATTAAACTCTTTTAGCTCTTTTAGTGCAAAGATCTAGTTTGACCTGAGTCATTGCAGGTAAAAAGTGCATATGATTTAGAGGCTCTAATGCAATAGTTAATAGCTTTGCTTGAAGACCACATTTTACATTCCCAGTTGATGCTTCCTGTTTCACTCACTTTAATTATGCAACATCTTAGGTATAGTTCTCTCTTTCCAACTTCCCTGTTGTTTTAAAGTTAATCACTGTTCATAATTGCAGTGCTGGATCATTGAGAAAGAAGAAAGCAGCCATTCTCTGAAGTCATGTATTTTCCCTGCTGATAGCAGGATTGTTCCCTAAAGAATATTTCCAGCACATAGTCCATTTCAGTTACAATTGTCTCCAGAGACATGCTTTGTGTAATTTTCCCTGAAACACCATTTGACCCATTATTAATTTAATGGGTTTTATGATTTTTTCCTTTTATACAAAAACACACATTCCATTTCCTTAATTTGATCTCATTTTCACTAGATACAAGAGATCATAATGGACTAAGTAATTTCTATCCATTTTCTAACAACTAATTTTTCTATAAGATAGTGACATAAAATGAACAAAGAGTAACTATCTGTGCTATATAATACTAAGTTGGATTTTCACCAATTTAACTGGAAGAATGAACTATATCTTAAGATGTTTACCTTTCAAAATGCCTTAGAGGTAATATAAATTCTGAAAGAAAAATAAACACAAGTTTACTTGGATAATTACAGTCTTCTAACATCTCAAAATTTGAAACTTCATTCACTTGGTATATAATTGGAATGTGTAAGTAGTCATATAATCAAAAGAAGTCTCACATATTTTGGCCCTAGGAAACTTATTACTCCAATTCTTCTAGAGTCTTTCTAATATGATTCCTTATCTTTTGTCTGTGCCACAAAAATTGTATTTGCAACTGTAAGTTGTTATATAATGTGAAATATTATGAAATAAAAATGACAGCAAAAAATAAAAATCCAAACATTTATATGTTTAAGATTACACCTAATTCGTAGTAATTAACTCTGGTTTGTTTATTTATGGAGCTGCCTCATTTGTTTTGACAACTGATATCAAAATTACAGCCTCAGAAGTAACAAAGTATAGTTCAGGTCTGAACTTTTTTGAATATATATTTGATAAGTTCTTTCTTGGTATTAACGATGATTTAAAGTATTTTAATCCAAAATCCCAGAAGGATGAGTAGAAGTTCTTATATGGAGATTACTTTCAAGGTGTATTTTTGGAAATGATAGGGATTAGATTTGACTATATTAGCTTTTATATACATAATAGCTTATATAATATTTTAATATATATTATATTAAATATATATATGTATATATATAATCACCTATATTTTATTGAGTCTCTATTCAATAATATATCTAATTATATTTTATTAAGAGTCTCTACTCATTATGAGTGTCTTGCTATATCAAACTTTAGTACTTTGGTACTAAAGCTACAATAGAACTTAAGAATTCTTGATTACTTTAAAGATTTACACACAACTAGAAATCTGATTATCAGTTCTACATAACCAATACCTTGCTTATCTAGAAATTAAGTAGGATCTTTTCCAAATATTGGAAAAAAACAAACTCATGGTACCATGCATACAAGGCATATTTCGCTACTGAACTATATATACCTCTAGCCTTCTAATTAAACACATACAGAGAGAGAGAGAGAGAGAGAGAGAGAGAGAGAGAGAGAGAGAGAGAGATTGTTTTCTGGTCTCTAGTTAGATTCTGAAGTCATACTTAATAGCACTATATCCAGCTGTATTATACTTTAGCCACTTAAAACAATATCCAAGAAAAATAATATAGCAACAGAAATAGGTGCACACAAGAGGAAAAAAGGAGTTTTGAATAGCTAAGCCCATTTGCAAATTAGAAGTACAGGCTTGCCCTAAGTAGAGACAATTAGCAATAGCAAATGTGTTCCAGCATTCTCACTGAAGGTCTGCTTTCTGAAGATCCCTTAGACTTATAGCATCCTTATTCCACAGACCCTGATTTTGTAAGTCACACTTTTTATCATTTACAATGTTTTAAGAAGAACTTCAGATAACTCTTGTTGTTCAGATAGTGGAATCTTGACAGTCTTCTCACTATAGTCTTCATTTATACAGCTTTTACTTAAAAGCTGTATAAAAAATACTTACTTATGTATTTCTCAATGCGAAGGCCATTGCCAACCTCATAGTAAGTCGAATATTGAGCTCAATAATAAAATAGGCAATATTTGTACTGAAAAAGGACTATGTAAACCCAGACTTTATATTAAAATCACTCCCTTATCAGTTACAGGGGAGAATAAAACTGTTTAACAATGCTGAGGAAAGATTTAGAATAATAGAGAAGCAAACCTATAATTACATCCATTAATCTTATTTTCAACATGTGAAAATGAATTACAAAAAATATTGTTAAGGTCTGAATATTACACATTTTTGTTGTTTTCCTAGAGGCTATCTAAGTCCACACACAGCCACTCTTCCTTACTTATATAAAATTTCTAATATTATAAAACTTTCCATTCTTCCTAGGGGTACATGCAAAAAACAAAGAAACAAACAAACGAAAACATGATTCTGGCTGCTGAAAGGGATTGGTCCATGTAATTGTGATCTAACACTGTGAGTATCTACTAACTGCTTCCTGTGCTCATGTCATTGAGGTCCCAACGAAACACATCAAGAGCAAGAGATTCAGCCCCTTTCCAGAGAAACCAGGGCAACTGACTGCTATTTTTCTTCCACAAGGATTATGCCTGCTCCAACATTAGGGGCTGTGAACAGACAATGGTCTAACAAGCCCGTGATCTCTGCAAAGCACGAGCCAGAAAGGAAACCAGAGGACTGTGATTTCAAAGTGACTCAAACAGACCTTTTTTTACTACAAAGTGTCTTTTCAATTAGATTGTTGGAAATCAGACAGCGAGAAGATGTAAGGTAAGGCGGGTAGGCAAGGTAGGGTTGCCAGCCTCTCCTGAGGACCCTGCCTGTCACGTTTAATTCATCCCCATGAAGAAACTTGGGGTGCCACGGATATGTTTCCCACACCCCCACTTTTTTTCCCTAGAATGTCTGTGTTCATCAAGTTATTCCTTCAAGTCTACCATGTAGCAGATATCAGTTTTCAAAAGCTTTTGTTTCTGAAAGGTGGCCTTTTGCCTCTCCCACAAGAAAATATAATTACTCAATACTAGTGGGGACCTGTTTCTAATCACGGAGAGATTAAATGAGGGTCTCATTTGACAGTATCTGGATGTTGGAAACATCTACTAATGACCTTTATTACTAACGACCTAAGCCCTCAGGCAATGAACCTAGACAACACTGATTAAGGAAGAAGCCTGCTGGTTTTTACAACTATATAAAATAGAAGGAATCTTTGTGTTAATGGAAAGGGGTAGGGCAGAGAAAGAAATGTAAAAATGAATGAGCTGTAAAAACAGGCTTTTTCTTCCTTTGTGCTACAATGTTAGAAAAATCAATCCACAAATGTGAGTGTTCAGAAACAATCATGAATAGGTATGTGGAGTTTAGCCCTTAGAATAGAAGATTCCTTAAAAAAAAAAAAAAAGTACACCATACTCTCTCAGCCTAGATACATGAGGGAGGGCCTAGGCCCTGCCCCAAATGATGTGACAGACTTTGATGATCCCTATGGGAGCCCTCACCCTCCCTGGGGAGTGGAGGGGGGAAAGGGGAAGGTGGGGAGCATGGGAGGACTGGAGGGAGAGGGAACCCAGATTGGTATGTAAAATAAGATTGTTTTTAATTTAAATTAAAAAAAGAAAGAAAAAGTGCACCAAATTCTGAGCATAGGCTTTTCTTTAAAAGAAGAAGTCATTTTGACTAAATACAATCTTCTCAGCTCCCTACCTCCCACTCCCTGCCATGCGTAGTGGTAATGAGTGAAGCCATTATTGTGACGATTTTCCCCAAGTACTTTTTCCGTTCCAAAGTGACCAGGTGACTGATACACTGTCCCCTTTGGCAGAGCACTTTGCACACAGACACCTCACCATTACACACACACACACACACACACACACACACACACACACACACACACACACACACACCACTGCCCTGCACTCTTTGAAACATTTTGTTTAGGTTCCAACCAAAGTGTGTTTAATGGTTACCATTGCCACTCTGTTTGTTTGTTTTTCTTTCCTGCACCCTACGGTTAGTTAATACAACTGGCTTTCATCTGGGTTCCAAAAGATACGGAGACTTACAGGAACATTGTACCCAGCTGCTCACACTGTATCCTCAATCTTATATTTATTGTTTTATTATATAGGTGTCTAGCCATCATGTGTAACTGTGCATCATGTGTGGGCCTAGTACCTGAGGTGGCCTAAAGAAGCTGTCAGAACCTCTGAAACTGGAGATATCTATGGTGTGAGCCACCACAGGTATGCTAGGAGCCTAACCTGGAGCCTCTGGAGGAGGGGCCCATGTTTTTAGTGTGAACCACCACATGGGTGCTTGGTGGCTAACCTGGATCCTCTTGGGGGGAGAAGAAGCCCATGCTCTTCTCCCATAGCTGATTTCCAGCTATGAAGATATTGATACAGAGACCAGACAAGTTTTTGAGATTGTATTAATAATATATTCTGTTATTACTTGAAGTTGAAAGATTATAATACAAAACAAAAAGAACCCATAAAAACCTGTTTGAGTTAAACTAAAATCACCCAAAGTAAAATATCCCCCAGAAACAAATACATTTGAGATTAGTTTAATATTACTAGAGTTTTTATTTTTAATATTGAGTTCTAAATATGTAAAGAATATGTATGTTCATCTCCTTTATTTAAAATGCATTGTGAGAGACTGAAAAGTGGTTTGGACATAAAAAGCATGAGCTTCTTCTCCCCCCAAGAGGATCCAGGTTAGCCACCAAGCACCCATGTGGTGGTTCACACTAAAAACATGGGCCCCTCCTCCAGAGGCTCCAGGTTAGGCTTCTAGCATACCTGTGGTGGCTCACACTATAGATATCTCCAGTTTCAGAGGTTCTGACAGCTTCTTTAGGCCACCTCAGGTACTAGGCCCACACATGATGCACAGTTACACATGATGGCTAGACACCTATATAATAAAACAATAAATATAAGATTGAGGATACAGTGTGAGACTTTCTCTCTTAAATTGGGAACATTGGTGGTACAATGATGAATATACAGATATAATACCCCAGTAGATAGTCCAAATGGAAATAATCAGAGGAAATAATTATTTCATAACCCAACAGCACAAAATTGCTGCAAATATTAAATTCAGATTCTTGATTAGTATAGAAAATCGTTGTGAGACCAGATAAATGTCTCTTAAATCTTGAATATAATTACTATTTTTTTCTGTTTTTGTCACTTCTTAAAATGCTCTCTTTATGAAGAATAAGATACACTATTAGACCATTATTAAGAATAAAATAAGTATGACCTTTTGTAACCATTTTAATTAATATGGATTGCACTTAAAAGTCTCAGAATTTAAAACATCGAAAACAAGTTTCATTCTCTTCCTAATGAGGTAATTGAGTTTATCCCTGCATTCCCTCATTCAATGAATTCTTATTACATGACAGTACTAAGGGTTATGTTTGGTCTCCTTACAACCAACAAAGGGGAAAAATAAAAATATTAGGGAAGAGGTAGGCAGATGACTGTGTCCTAGACAGTTTCTAGGGATGGCAATACTTCTATGAGCAGAGTCTCAGCATGGGTAACATGGAAGCTGAGAGAAAGTAACTAAGTGAGAAGAAAACGTGTAGAGAATGGGTTTTACTTAGATGGAAGAACAGCTACCTACAGGAAGATCCAGGCGTAAAAAAGATCAGAGGCCATTGAGAAAGAGGTGAGTTAGGACATACTGACATGAGAATAGAGGTAGCTGGAGCCCCATCTATGCAGTACATTCTGGTCATGGTAATGGGTGAAGAGTTAAGGGATGGAGGCAACACAAGGTATTTGCTCCTCTTCGATACACGGAGTGGAAATTCCCCCTCTTTAGGACCAAAAAAAAATGTGATGGTTTACTCACTTCAGATGACTGGAAACAGGAGAATATGTTTGACTCAGCATGCTCTGCTTTCTTACTTGAACCTAAGAGCTAAGAGGAGAGGTGCAAAACCTTTGTATTCTCCATGCAGAAAGCCAGATTCTATGTCTTGATTCTACAGACCAATCTGTCAGCTGTCTCTTTTCTGTGAAGCAGTGCTCTGGAAACATGTTCTTGAGTGTTCATGTTCTAAGTTCAAGTTATATAATAAGTATATCTACTTGCTGTATCATCTAAAAATTACAGCAACACTAAACCGAGCTGCTCTCAGGCTTCTCAATAATGTGATTGCCCTCAAACTTCAAGACAATCTTCAGAAGTGAGGTCAATTCTTTTCCTGTTTGTTGGAAGTTTAATTGAGGCACAAAGAAATAACTAAGTCAATGTCAAGCATTATGCCATTTAATGGTATTAATTCTAGATTGTAACTCTCTGAAGCATTTGTTTATGCTTCTAAACAAATAAGGCTTTTCAGATCCATTATGTGTTTTTGATATTTTGTAATGGAAAAAATACAACAACTAGGGTACATAACAGACTGCAAGTTATTCACAAATTATTTGAGTATTTTTCATCCATGCCCTTGTATAATTTCTTGAACTTTGTCTTGGAAACAATTTGCCTTTTTTGGCAAAGGCTAAATTTCAATGGTTGCCATATATATAGGATCCTAGTGCCCAACTCACATGGAGATAATTTATTGGGTCTCTCCCAAGTTCATTCTGTGAGTTAGCTAGTTCTGAAAAGGCCAATATAACAAGTCACTGAAAGTGTCAGGAGCTAAGGGTCTCAGGCTGATGGTCAAAAAAGATATGAAGCCTACCAATAACCACTGACGCTTGATGATGGATGCTTGCCCAGCCAAGTTCCACAGCAGTTCCCTTGTCTTGGAAAATACTTAGAGTTCAGTCTGATAAAAATCTCTGAAACAAACTACCTATGTTTGAATTCTCAGAACACAGAAACTACAAGATGAAAATGTTGTACTCATTCTAGTCCCTTAACTTCTGGTAATATATTATATAGCAATTGAAAATAATAAAGACGGTAATGATGTATACATGCAGGCTATCGAGAAAGGGGAAATGACATGTTTGAGCTAATAAACTTTTCCCTACTTATCTCCTATCTTCTGTAACTTGAGCATCCTTTACTAAACCAGATAGGTCATGCCCTTCCCAGAGCTATGAAAGAGGAAATGTCTTAGGGTCAGACAACCTTTTTGAAGATCCATAGCTCTGCAACACTAACCTGTGCTGAAATCTGATCTCTTTCATTATCTCACACTATTATGGTCCTCAGTGCAACACTCCTAACTAGAGTGTCCATCAGAAGCAGTTAATTCATGTTCTTTAACTCAAAAGAAGACCTGCTCACCTAAAGCAGAAAGATGACTATCAGCTTAATTTCACTGGGGATTTTTGTTATTTTTGCTTTTGTATTTTTTTGTTGTTGTTAGTTTGGAAATCTACACATATGCACACACAAATACCACAGAAATAGCATTTTAAAACTCAATATAGTAGTCAAACGTCTGTGGCCAGTGTACAGTGGTGACTAGAAATCTCTTTTCTTGTCAGATTCCATGCAGTTCATAAACTACTTTTTCACCCTTTAGTCACTGAGTGAATGCTTGTTTAATAAACAAAATAAATGAAGGAGTCAATGTATTGATTTCCTTTAGGGTGAAGGTTTCTAGACAGTTGCAAGCAATAAGAAGGAAAACACAAAAGAGAATGCCAAGGTTAAACGCGGTAGAGGCCTGACAGCAAACTGCCCCAGTGTTTAAGGAGACAGCTAAGAGCACATTTTACACTACATCACTTGAACTTCTCCAACAGGCCTAAGTGAGAACATCTGCCAAAAGTACTTTGATTAACTCTGTGCTAACATTAAAAAACACACCCCTTTGCCTATGCATTTCACCGTCCAGTGCTATATGTTCAGTGGGTGGTTTAAGAACAAAATTGGTGAAATTAAAGATGTCATAAAGGGTATCAGGATCCTTTATGCATAAAGACAATTACATTCCTTACTTTTCTTATGATCTGTATTATAAGGAGTAGTGTTGCCAACTTTATCTTAATATTAAAGGAGACCATATGAAGATTTCTGTCTAGAGCATAACACAGGGCAATCTGTCTACTGAAATAAAGCCTTTTGCAAAGCTAATAAATCCTTTTAGAGGGTGAATTTTGGTTAATTTTGACTCCGGTACTCCCAATCACAAAGTATTTCTGGATGTGGCGTATTGTATGTTAAGAGGAGCAATATTAATAATACTTGATTCAGAGAGCTGTGAGGTTTATAACCTGAAAATGACAACATGGATTTAATGTCAAAAACTGAAGTTACCCATAATGGGCTACTGGGAGACTGTACTTAGTCAGGTTGGTATTGTGTGCTCTGCATTTCCTATTTCAGAATTTTGTGTATTTATTATACAGTTATGAAAGCTCTTCATTCTTTTTTGTTTTGTTTTTGTTTTCTTTTTCTTTTTATTTAATTAGAAACAAGCTTCATTTACATGTCAATCCCTGTTCCCTCTCCCTCCTCTCCTCCCCTGCCACTCACCAACCCCCATCCCATCCACTTTCTGCTCCCTAGGGAGGGTGAGGCCTTCCATGGGAGATCTTCAAAAATCTGTCATATCATTTGCAGCAGGGCCTAGACCCTCCCTCTAGTGTGTGTCTAGGCTGAGAGAGTATGCCTCTAGGCGGAATTGGTTCCCAAAGTCCATTCATGTACTAGTCCACTACCAGAAACCCCAGAGATTAACCAGACCTCCAAACTGACATGGTTGTTCATGGGGTCTGGATCAGTCCTATGCTGGTTTCCCAGCTATCAGTCTGGGGTCCATGAATAACCCTTGGTGAGGTCAGCTGTTTCTGTGGGTTTCTCAAGCCTGATCATGACCTTTTTGTTCATCACTCCTCCTTCTCTGCAACTAGGTTCCAGGACTCAGCTCAATGTTTAGCTGTGAGTGTCTGCTTCTACTTCCATCAGCTACTGGATGAAGGCTCTAGGATGGCCTATGAGGTAGTCATCAATCTCATTATCAGAGAAGATCTTTTAATCTAGATTGTATTTACACACTGTTACTATTTTCTCCCCAATAGACTTGCTTCTTTTTTATTTTCTTTGTGAAAATACCCACAGTACATAAGTGGCCCAAGGCAAAAAGAGAGTCATTCTGGTCAGTTCTCTCTAGCCACTCCCCACACTGGATCTTCAGGTTTGAACTCCTAGTTATCACAATGCTGAGAATCCACACTTCCCCAGCTCTAATACAATTCTCTTGGAGTATGACCATCTGAGTATCCAAATTGATCTTCAAAACTGTCTCCTGTTTCTTTCAAGATTGGAACAGATAGATTTTATTCTTAGGAATCTACAACTAGGAGTCATCCATTCAAAGAAAAGCCGTTGCCCACATTAAGACACTATAAGTACTTCCAATTTTTTGCCTTTATGTAAAGTTTCTCTAAGTTTAATAAAAAGGGAGATGTTTGCAAATTAATAGCTCTTCTATTGCTTTGATAATGATCCATGACCAAAGCAATCTACACAAGGAGGTGTATATTTGGTGTATGGTTCCAGAAGGCAAAAGTTTCTTGTGGTGGGGAAATCTGGTAGCAGGCAGCAGTTATGGCCAGTGGAGCAGAAACTGAACCTCAAGCACCAAGCAGAGTGCTAATAGAAAATGCCATAACTCTTTGAATTCTCAAAGCGACCCCAAGTGACATACTTCCTCCAGCAAGGCCCAATGTCCTAAGCCTACCAAAATGGCATCACAAACTGGGAACCAAGTATTCAAACATCAGAGCCTTTGGGGTACATTCCCACCCAAGCCACCACAGTCAGGTATGTCTTGAGTTAAATCACGTTTCTGTCACCCTGGCAGAACTTAAATTGAGAGATAGGAAATAAAATTCTTGTTAAGCTGAGGTTGAAATCTGCTTCAGATTTTAAGACTGGGAGCTCTCAGACAAGGGGCGGATTTGTGTAGAGCAGGCTCTATATTCCAGTTACTTTAATAATAATAATAATAATAATAATAATAATAATAATAATAATACTCTCAGTCACTCAGGAGATCTAGTCCACCATGTATATGGCTGTGATTGACAGTATTCCATTCGAGTAACTTTGCCAATTCAATACAAACACATAAGCCTCCCTACCTGGGACTTTACGCTTACTGATTTCAACTTCAATTAATTTTTGGCTAGATTTCAAAGTCATCACATTTTCAGGAGCTGAATATGTGTTTTTACAAGAAAAATCTTTTAAAGTTCCACCACCCACTGTGACACACCTGAGAATGACTGGCCTCCACCTTTCTCAGACAGAATACTGCCTCTTATCTTTTGTTATGGAGATGTGAGTCATTTTATGCTTTTCCAACCTGACTTGTAAACTTGGGGGATCTATTTATTTTGTGTTGAATATTTAAAATCCCTCACAGTATTTAGCTGGTTTAAAGGCAGTGGTACTCAGTAAATATTTATTCAACAAACAAGCAAACAAAGAAAAGTGTTAGCCTATTTACATATGTCCTTATTGTACAAAGTCATAATCAGAAATATATAGTATAGCCAAATGCATTAGGTGAGAAAGATTTTGTTCCTCAGTCAAGAAAAATGTTAATGCAGAAAATTATTCCCTCTTAAATATTTCAAATGCGGAAGATTTTGATGATGATATGTTCTCTTGAAAAGACCTGCACACCATGTGTACTATTTTCAGGCATTTGTAAGGCTTTTGAAAGTTTGAAATTACGTTTGAAATCATCTCCAGCTCTACTCTTCCTGCCGTGAGGTAGATAGGCCTCCCGAGGGATGCTTTCTCTTTGAGTACCTGTGAGTGAGTCATGCTCTCTTGAAGACTGTCTTACAGCATGATGTAAGGCACTGCATTTGCTACCAGCTGCAGTCTCCACATGCCTCTCTGCTCTGGCTTCAGAAAAACACATTGCAGTAGACACATCGGAACATGATGAATGCCGAGAGCACTGTGGCAGAGGCCCATGCTCTGTAGGAAAGGATGCAGACAGCCAGTCAGATGGAGAGTTTAAAAGGGCATCCTGGCTGCCTAAGCAATCTGAAAACCATCAAAAGTGATAAATCTTGTGATATTCTTAGGTCATGTTCCAACTTCAAAGTTGGAGTAGAACCAAAGTTCAATTCCTGATCCAATTTCTCTCCTGCACACTCCCAATCTAAGGGTTACTTGTTGACAATATCACTTTTGTTCATTGGGGTTCATAAAATTCAGTGAACTCTAGCCATTCACAGCTCCTCACTACCTCAAACATGGGAATTTACTTAATCATTCAATATTCTCTTTTTATAAATTCTATCCAATACTTTGGGTCTTTGCTACTGAGTCAGTGTGAGAAGCTCCATAGTGATAATTAGGAAGCTACTCTTAGGGAAATGGCAAAAGTTTAGAAATATCTAGAAGACTTTACCTCATAATCCCTGTCCAACAGATTAGATAGCAGAAGTCGATATGGAAAAGGTTAACAACTTTGGAATTATAAGTGTTCCAAGAAATGTGGTGAAAGCCAAATGAATGGTCACTTTAGGCAAAAGAATGGTCACTTTAGGCGAAAGAGCAATTGCTCACAAAGAACCATCACAGCACATCTCTGTTCATTCATCAGTTCTGTTATCCCTCACCTCTCCCAGATACACACAGACCTAGACACAGGCACTTTTGCGACAGGGGAAAATGTGTCATCCTCTGTAACACTAAATCGCATATCCAGCATTAACATGCAAAGCTGCTTTGACCCTTTCTGTGGCTTCACATCCCTCTTCACAGAATAACTCTTCCCCACTTTCATTTCCAGAAATGTGTAGTTCGGGGAGGGAAAGAGATATACGAAGGCAAGAGCTGGGAGAAGTGAGCTTTGCCAAGCCGCAGGAATAATCCAGTCTGGCCACTGTAGCTTGCTGTTTATTAGCATTGGAGCAGAAGCACCTTGAAGTCAATTTATTCAGAATTAGAAAGTTTCCTGCTCAAAATTACCAGTGGCAATGTGGTTGCTCCTTTTTAAAAAGTGTGAACAATGAAACAAGCAGAGATCAACACCAATCTTGAAAGAAACTGGTGTTTCTTTGCCTTTCTTCTTAAACTTTCTAAGATAAACATGTATGATCCTCACAGTCTTGAGAAAACAATGCCCTCCAAGACAAAGCTGAGAGCAGATCTAAACTAGGTCGGTCTGATTGTTTCAACAGAGAAGGGACAGCTGGGATCCTGCACTGCTGGATTTGATCCAAAGATGATGCAGAACTGTGTGTTCTACATGGGAATTGCCATGAGTCCACAGAATAGGTGACCTTGTTCAGATTTTAATGGGAGAGGCTGGTAGTTGAAACAGTCACCTCAGGAAATTAAGACTAAGCCAATGTTTAAATAGCAATTTAGTAGAAAACAAAACCCTTTGGGGAAACTAATGAAATGGAAGACTTTTTGATAATAACAGCATGGATATGCAATAAGATTTAATTCCAACTTTTATGTCAGTGTTTACATATTCAGGTAGCCTGGTGCAAGGTCAAATATATTCAATTCCAAGTTGTATAAGTGCCAGTTGCTGAGAAGGTCAAGAAGTGTAAGAAGTGAGATTGAAAAAACCAAGTAAATGGCTAATAAGAAAAAGGCTTCATTTCATTTAAGTTTCTAAAGGACTCCCAGTATTGGTTTTAGCAATATTAAGAGCTGAATAGAGTACTAGCTTTACTACCTTTTCTTTGTTGATTGCCTTAACTTAACTGTGGGAAGTTATGTATATATATATTTGTTTACATAACTTGCCCTAACAGATCAACACCTCCTTAAAAAATGTCCTGTTCCTTCTTGGGGTGATGGGTTATTCACTATGAAGATTGAAGTACTTTATTCTTGAAATAAAAAAGTAGCTCATATTCTCTAAGTGTGGGGAAGCAAGGCCTTGGCATACCTGAAAATGAAATTAAAAGATTTAAAGCTGATGACTTGGTTCAGTGGCTCTTTCAATAACTGCATCTCCTGCACTTGAACCAAAATAAACAGTACCAAAAACTGTATTAATTTGCTGCTAGAAACTGAATGAACAGAAGCCCTTGTTAAACACTGTTTTCCAAGTCTTACTGACACCTGGTGGCTGCAACTAAACAGGCTGCAATCAACGAAGACGGACCTTTAATTTAATAGTGGATTATGTTTATTCATTTGTTGAGAATATGATACAGTGCAAGTTGGTCAGATCCATATACTTCTCCACACCTCCAAATCTACCCCATCTCTCTACCACCCCTTTTTTCTTTACATTCTATTGCTACATATGAACATAGCAATAGAAATAAAACCTACTTAGTTCATTTAGTGTTGCTCACATGCATATATGCTCACCATTTTGTACTGGGTAGCCAATTAGAGGCTCATATATGAGGAACATTGAGTCTCTCTTTCTCATTAATCATTAATTGCCTGTTGTTCCTCACCTTGGGAAATTCCCCCTACTCCCATCCATGCTGCTGTGTCAACTGGTACTGTTATTATTGAGGTCTTGTTCAGGCTATCAGCTATATTGCTGATACAGAGGGAGAGGAAGAGAAGAAAAATAGTGTTAAAGATGTTTGAAAAAGAATGTGTTGGCTAGATTTATGCTCAAGTTGACACAAACTATAGTCATCTGATGGGAAGAAACATTGATTGAGAAAATGCATCCATAGGATCAGGCTGTAGACAAGTCTGTAGAACATTTTCTTAAATAGTAATTGATGGGGGCTCAGGCCACACTGGATGGGGCCACTCCTGGCCTGGTGGACCTAGGTTCTATAAAGAAAAAAAAAAACAAGCTGAGTAAGCCATGCCGAGCAAGCCAGTAAGCAGCACCCCAATCAACTTGTCCCGACACTTGCATTTAGGTCATGGTGTTTCATTGTAGCAATAGAAATCCCAGATGAGACAAAAAGCGTAGGGAATCATATTATTTTATGCTTATCTAAAGATGGACTTCTTTGTTTAACCTTAGGAAATCTCAGCTTTTACACCATTCCTGATACTTAGGAACAGTAACTACTTCCTTCCAGTGCAGGGTAACACATTGAAAGTATTTTTAAGCCATTTTTTGTAGTATTTCATGTTCAAAGGAACTATTTAGCATTTATTTTCAAGTCTTCCTACTTGTAAATTTGAACAACAACAAAAATTTGTGGTTATTGCTGCACTCCTTTCTCTCTCTCTCTCTCTCTCTCTTTCTCTCTCTCTCTCTCTCTCTCTCTCTCTCTCTCTCTCTCTCTCTCTGTGTGTGTGTGTGTGTGTGTGTGTGGGTGTGTGTGTGTCTGTGTGTTTTATGTGAATGCAGGTGCCCAGGGAAGCCAGAGGGGGTCTCCTGAAGCTGGAATTACAAGCACTGTGAGCACATGAGTAAGGAAACCATAGGTTGTCTTCTGAGCTACATACACAGATATGTGTGCATGTGAACATGGACATACAGTACCCATGCACTTAAAAGCTAAAAAAGCTCTCAATAAGTTAATATGTGAAGGGGAAGACATGGCCAGCTAAGGGCAAATGCAAAAACTCAGATGCCCTATGGATCTCATCTGTTGGCACATCTACTAATAAAATAACCAGTATTCCTCCTGTTTCTAGCATTATTGTATAGTTGTAACAACATGTGTTGTACTGATCAAGTATGCTTTGGGCAATCCCAGTCTCACACATCCTTGAGAGTTGGGAATTATATTTAGGCTTAGGGAAGCATGATTTCCAAGGTTCAGTCCTTGGGGACACATGAACTTTATTCTAGAAATTACTGAAAGAACACAGATTCCTTAAATTAACTTACATGAAGATTAGAGCCCTGCAGATGCTACTAATCACCCATGTCAGGTTTTAGGCAAACCAAATCACACAAGACAGATCTCAGAGATGGTAAAACACAGTAAGGAGATGATAACTCTCCTGAAGGGTTGACTGTTAAGTCTACTGAAATAAGTGGACATAGTTTGACTGGAGGAAGAACCTGTGAGTTTATAATTGTGTATATGTTCAGGAGAGCCACAGAAATTAAATGAAAAGGGGTGTGTGAGACTTAAATTCCCCTTTCATAGGTGAGGGGGAGGTGGGAGTTATAGCTACTTTTCCAGAGGGAATAAATTGTCTCAGGGAGATGAATGGACCCAAAGAATAGACAGTGTGCTGGGACACAATACCCATGGCCCCTAAGTACAGTATCTGATCTTTCAGTTGCTTTCTGTATGGTATGTGTTTAATCTTTCTTGCTTAATGAAACTGCAGTATGAAGATTGAAGTCAACTGTTTCTCTGGCTTATCTGGGTTTAGGTAGATAAGAGAACTTCATAGAAAATCCTTTTCCTGGTGCTCTCAGCTTGAAGTCTGCAGCTGCAAAATTTTGGTGTGCTTTTCTGAGCCCCAACAACAACTTTCTGCAGTCACTGTCTGAGCAAGCATATCCTGTGGGATGTGAAGTTGCAATTGTCACTGAGTTTTCATGTATCTATACTTTCAGTTTATTGTGTTCCTGCCATTTGCAATGGAAGATTCTGTAGTTCCAGTTACCAGGTACAGGCTCTACCTCACCTATCAGTTCCCATGGTTTTCTTTCCCCATTTCTTTTTTTGTTTGTTTGTTTTTGTTTTTTTTTTTTTTTGAGACAGGTTTTCTCTGTGTAGCTTTGGAGCCTATCCTGGCACTCGTTCTGGAGACCAAGCTGGCCTAGAACTCACAGAGATCTGCCTGCCTCTGCCTCCCGAGTGCTGGGATTAAAGGCGTATGCCACCAATGCCCAGATTCTTTCCCCATTTCTTGAATTTATTAGCATTTGGTAAATTTATAGCACCCTCTCTGACTTGTGTATACAAAGCAGAAACAATGATAATATTCATTATGACAGCTATACCTTTATAGCATTAGTTAACCTCATTAATATACTAAAAATGATATGAAAATTTCATAATTTGTCTCTGGCCTCAGTTCATGCTATTAACCTCCTTGTCTATATGCTGCAGTAAAATGCAAGACCATCAATCACCATATTTTTATTGTTATAATTTTTAAATATGATCATTTTGCCTAAGATACACACATATATATATATATGTATATATATATTTATATATAATGTACATCCATAAATTAATTGAAATTAATAAAGAAAATTGTAACATGAGTATTAAAAACCCAGAGATAGATATTGGTTCTCATGCTAATGGCCAGATAAGCAAGGCAGCCAAGCCAGTAGCTCTCAATCCCAACACATGGGAGACAGGGGCCAGTAGATTTCTGTGAGTTTGAGACCAGCCTTGTCTCCAGAGCTAGTTCCAGGATAGCCAGGACTACACAGAGATACCCAGTCTCAAAAAATGTTCGATTTCACAAATTGCTCTTCCTCTATCCCTATATTGCTAACTGGATGCTACTCAGCTATTTTGAAAGTTCTTTTGTTTCTATCTCAAATAATCTGCCTGTTTCAATTATTTGTTTATTTCTACTAGCATGCCAAAACTATCCTTTTATAATTCAAACAGAAGAGAAATCCCATCTCAAATCAAGTATCAAGTCACTACAATATACGGAATAGGCAACCAGTCTGTATCAGGTCAAGTTCAACCACAGTTGGGCAACATTACCATACTGACAAAAATAATGAGGACCAGAACAGAGTGGTACCTCATGCTAAACATAAAACATGTGACCTAGAGGTGGTTGAAAAGAACCATATAAACAACTATGTTAGACTTAGAAATTCAAATTCTATAGCTTCCTGAATGTCACTGCAACATGAATTTCATTCACCATTCACAATTATGGAACAGCACAAGGTATATCTACAATTTTAAAACTAAAATGTGAATTTTATCTTTAAGAAATAGTCTTTCCCTGAACCTTAAGACACATAAAATATGTGTTTCCAAATAGATGTATTTACAATGGCTTTAAAAATCTCTACCGATCTTTCTTCTGCTCTTTATACAAAATTATAGAAAAAAGATAAAATTATAATAAATGCACATATATTTGGTACTCCTGTTTTGGTGATGAAGTCTTACTGGTTTTTATTGCCTCTATTATTAACAATTTAAATGCCTAGTATCCTCTTGAAAATAAAAGCACATGAAAGAACTTAATATTCAAAACCTCCTCCTTCCATGTTCCCCTGTACATTTTTCTACTCTTAAGTAGACCCTGATGACTTCTAGACAGCTTAGGCTTATTCTTGGAATAGAGCATGTCTCATTTATCTTTATAATTTCTAACAGACTTAGCAAATTGTCACTCAAAAACAAAACATTTCATAAAAACAGTGAGGTTCTCTTTTTAAAAATTATCAATAAACATCCAATGTAAAATGACAATATCAAGAGGCTGTGTTAAGTGTAAAATGTTAAAATAAGAACTTAGAACATAAGAATTGAGCAAACACTGAAGAGTGTGTTCTTCGTAAGCTCAGTCACAAAGCCAGATATTGCATTTATCATAGTCCAGCATCTTTCCTCTAAACATGTTACTGTTTCTACAGAGTTAGCTTAGTTTTTTTTCTGTGCTTTGTTTATCTGTTTGTTTGTTAATTAATGGTTAATACAATTGGAATTACTAATTAGGAAAATACATGGATTTCAAGTTAGGTTTTCCTAACCTCCAAAGTACAGTAACTTTTATATAATAAACTTTCAAAAAGACTGAACATAATGAATTCTAATGTTATGACAGATAGAGCTTAGCAAATAGAAACACTGAGGAATTTCAGAATGTAAAAAGTCCTTAAATAGACATTTCCTCCCAATTTTTGTCATTGCATCCACTTCATGAAGATGGTAGTATAGGGGTGCACATTACATACTTGGCAATACTGAAACACTGGGTTGACATTTTATCACTGCTGTGTCCACAGTAGAAAGTGCCTAAAGGCCTGCAGTAAATGCTCCCTCTGGAATATATAAATTGTCTCATAATACCATCGTTGCTGAGTTGAGCTTTTGGATATTACCTTGGGGTTTTATAATAAGCTAAACATCTAGATTTGTATTAAAATTCACTGTTCAGCCAGATAGACCTTCAAAATGACAAGTTCCATTACTTTAGGACTCTTTTCTAAAACCAAAAATGTTTTAATTTTTCTGTATGAGAGCCCAGGGTAGAATGAGCAATATATTCCTTTCCTTTAGTCACTGATGAACTTCTACAAGGAAGGATGGATAAACAAGAAAATACCACATGGATTTGCTTAATGCAATTTTATAGGACACAAGAAATTTCAGGAATGAATATTCAGTGAAATGGAAAAATGATGTTATAGAGTACCCTGCAGAAATATGAGTGGAGAGAAAGGCATAGTGATTATCTGGGGATAATTTAGTAGCTGTTTGTTTACCACCTGCTTTCTAATTCCTCTCTTGCTAGCATCTGGAACCCTCTATAGAATGGAGTTCTTATAACCCATTTAGAAAAAAAAAAGCCAGAGAACCCATTCATGGATTCCTCCAGGTGAGAAAAATGGACTGAAATAAACTTGGGAACATTGGACCAAACCCAGCCCCCTGAATGTGGGTGTCAGTTAGGAGGCCTGGGCAGTCTGGCAGTGGAACCAGTGTTTATCTCTAGTGCACAAATGGACTTTGGAAGCCCATTTCCCATGGAGGGATACTCTCTCAGCCTAGACACATGGGGAGGGCCTAGGTCCTGCCCCAAATGATGTGACAGATATTAATGATCCCCATGGAAGGCATCACTCTCCCTGGGTAGTGTGTAGAGGGGTATGGAGATTGGTAGGGGCTCGGGAGGATGGGACAGAGAAGGAACTTGGATTGGTATATAAAATAAGATTGTTTCTAATTTAAAAAAATATAAAAAATAAAAAATAAAAAAGTAGGGGACATTGTTCTGCTCCTTCCACTGTCTCAAAGGCCACTGGGGGCAGCAGTTTCTGAACTCTACCAAATACAAATAATTTCTTCAAGAAGACATGTTTGATAGAACTGTGTGATTAATATTTTTTTAGGTATTATTGATTTGAGAATGATATGCCAGCTAATGTGCTGAATGAACATTGGTGTCAACCTGAGAATTGTGGAGAAATCCTGGTTAAATAATCAGCTGGATCTGAAAGAAATGGAAGTTGAGGGAGGTGAGAAGCTGGGACAGGTGTAGAGAACTTAGATGTGCTTTCCTATTCTATTTTCAACTACTCTGTTTTCCCAACCCAAGGGACATCAACCTGGGCAAGAGAGACAGGAATAGGGAATGGGGACAGAGACACAGAAAGAACAACCACAAGACAGGATTCTGATCACGTGGCAAACTTTATTTTTTCTCAGGCTAGCTTATATAGTCAGCAAAGCAGGATGGGGGAGGGGCAGAATGGGTTATTTGTGTGCCAGGTGTTAGTGTAGACAGGATATTAGGAAGCCACAAAGAGAGGATGTTTTGCAGGGTAAAGAGTTGATGAGAAAGAGGTCCAGGAAGGGTTGCCTAGGTGACTGAGCCTGTGGGTGGAACATAGGGTGGAGGACTGGGTTGAGTTGTTTCTTTTCTTGAGCTGAGGTTCTAAGGTGCTGCTATGTAAAGGTTAATATATAACTATGTGGCCGGCCAAGAATGGCCTAGGATCAGATGCCAAGCCCTGAGATCTTTGGGTCCCAACATATTCCCCCTTTCTTGTCTAAAAAGAAGTGGCCAAATTTTTCAGCAGAGGCGGGTAGAGGCCTGGCTCCCAATTGGAGAATCTATGTGGATCTTATAAAGTACAATTTTCTCTGACCTCAGGAACTGCTTCTCTGAGCCATCTGAAAGGCAGGACCATCAGGATGCCTTTTGTGGTGGTGGGGAAGCTTTAGGACATCAACCCCGTTGCATGCAGGCACATTCCTCAGAAGACGAGGTCTCCTTGCAGTACCATCCAGGTCTGCACCTCTGAAGCTGGCTGTGGGCAAGTGGGTTAGTATTTGACCAGGACAGGCTTAGTGGCAGAGTCCACTTGTTGCAAGACAAAGGCCATAAGTCGATTAAAGGCCCAAGGGCCAAAGGAGATTGGCAAGAGGAGCCCTATCAAAGGTCCAAGGAGGGAAGGGAGGAAGGTGGTTAACCATGGTGAAATAGTAGGAATGGGTAGAAGGAAGCAAAAAGGAGTAACAGGAGGATATTTTCCCATATGAGCAAAGCCAGCCAAGCCAATCATTGAGTCAGTGTCATGAAGTCATTTTCAGGGGGCATTTAGAATGGGTTGATCAGGATCTGGAAGGCAAGAAGGAAAGGCTTCTCCTCCCTAGGGGGCATAAGTGTCAGGGTTTTCATCTTCTGAGTCCTCCTCCCCTGAGGAGGCTTTGGCTGAAGGGACCTTGGTTGCTGCTGGGAAGCAAAAGTAGAAATGCCAAGAGCAGCGATTTGCACAGGAACAACGTTGAATTCTCCCCCACCATTGGCCACTGTAACAGTGGACGAACTCGCCATGGATCCGCAAGATAGGTGCAGAAGCAAAGAAGTGCTGGCAGATTCAAACATTAAGAAGGTCGTGTGGAGCTTTTTAAACCAACTTAACATGGGCGTCTCACTAGTGACTCTTCCCTAACCTGGTCCTGTCCCACACTGTACAGTTGCACCTCATGTCTTACGAACCCACCTGGTCTGTCATGTTCTCAGATGATCAACTCTTGGAGGCAGTTGCCAACTCGAGCCCATTTTTTTCTTGTTGTGGTGCCTTCTTGGAGAAACCAAGGACAAAGATCACCAATGAAAAGGAAGAATTTTCTCAATTGTTTTTTCTTAACCCAAGTTCCCCATGTCTTGAGGGATTCCTTGATCCCAGAAAGAAATAAATCTTCCTTGCTAAATGCTTGTCCCATTATTCACCTTTTTCCATGTAGGTGGTGCTCATGAACCAAAAGTACCAAGCACTGGCCAGGCTGCTGGGTCTTCATCCGACAGAGGCTCACAATCAACCTTGTCATGGATGCCTCAGTGCATGGACAGGCCCATCCCTCTAATGAGCACTGAAGTTCCCAGATCCCCAACTCTATGGAGCCCCACGTTGGGCACCAGTCATCCCAACCCACGGGACATCAACCTGGGGCAAGAGAGTCAGGGATAGGGAACGGGGACAAGAGATGCAGAGATAACAACCATAAGGCAGGATTCTGATCAAGTGGCAAACTTTATTTTTCTCAGGCTAGCTTATATAGTCAGCAAAGCAGGATATGGGGAGGGGTAGGATGGGTTGTTTGTGTGCCAGGTGTTAGTGTAGACAGGATATTAGGAAGCCACAAAGAGGGGATGTTTGGCAGGGTAAAGAGTTCATGAGAAAGAGGTCCAGGAAGGGTTGCCTAGGTGACTGAGCCTGTGGGTGGAACATAGGGTAGAGGACCGGGTTGAGTTGTTTCTTTTCTTGAGCTGAGGTTCTAAGGTGCTGCTATGTAAAGGTTAATATACAACTATGTGGCCAGCCAAGCATAGCACTAAGATCTTTGGCTCCCAACACTCTGTCTTCCAAACAAAAACAAACTGAAACTAGAAATCCACAGAGTCAATGTATCTATTACTGCTATTTATTTCAGTTGGCCACACGATACACCCTTGTCCAAATGGAAGGATTAGTTTGCCTGTGAATTTACTCAGTGGTAAAAATTATGGGAAATTAACTAAATAGGAAGATCATTTTTAATTAGTTAAACATGTTTGCTTAAATACTTAAGTCCCTAAATACTTACCCCTCTGTGGAATTGGAAATTGGCATTCAGTAGTTTATCAACCTGACAACAAACTGGACTTGAATACATGCTTGCTTTTGAGGTCTTGGATAAATGTCATGAAGGACAAACAGAAACCACCATGTTAATTTCTTCCTCCACTTCCATGTCTCGATTTGGTAGAGGCGCAACCCATGCTTTTAGGACAGAGTGGGACACTAAACCTAGAGCAGAAAACTCATAATATCCCTTTGTGGATTAAGAAAAATACTCTAAAATCTTGATGATACAAATTGAAAATTAATGCTTTAAAACTCCTTGTCATCTAGCAAGGAGAATTTCCTTTCCAGTTGGATCAAAGTTACAGAATAAAGCCAACTAATAAAAATAGATTAAGAAATGCAGGTGTGGCAGTAAGGTGCCTGAACAGCATCATTCTAATGTCTCCCCCACTTCCTCCTTACACTAAAACACAGAACTATGTTCTGCCATGCATTGGAGAATGGGGAGACGTTTTGGCCAAAGAAGATGTCTTCATTGCTGAAAGTGCACGATGTAATCAATTCAGCCACCAAGCTGCAAACACCCTGTTACTGAAAAAGTAGCAGTAGTGAAAATGCTACCCCTTGTCTGAATGCCTTGCTAAGGCAAGATGGTGGTTTCTTTCAACACCTGATTTTTAAAGAAAAAACAGTTTGTGATTGGGAAATATTTGATTCAGTGAAGCATGGAATCCAGACTAATTAATTATTTTTTTGAGAGAGAACCAAAGTACATTTGGGCAATGAATTAAAATTAATTAACTTGGTAGCACAGTACTAAGAGATTTTGAAATGCACAACAATATCCAGTGTCACCTGACCATGAGCCAGAAGCCCAGGTTTCCAGACATGGAGCTCGATGATAGCTGTAATTCATGGCATTTTATGACATTTCATGGAACATTTGGTCATTATGACATTTATGATGTAATGAAATAGGCCATAAAATGCTGTAAATTGTTGGGAACAAAAGACATTCATATATTTGATGGGCATCTTCACTTTCACCAGGAGGTAAGCAGGTTAAATCAAAGCATGAGCTTCAGTTGAATAGTGAAGTTTTAACTTAGGCCTTTCTCTCCATCTGTCTCGATCCCTTTTTTCTTCCTTTCTTGCTCTTCCTCTTCTTCGCCCTCACCCTCCCTCTTTTCTTGCTCCCCTTTGCATTTTTTCAATTAAGTCAAAGCCCAGTTCTACTAGTGTAAAAACATAAGAATTTTCTCCATATTTTGTAGAGAAGAAAAGCTCTACAATACTATGGGTGAGAGTAATAAATTCTGAAAGTGCAAAATATGTGACTTCTAGCTCATTTGCATATCTTATGGCTGGGTAAAATGTGAAACATGCAAAATTTCTAATAGTAAGTGATGACTGTGGTTTGCCTATATCTGATAATATAATTCCTGAAACCTTTTTTTAGCACCTACTGTCAGGTTTTTTAAATGTCAGGGCTGACCTTGTTGAATTATGCATGGAAATTAATACTAAAGTGTTTTTCCAGGAAATAGATCTAAAGCACACAATGTTCTCTTCAGGAAGAGAAAAACAAATGTCTTCAAAAGAACATTTCATTAACAAAGCCCAGCTATTCTTTAAGATCATCCTATGCTTTTGTGCAGCTTAGTATTTATAACGTTACCAAACTATTATTTGAGTGTTAAAGTAGGGCAGTATGTAACATCACACAGAAGTATTCTAAAAATGCAGTCAGGGCTAGCAAGATTGCTCAGTGGGGAAAGGCACTTGCTGCTAAACCTGGTTTCTCTAGTTTGATACCTCTGGCCCCTGTGGTGTAAGGAGAGAACCTATTTCTTCAACTTTTCCTCAGGCCTCCAAAGATGCATCAAAATAAGCATAGGCTCACTTACACACACACAAGCACACACACAGACACACACATACATAATAAAAAATGTATAAAAATTCATCAGGACACTGTTTTTTCATATGTATCTTATACATAGTGATCTTCAATGTTAATTTAATTTTGTGACTTCAGTGACAAACCTTACCTTGGCAGGTACTAGGTAGAGAGGAAAAACCAGGTCAGATTACTTGATCCTTTCCTGGTTTCTATTTTGTTCTGTTTCATTTTTCCATGTAAACTTACATTATTTCTAGTGGTGTTTCTTGTCAGAGATCAGAGTAAGGGCTAGAATTTGTCATGGCCATAGTGTGTGTGTGGAACAGAGATCCCTTATCAGAGGCCTAATCTCCAGTGTGAGGCATTTGGGGTGAGAGTTAAGAACATAGTTAGGTTTCAGATGAGATCCTGATAATGACTCTGTATCTGTCTCTCCCTTGCTTTCTCTCTCTTTCTCCTTCTCTCTCTTTCCCTCTCCTCCTCAGGTAAAGATTATATGAGCTTACAGGGACAGAGTTGTCCTCTACAATCAGCAAGAGAACCATTGTGAATTGCATCTGCCATCACCTACACATAGGACATCTCAGCTTCCACAAGCATGAGCAAGGACTGGCTGCTATCCAGTCATCTAGTCTATGGAATTTTGTTACAGCAGCATGAACTGACTAACAGAGAGAAAACTCACAAAAAAATTTACTCCAAGAGATAAATCATCTTTAAGTTAAAAGTATTTTTGTTATGTAGATATATATTATTATAAGTTTATAAGAAAATTCTTATGGGCTGTGTCACCTGAATGGAGCTAAATCATGCATGAACACTGTTTGATAAAATATCTATACCAGATACTTCTCCTAAAAGAAGGCAAGAACAACAGATCACATTGTTCCTGGGGAAACTGGAGTTTCCATGACCTTATTCTTTAGGCTTGACCATCTTGAGCAAGGCCACAAAGAAGTTAAATTACAAGTCTCTGTTATTAAATTACAAGGCTCTGGCTATTCCTAGTCAAGAACTTTATTTTATTTATTTATACTTTTTATTGATATAATTTATTTGGGGAATGTGAAAGCATGTTTCCAATAATTTACACTGTTGCTAAAATTTTGTTGATTGGATTGCACTGGCAGTTTCTATGAATGGAGTATATGGAAATAGACTAGGTTTTCTAGAATGGAAACAGCTCTAGGAACTTATATTTTATCAGTAGACTCTTATAGTCTCGCCCACCACCCTGACCTCAGCCCCAGAAATATGTGAATATGTTCTCATGACAATAGTTTTGTATTGTCTAGAATGCTATAGAAATGTAATCTTAGGTAACCTTTTTGTAAATCTAAGAACTTTCATTAACCAGAATGAATTAAACAATTTCCATAACACTTCATAAATTAATATTTTTTCTTTTATTATTAGGTAAAATTAAATTGCATGAATTTATCACAGCTCAAACATCCTGTGGTTGAGACTTGGCTACTCTGATCACAGTTTTTTGATAGTTAAGAATAAAGTGCTATACATTCAGTTATAATATTTTGTTTATGTCTTTTACTCCTTTTTCTGAGAAATAACATAGAAAAAATGTTATGTCACATGGCAAGTGGGTGTTTATTCTATTCCTAGCCTCCTAATTGAAGCATTCCTTCTTAAAAGGAGGCTAAGAAAATATTAAATGGACAAAACCACTAACAGGAGATAAATGTCATAGGATACAGGAAGCACAGAAAATTAAAAGACTTGTAAGGCCCCAACCAAGTTAAGAAAAGCAATAGACAATTGCAAGAGAGAGGTGACTCTCTGGTAGTGTTGCCTGAAAACTGTGCAGGGAACTTTTGGGACATACCTTGGTGAGCCATCCTTTAAGCTAGGCTTAGGTGCTTGGTGAGACAACCATCCCTGAATCACTGATGGTCCTATAAATGACCACAATAGACTCACAGGCTCCCTACATTAGACCGGGGTTGCCTCACTGATTTAACAGTCATTTGTTCACTCATACAATTTTGAACTTTACAGGAAGCGGCTACATGGCTTTCCAAAACATTTGGCATCCAAATAGCCAAGAGTTCCAGCTGCTCGTTTCCTCCACAGCACTTGATATTTTCACTCTGTGTTCTGTTAGCTACTAGTAACTCTAAACCAGATTTTCCTGTAGGTTTTAGTTGCATTTACCCAATGATTAATTTTGTTGTGTTTGTCATCAAGTCCTACCCTTGTTGTGGCATCAAGAACTTTTGCTCATTTCTTTATCATGGTTTGTTTATTTTCACTATTGGCTAATTATTGAAAATTTAAAATTGAGTTCCTAGAACTTTGTCAGAAATGTGGTGCCATTTTCTTAATTGCTCTTTCCTCTGAAACAAGATCTAATTTATCAGTTCTTCTATTTGTGTCATGCTTCTGGTCTCTTATATCAGAACTCAGAACAAGCCAAGATCACAGATTCTCACTTGTGATTTCTTGTACATTTCACATTCAGCCTTGACTTCTTCAGCTGAAATTTTATAAAGGAAATGAAATGTAACTGAGGTACATTTTGTTTTCTTGTTTATATACAGTTGTTCAATTTCCCCAGTATCTTTTATTGAATGGATTATGTTATTCTATTGAGCTGCCTTTGAACCTTTGTCAGACACTGGTTTATGATTTTAAGGTCTTTTCAGGACTATTTGATCGTCCCAAGGGTTTGTATGTACATTTGAGATCGCTGTAACTTTCTGATAAGTCATGGAGTCTGGTAGTGTGAGCAACCTGAACTTACTGTGAAAGGCAAACAATTAGCAGGGTAGGGCCCAATCTTTCAGGGAAGCCAGAGGTGTTCCCCTTCAAAGTCTATGACCAATTCCATGGTCATCCAACTTCAAGGTATGCTGATAAATACAGATAAGTTGTATTTAACATAGACCAGCAAAGTTTAGTAAATTGATAGTTTCTAGAAGAGAGATTGGCAGATTTTTTTTCTTTTGGGGACAGTCTGTGCAGGAAAAACTCTATTTCAGTTATACCTTTCTGATCAGAGTATTAATGTCATTTTGTTGTTCAAAATAAAATAGTTTTACTCAAAAGTGATACATTCCTCAGTTCTGTGATGACATTTTCTCCTACTCTGCTTTATTCTATTTCCCAAAGCTTCTATTATATAGAGTCTCTTTCCATGTCCACCTAATATGGGGAATTTTCTGAACTCCTATTTAGTGTAATATCTTCTTTTCCTCAGCCTCTATAATACCTTATATTAAGATGTTGAAGCTTTTTTTCTTTGCCCCTGTTTACATTATATCCTGACTTCTATTATGTTTATGTTCCTGGATGACAGTGGCCATAACAAATAAGTATGCTGAATTCATGTCTATATTTTAAACATGAGAACTCAGTAAACATGTTTTATTGTGGATAGTTCAGCCAAATGGCCCCAGACTTCTTAGTGAATTAAACTGATACCATCTCCAGGCCAAAGCTCAAATGAGAGGCCATTGAAATCCATATGGCATTTTGTCCTGATGGCATGCTTCTGTAAGGACCAAAGCATTGCTTTCAAATTACAGCGCATAAGTCTGCCCGGGTTAAAGAAGTTGGTTAGAAGACAGAAGGGGAGGGAATGGACTTCCAAAGCGAAGATTTGCCAGTGGTCCTCATGGCCTTAAAATGTAACTTAAAAATCACTCACCTCCCCCTGCCACAGGAAGACAAGCACTTCACATCTCTGTTTCTTCAGGTGCTTCTTGTTCACTGTCAGTTAGGGTTTCTAAAGACAGCAGAGAAAGAAGGAAGAAAAAGCAAAGGATGGAAGGGGACAGACCAGAACCTAGGTGATTTAAAGTACTACTTGGACAGCACAAGTTATCTGTCAGGGTAATAACCAAGACCGAAGAAGCAATTTCTAGCTAAAATCTCATTAGTTAAATGAAGAATTGCAATTGCATTAATTAACTTAGACTACAATATTCTAATAGATCCACTGGACATTTTCAGCAATGTTAGATCTAATTTCTTGTAGTCTCTGTCTGCCCTGGTTCTACTCTGTAGCATGATTTCTATTTTTACTACAGGCAAATGATGTGATTAAAAAGTCATTTAATGATGTGCAGCATAAGAATGTCTTTTATTGATAAATATTACACTTACCATGTAATTTCTAATAAAATTGATATGAGGGCATAAAGTAGAGTGATATTTCTCCTTTTCTTCCCCCAAAGTATTGTTTCACTTGAATGTTTGTACTCAGCTTGCAAACCCAGATATCTAAAGTCCCTTTTCTTTTCTATGTCTTCTGAACTTAAATTACAAATCCAATCACTTATGCATTTTAGAGTTTATATGTCCTCCTCTCCCCCAGTACCATTGCCTTATTCATCATTGTTTATCCAGGTTGGTGTAATGTCTTCTTTGCCTGCTCCTTTTCCGCTAATAAATTATTGGCATTGAAACTATTGTTAATGAATACCATCAATTTACTCTCTTGGATGGTTTTCTAGGATCTGACCATTGCCTTGTAAGATAAAATTCTAATATCCTTATATGGAAATCCTTCAGGCTTTTTCCATGGGTGTCTGTCACCTGTGTCACTTGAAAAGGGAACTTGCCACCAAGCTTAATGAGCTGAATGTGATCTCCAGAGTCTGAGAAAGAGTGGCAAGAGAGAAAGGACTTGCACAAGCTGTTCTCTGGCCTGATTCATTCTCCATTGCAGGTGTACAGCAGGCACATACACACACTTTTAATTAACATAGGAAAACCACTTTCCAAAAGCTTATTCCACTGTAGGGTTTTTAAATTGTATCCCCAATATCCTTAGAACAACAGCAAGTTTTATGTTAATGTGCAATTTTCTTGTTAGAAAAGTTATCATTATTTTTCTGAACCAAGCCTATAAAGAACATAAGGTGTGTGTTTCAATTTTAAATGTTCTCTACAACCCAGTGACTCAACACACTTTCCCATCATTGTTGTAGGTTTCAGAGATGATTTACCCCCCTCCCGTCATTGATTAAGAGTATACCTTACGTTAAAAAAGAGTCCACAAAACAAAACAAATTTGTAACCACTACAAAATGCCCAGCTTACAGTTTCAGTATTGTTAACTTTCTTTCGGTCTTTGCTGTGCCCTTACAGATTCATTGGCTTCTCATCTGAGCCATTGCTCTACTTCATACATGTGTTGAGGTAGATTTTTTTCATAAAATCTCTCAAAAGGACCCCTAACTCCTAGCATCTATGCTGTCTGTCACATAATGTACTTTCTTTGGGTGAGGAATGAATTCACCCACTTGCCTTTAGTGAATACAATGCAGGCAAAGTAAGAGGATTCCATACCTACCCTTACAGAGGGAAGACAACAGTTGGCACCTTGTTAACCTTCATGAGATCTACTCTGCCATTCACTCATGCTGTTAAAAAAGCAGTCATATTGTGAATTGCTCAAAAAAGATGTGCAGAAACCAAAAATCTAAAGCAGTTATCTGGGCAGCAACTGGCTGGGCACTCAGTCTCTCCACTTAACAACCTGGCAGCAGTAGAATTCTGTCAGCACCCATGAGTGAGTCACCAGAAGATCTTTCCTGTGTTTGTGTCCAAGACAACTCCAGCTGAAGTTGATACCTGAATGCAGAGGACCCAAGAGAGCAGTCCCACAGAAACTCATAAGAATAAATGCTACTGTTTTAATTTCTAGTAAATTACATATAGATCTATTGTTATACATTTGTTAATAGGAATGTGGATTCACAGAAAGAATGTGGAATTGGAAACTAAATGATTAAATTTGAGTTCTACCTGATTACTAACAGTGAGTGTATTCGGACAAGTCAGTTAGATGGTTTTCTTACTAGTAAATGAGATATCCATGATGATCCTTATTGTGGCAATTATGTCTCATAGATGACAGATACTCTGTCTTATTGCTCCTACAGGACCTGTTAAGATCATGGATATGTCTGCTTGTTGGATCAATCTTCATCCACAATTGGATCTCAAGGTTGGTGTGCTTTTCAATAATACATTTTGAATTTATTAATGGAAAATTAATCCTTTTTGTAAACACAAACATTCAAATGTACTCTGTGCTTTAAATGCTTAGTTATGGAAGAGGCATTGAAGAATGAGAACCTGGGATCTATGTCTTTATGAAAGACTTAAAAGATTTTTATTTTGCAATGTAGCAATTAATTTCCTTTTATTTTTAAGCAACTATGCTTTTTATGTTAGCGTCAATGTTCAAATATGCTTGTTATTAATTACTTCATGAAACTCCCCATAAGAAGTGAAAACAGAACCTTCGAAGTGTGTTCATGCATGTAAAGGCAAACCAAGACGAAGGAGAATTCATCATTGCTGAAATGAAACATGTTTTTTCTTTTTAATGGCCAACTCCCATAGAGTTCGTCACTTGTTAAAATAAAACAAGTAATATTTGGGAGCACACTAATCTACAATTCCCATGAAAAAAACTTTCTCATGCTTTACTAACTAAAAGCATATTTTCCCATAAGAGGTTTGAAAATATTGTCATTTAACTATCTCCTTCCCCTATTCCGTAATGTTTCTAAAGGGGAATCACAAACTCCCACTCATGGCTTGTATTTGGCTAAGCAACAAACCTCCAGGTGCTTTTGCTTTGTCATGTTGACTCCTCTTTTCTAGATGGTTGTAAGAGTGTCAACTGATCCCATTCAGCTGCATCCTGACATAGGTTTACACTCTTGTTTCTAAACCACTTGTGCAGGAGGAACACACATGCCCTGTGTATTGCCCACTCCATGTCTACGCAAACACATTGTACTTAATCAAAAGACATCTTTTAATATGACTAACTTACTCTATTCTCTCCTTCACTACACTTTACTTCAAAACTTTCCCTATTTAACTTCCCCTAATCTCTCTTTCCTCTAATTCTTGCTTGTAAGTATTTCATTTAGAATTCTATCCCAGAAACTCCACAGAATCTACTCTTTCCAAATACTAGTGGTGCTATTGATGTCATTGTTAATCCAGCTGCTTAATGATAGCCCTATTTTAGACACCACAGACAATAGGTGTGTGACATGTTAGACCCCTCCTTCCTTCTTCAGTCTTTTTCTAATTTGAATTTTTGGAGGTATATTACCCTCAACGCTAACTGTACTCTTTTATATTTTGAAGAGACAGCATGCCTAGAATAGAATTTTGGCTCTGGTCATCATTCAACATATGACCCTTGACAAATTATTTAATCTTTCAATGACTTATTTTCTTCATATACAAAATAAATGGACTAGTATTTTTATATAGCATTATGGCAAATTAAAATAATTGGAATAAATGGAATAATCCCAAGAATATTTGTACAGCCATTGCTGTTCAATGGATGAATTTTATCAATATTATAGCTATTGATTTATCTATATCTATAAAATATATACCTATGTCCTAAAACATATTTGCAAAAATTTAACTTAGACTATAATGTTATCTATATGATCCATACCTATAATGTGTCAATACATATCACTGAGAATGAAATCAAAATGTACTGTGCAAGATCCACAATGTCCTGCTCAGTCATACTTGCCTGTATTTTTCCAAGCTCATTTCACGCCCCTCTATTGGCTGGCATGCCCTTTTCCAATGCCACTATCTTTGTCCCTATGACATTTACAAATACTTACCCTGTACTCTCCTTTATATTCATATTTCACACATGAGCAGATTTTACTTCCTCAGTATTCTTTTCCTTGGAGTGTCTTAAATTATAGATATTTTATAGTTTATTTCTGATTATTCTGCATACCTGTAACATTTTATGCATTTTCAAGGTGTCAAGATTAATGGTTATGATTGTGACTAGTAGTAGAATGTGATTTTTTAAAAAAAATCAGTAAATGGGTTCATGCCTACTATGCCTCCTGTAATAACTCAATTCTTAGTACACTGTGATTCATACCAAAGATACTTGATGTATTTGTTAAGAGACTGGATATTTGACAAGGAGAGGAAAGTCTTTCAATGTGGGCATTCAGAGAAACAGTATAGCTCTAGCATATGGATAGGAGAGGATGGCCTTCAGATGCTGGCATGTGGATCTCTAGCATGGGGTGGATAGGTCTTTTGGCAAAGACAAGGAGGTAATCTTCCAACAAAGTGTAGTTAATATGACTTCAATAAGTCTCATAAAAATGTGTCCTGTGTCAGCTTAATATATATCCTGATGCTTAGACGAAAACCATATTTGAAGATCCTAAAAATGAAAATTTTCAGCCATGATGGAAACCATGGAACTGGGCAATATTGATCTGATAATACTTACTATGTACAGCATAAGAACAGGTCTGATTTGTTTAAAAGACAACACAATTCAAGAGGGGAGGGCCTTGGTCCTGCCCCAAATGATGCGACAGACCTGGATGATTCCCTAGGGAAGGCCTCTCCCTGTCTGAGGAGTGGATGGGGGGTAGGAAGATGGTGGGGTGGGGGGAGTGAATTGGGATGCATATGGAAAATAAGATTGTTTAAAATTTTTAAAAAGACCTGGCACCATTTTTTTAATTAGCTTCTCAATCATCATCTGGAAGGAAACCATTCTGAGCAACATCATTGAAAACAGCTCTGATAAAGCACAGTCACTACTATGTATCAAAAAGCAGGTCCACATATGATAGAGTACATATCATGTTTGTCTTCTTGTGATTGAGTTGCCTTGCTCAGAATGGTTTCTTCGAGTTCCATTCATTTTCCTGCAAATTTCAAGATTCCATTGTTTTTTTCTGCTGAGTAGTAAGTACTCCATTGTGTAAATGTACCACATTTTCTCTATCCATTCTTCAGTTGAGAGGCATCTAGGTTGCTTCCAGTTTCTGGCTCTTACAAATAATGCTGCTATGAACATGGTTGAACATATGTCCTTGTTATATGAATGTGCTTCTTTTGGGTATATGCCTAGGAGTGGAATTTCTGGATCTTGTGGTAGACTGATTCCCATTTTCTTGAGGAGTCACCATACTGATTTCCAAAGTGGCTGTACAAGTTGGCACTCCCACCAGCAGTGGAGGAGTGTTCCTCTTTCTCAGCATCCTCTCCAGCATAAATTATCTTTGGTGTTTTTGATTTTAGCATTCTGACAGGAGTAAGATGGTATCTCAAAGTTGTTTTGATTTGCATTTCCCTGATGGCTAAGAATGTTGAACACTTTCTTATGTGTCTTTCAGCCATTTTAGATTCCTCTATTGAGAATTGTCTATTTAGTTATGTACCCCACTTTTTAATTGGATTAGTTGGTGTTTTGGAGACTAGCTTCTTGAGTTCTTTGTATATTTTGGAGATCAGCCCTCTATCAGATGAGGGGTTGGTGAATATCTTTTCCCAGTCTGTGGGCTGTCGTTTTGACTTGCTGACTATGTCCTTTGCCTTACAGAAGCTTATCAGTTTCAGGAGGTACCACAGAGTAACAGAACTGTGCTATTTTTCATTTTGTTTTTTTATTTTTTTTTAAATGGAAAGTGCTGGATATCTATACAATTTTGTTCAAATGCCTGCAGAACCTGGAAAAACTGTTGCTGCTATTGATGCATAACATACTGCCATTATTGGTCTTTTCATATAAATATAAATATATATACATATATAATTTGAATTTTTGGAAACTTTAGCTGTGCTGTCAACTTTGGAAAAAAGTATCCCAGTTTACGGTGTTGAGTTGGCATTGTACAAAAATTAGCAGCCATATTGGACTAGAAATGTTGAACTTCATTTTTTTCCCATTTATACAGGGGTAACGCACTGTATTAAATATTTAAGGTCTTATAAAAAAGAAGGGATTTTGGGAGCCCATCCCTTGTGAAGGGATGCTCTCTTGACCTGGACACATGGGGAAGGGCCTAGGCCTGGCCCAAGATAATGTGGTAGACTTTGGGGAGCCCCTTTTGAGGGCCTTTCCCTGCCTGGGGAGTGGAGGGGGGATGGCTAGGGGCTGGTGGAATGTTGGGGGGAAGGGGAGGGAGAGGGAGAAGGGATTGACATCTGAAGCAAGCTTGTTCCTAATTTGAACTAATAAAATAAAATAAAAAATTTAAAAAGACAGCATTTTACCAATATACTAGCATTAAGAAGTGAGTAAAATGGGGATGGTGCTGCAAGGAGATTAAGGAAGATTAAGTGGCCAAAGAGACTCTCAGAATACATGGGAAATGATATTTCAAGAAGGAGGCTACAACAAAAGTGTCACTTATTGACAGAAAAGGCCAAAGAAAAATGGAAACTTGCAAGTGATGAAAACAAGAATTTGTCATAAACAAATAAATATATTAAGCACTGATACTTAGGAATGTTGTAATTTCAGTTTTATATTTATGCTAATTTCATGATGATAACAACAATTTATATACAGGAAGACTGAGAATCCTGATATAGGAACCAAAGTAGGTAAATTCAGGTAGGTATTAGAGTTTGTTAAGGTTTATGTACTGTGTCTACTCAAAGGGCTCATTCATATGCTTGATTTCTAACTTTTGGGGCAAATTGGACAAGTCATACGACTTTAAGAGGTGGGGCCTGGTTTAGGAAGCAGGCCACGAGAGATCCTATCTGTCCAACTTCTTTCTGGTCCCATCATGAGGGGGGGAAGTTTCTTCCTCGCACGTGTTCCTGCTGACACTCTGTCTTACTTTGGTTCCAAATCAATTGATCCAGATGAGTCTTTCCTCCACTTTGGTTGCTGGTTAAGTGTTTTGGTCATGACTGTTCCACAGTAGCTCATGCATATGCATAACAGAAAGATGTATGGCTGGGTAAGGGTGAAGTCAAACCACAGAATACAGGATTAATAAGGATGCTGGCAGAGAAAAATAGGATGATGATACCAATAAAGTGGATCAATCGATTCTATTCCCCAAACAGTTGGGGATATGGCAAGAATCATTTGAAACATATGTAAACAAAATTAAAAGGAAAATTAATGCAAAGCAGAATTTTGGTATTTCAGAAAAGAATTGGGAGCAGTACCTGGATAAATACGTGTGCATCATATAGAATGACTGAGGCCACACTACTGTCTTAACATTGCCAACTACAGATAGAAGGTCTATGTTTATTTCAAGCCGAATTTACAACTCTGAAATGAAGTGCTTTGTTAATTCAAAATTTATAGTAACTTTCATGGTTAGCATTTTTGTCAACCTTGACGTCACTCTCTTGACCTGGAAACTATAAAATTCTCTAAGCTTTTATTGCTATAAATTTCTCTAAGATCCAAATTCCTTTTTATATCCAGTTACAGACCAAGACCCTACAGCCAAACTTCTCCTACCTACCAAAACAGCAATAATCTTTTGGCATCATACACTAACACTGATTCTTTCCTTCTTCTGAAGAGCTTTAAGATGTGTGATGCAGAAAGGAATGACAGGCAAGAGTTTTATCAAGTGTTGCACAAATAAAATTTTCTATTACTAGATTATCATCTCCACCTACAGGTTACCCTTCTCCCAGGCTCTGACACCAAATTCCTTTCTGTCACTTAATTCAACACCTTACAGACTAGGTTTTCCTGTGGTAGTCCTGTACTACAAGGTCATATGGATGATTAGGTCCCCATTGGCTACAAACAAGACTCAACTTTGGTTGATGAACACATTTATTTTGACCTTGCAGCACCTAAGTTTGGTGGCCTGCTCCCCAATTCATTCTGCTCCTCACAGTTGATCAGCATATGGATACCCTCCAATTCACAGTTGCTCCATTCCCAGCATCCTCAGGCTCCTTGCTGCACTATCATAGCTAAACTGGTAGACAGCAAAGAGCACAGAATGAATCATGAGCAATTTCTCGGCATTCTTGACTTAAAATATTGTATATTATATCCATTGGCCCAATCTATTTTTAAAGAAAAATGTTAGTTTATTTGAATTAAGACCTTAATTTTACAATAGGTCAGTATGAATTTTTTTTAATTTTTGTGAAAAATTGTGTTTGAATTTTTAAAATTTATTTTATATCCCAATCACAGGTTTACCTCCCTCCTCTCCTTACAGTCCCTCCCCCTACATCCCCTCTTCTGCCTCCCCCATATCCACCCTCTCCATTTTTATTCAGAAAAGGGCAGGCCTCCCACGGATATTGACAAAACATGACATATCAAATCATCTTAAGACTAAGTACCTTGCCATGTATTAAGGCCAGACAAGGCAACCCATTATAAAGAATAGGGTCCCAAAAGTCAGTAAAGGAGTTGGAGACAACCCCTACTCCCACTGTTAGGAGTCCCACAAGAAGACCAAGCTACACAACTGTCACATATGCAGAGGGCCTAGGTCAGTCCCCTGCAGGTCCCGGAGTTGTTTGTTCAGTCTCTATGAGTAAGTTAGTTGATTCAGTGCTTGTATAATTGGATGTTGGCATGTAGAAGACTGCAAATAGATCCATATCTATCACCTCATACAAAACTCAAGTCCCAGTGGACAAAAGATCTCAACATAAATCCAACTACACTGAACCTGATAGAAGAGAAAGAGGGAAACAGATTTGAACACATTGACATAGGAGACAACTTCCTGAACAGAACACCAATAGAGTAGACACTAAGAACAACAGTTAATGATTATACTATTGTATAATGGCAATTATCAAGCATATTAATATCAAAGTTGATGAGATATTGAGGAGTTGTGGACTCTAACATAAAGCTGGATGTAAGGAAATCTGGTATTTTCCTAATGGCCAGTGTACTAAAAAACTTCAAGATGCAAACTTTGATAGGGACTTCTGTGTTCTATCAAACCTGATTTCTTTTTCATCATAAGCACAATACTGGGTAAATTCTTGTTAGATATTAAATTTCCTATTGGATGGTCCTTTGATAAACATTTGGCCAACAGAATTTCTTGTGATATCCTTGACTCATCTGACTCTAACTAACAACACTTCCTCCCTCTCCTCAACGGGATTCCCTGAGCTCAGCCTAATGTTTGACTGTGGGTTTCTGAATCTGCTTCTGTCAGTGGCTGGAAACAGCATTATATTAACATTTGTTTTCCTCCAGTCATGTATTTCTGAACTTAGCCATTCTGATAGGTTTAGTTGGAATCTCAGTGTCATTTTGATTTATATTTCCCTGACGACTAAAGATTTTGAACATTTCTTCAACTGTTTCTCAGACATTTGATATTCTTCTGTTGAGAATTCTGTGTTTGGATCTCTATCCCATTTTTAAGTTTTTGGCATTTCTTGAGATCTTTACATTTTGTGGAGATAAGCCCTCTGTCAGATATGGGGATGGTGAAGATCTTTTCCCATTCTATATATTGTCATTTTGTCTTATGGATGATGTCCTTTGCCTTACAGAAACTTTTCAATTCCATGAAGTCACTATGGTTTTGTAATTTAACATTCATTTGATTATATGAGCTTGCAATCTCTATAGGTAAGCTATGTTAATATATGTATTTATATTATTTGCATAATTAGTATTTTAAGCCACATAGCTTCATACATTACTATAACTTAAATACTAAGTTCATTATCTATGTGGTAGCATGTATGTATTTACTTACTTACATTTTTGTGGTACTTCCGATAAAACCCTGGGCCATGTGGATGGTACACAACCTGCCCTATTATTGATGAGTATTTTCATCTACTTTCTGTTTCCTTTATTCCTTTTCCTTCTGTATCTAAGGTTAAGTGTTTGTTCCTAGTTGATGGCTTGTTTGATTTTTTAAAATATTCTAAAGTGTCATTAATTTTACTCCAAAATACTTTAATAGTTCTGCCAGTTCACACATTTGCAATCTAATTGCTTCTGTAATCTCCTGATTATTAAAATAAGTGAATCCTTTAATTTTCACACAGGTCAAAGCAGTTATCTTTTTTGGCATCAGTTTCCTTTGAGATAATGATCTTCATATGACTTTGGCTTGCCTTGATACTTAAAAACTATTGGTTCTAGATAGTTGTATATGTTTACTTATATTAGAACTGAAACATCACTCTTTGGCCTGCTTCTGATCCCCAAAATCATATATGTTGATTTTATTTTAGTATCTTCTCTTTTTTTCCCTATGAGTTCAATTTAAAACTTCTTGTAAAAAAATCTGCTATTGACAAAGGATTTTGTGGATTTACCCACTGCATTCTGTATTCCATCTGCCCTAAGGAAATGAATAATACAAAAGACAGCGAATGATAATATTTGGGACTGTTTGAGTTTTGGTATCTGTCAAATCTGCTTTATTTGAGAAAGTACTAGTATGCTAAGTTACAGTGCATCTTCCCAATATAGACTGATTATATTTGAGCTGGCACTCACTCTAGGAATATGGCTGTTTTGTTGAGATGAGAGCAAAGTTATTTTAATGATGGCCTGCATCCTGTGTCTATAAAGTTGACTTTATTTTTGCTAGTGTTGAGTCACAATTGCAGAAAATGGTTCTTAAGAGACACATTCTTAAAGATGAAAAATTCTAAAGTTTGTATTTTGTAACTTGAGTTAAAAACATAACATCAACAGTTCTTATATAATGCTGAACTCAGCATGAAAGTCTAAAGAGAATTTGTTATTTCAATAGATATTGTGACATTGTTTGAAACTTATGAGAATAAAAAGAAGTGTTTCAACATTGATGAAAGACTTTTGTATGTCACTAATACAAAAAATTGTGATTTTTGTTTGTTGAACATTGTAAACACAATTTATTGACTCACATCTGGGAGAATAGTCAGGGATACTCACAAAAAGTTAAGCACATACTGTGTGTCATTTCTTATGGGAAATCACTTGTCACCATTATCTTTGGATTTAGTTATTGGTTTCACACAGCAGCAATCATTTAATTTGCTCACAAATTCACACCTTCAATTGATTTAGGGGTTTGTTCTTCAGTGCTACCTATAACATGAACAGGGAAGCCCTGATTGTCCTTCCAGTCTTCTTGCACACAAGTCATCAGGGAACTTAACATAGGCTGTGGTCTGGCAGGTGTTGGTTTTTCTCCCTGCAGACATCCATTGTAGCTGCTGAACTTCTGCCTGGTGCTTCCAAGAGCAAGCACTCAGCAAATCACCCAAAAGCTGTCCATGGCATCCACTGGAAACCTACAGAGCTTCACTTATGCTACAGGCAAAAATCAGTCTCACCTATCCAAGAATGAAGTTCAAATCACTCTGCATGAAGAAATTATAGAATGGGAGAGAGCATGGTAGTTATTTTGGAGAATATTACCACCTATATTATTTGAATAGCATCCTTTATAGCCATGATTTCATACTGAAGAAGACTCAGGGGAAATTTTAGTTTGAACAAAATCCTCCATAGATACTTATTTGGCAATTTTTCAATGTATTTCTGAAACAGTAGATATTTCTTAAATAATACATTCTTTATTAAATAAAACCTATACATTTGAAAGAGCACATCAAGAAAAACAGGAATCTGAATTTGGTCACTACTGTACTTGGATCTGTGAGTGTCAGTAATTATTTTATCCCTTCAATCACAATGAGTTTTGTGTGAAGGGTAGTAATGCTCAAAAGCTTTATGAATTATTTGGTGGGAGATATTAAAAGTATAGTTAAATCCTCAACAAATATGAAATTTATCATCATGAGAAAGGTAACAGACACAAACAGCAACAATGAGGGAAGTTTCCCACTGTTGAAACTACCATGTTGCCTGTAATTCTTTATTTATGGTTGAGATCCCATGAGGATTTCTCATTCCATGATTGCATGTCTATTGGTGTTTTATTTGTTCATATCTTTGGATAATAGTGTGGAGAATCCTCAAAATGGTTTTATTTTGAACATTTCATATCTGTTGTATGGTTTTTGTATTGCTACAAAATTTTGAAAAGATTTAATATTAATTAAATATGCATTGTGCTTTTTTCAGTTTTTAAGCATGTATGAAGGGAGCCAAAGTAAGAAAAGAAGATAAAATTTCTAAAAAGTTAAAATATTTGCTTTTTGTTTACTTTTAAAGGGGGAACATTAAACATTTATTTGCTCTGTGTGATTGTTACTTTTTGTCAATGTAATACAAACTAGAGTTACTTGGGATGAGGCCAACTCAATTGAGGGAATGCTGCCTTCAGACTAGCCTATGCCTGTGTCTGTGAGGCTCTTCCATGATTGTGTATTGATCTCAGAGGGCCCAGTCTCTTGTAGGTAGTGCAACACCTGATCAGGTTTTCCTGAAGGGTATAAAAAAAGTACATGAACATGAGCCTACAAGAGAGACATTAAGCAATGTTTCTATATGGTCTCTGTTTCCATTTCTGCATACAGGTTGCTACCTCAAGCTCCTGCCTTGACTTTCCAACATTATAACCTGTAAGACACTGTAAGCTGTTTGCCACCAAGTTAGTTTTGTCATGAGGCTTTATCACTGCAACCAAAAATAAACTAAGACTACAGAATTTGGGAGATATCCAAATTTATGATGGGTATCTTTTGTTTTGTTTTGTTTTGTTTTGTTTGCCCTTCAGTCTAAGACCTATAGTGTAATTTAGGCTGGCCTAGAACTCAGGACGTATATTATGATATCCTCAACACAAAGTTTTAAGAATATAGTTTGAAATTTTTATTATCGTTATGTGTATGTCACTATAAGTAAGTATAAGATTCTTATTCCTAAAGCTACCAAAATATTTAAAATATCAGACATCACACTTCATAATTTATGTAGGTTACATTTCCTTCATTGTCCCAAAAATGACTGAGGTGAACAACTTGAAAGGAAGAAAATTTATTTTGCCTTCCAGTTTCAGAGATTTATGTCTAGGGTTCATAGACTCCATGGTTTGGAGGCCTGTGGTGAAACAGGTATCGTGGTTGGAAGGCAAGACAATAAAAGTTACTCCTATTATTGTTATTGTTACTTCTGTTGATGCTGATTGCCAACATGACAAGATCTAGAATTGCCAGGGTCTGGCCTGTGTCTGTCCTATGCTGCAGGGGCCATCTATTCAGGACTGATGTCTTTGGGACTATGATCAGAACCAGCTGAACAGCCCCAGGTCCGATCTTGAGTGAGGGAGTGTGGAAGAGGGAAAGCCCAGCTACCCAATGACATTAAGGAGAAAGCAAAACAGCTGGTTATCTCAGGAGGGTTCTCAGTCAATACTGGAGACCACAGTTTATTCAAGTATCCTCTTAAATAGTTTTTCAAAAGCGGAGGTACTGACAGAAGACATCTATTATCATGTATAGAGCTGATATCAAATATTTCCTTTAATCCTAGAGACAATCCTAGGGTGCATATACTCACTAGCCTTCAGGGTGGGTGTAGGCTAGCCCAGGGCCTAGGTCTTTGGTTACACAAACAAACGAGAAGCCATTCCCCACCAAGGCCAGGCATCTGGAGGTAATCAGCTGGCATCTGAAAGACAATAGGAGTTTTGAACTCCTAAAATTCTTGGCTGGGCCAAGCATATTTCTGAGAAATAACATTTGGGTTCCAACATAGAATCACCCCTAAAGATGCTTGTGAGTTATTTCTTCATTAAGTTGATCAAGCTGAGAAAGCCATTCTAAATGTAGGTAGGACCATTCCACACACTTGGTTCTTAGGCTGCAGATCAATGAAAGAAATAGCTGAAACCAAGCATGATCTCCCTCTACTTCCTCAGTGTAGCTACAATGTGAGCAGATGCCCCCATTATGTACCTTTCATAGTGGATTATACCCTAGGGTGTTGAGGCAAGGTTAGTAATTTATTTTTGTCAGGGAATTTTTTCATAGTAACAGAAAAGTTGTCCAACATGCTTATGGAAGGTGGAATTTCCCTAAATTGAACTCACATTCCTCAAAGCAACAACAATTTTTAGACTGATTTGTTTGGTGATTCTATTTTCTCAGAATTTCTTAAATTTACTTAACACATGAGACTCAGGAACAATGGTATATTTTGTAATTTATTTTCATACTCCATACAAATACAGAGAACTATTAAAATGCTATTATCTGAAACACATTTAGTAACATATATGTAAAGTCACTTTGAATTATGGATATGCAATGTAATTGCAAACATATAGTACAGTAGATAACCTGGTGAACTGTGTAGTCCACGTGATCACTACATAGTTCTAATGGCTCATGTCTCCAGGGAAGCTCTGGTTCTCCACTTAGCACTCAGCATATTTGTCTTAACTTAAGAACACAAATAGTACTGGATGTTAGGATTCGTAGGACTGTGATGGCAGCTCACACAGCTCAAATAATCTCAGTCTTTGGATTGTGGCCAAACCCCTAGGAGGAGGCAGCCAAAATAGACAAACATAAATCTGTTGGCCTGACTCTCAGGAATTCAGTCAGAGCCAATTCACTGTTTTATCAGGCAGCATTCCTTCAAGCAAGATGAGTGCTGTCCAAAAGTAACAGTGAAGGTACACCTTCACCAGAGTGTGGAATGAGGAGGGAGAGAACATGTTTGCTTGCATGTACTTGTGACCATGATGCATGTGTGATAGGTGTTAATTACTTAATTTGCAGCAGGTCTGCTTTTTACAGGTGGAGGTAATGAGCCCCATTCAATCAGTTATGTTTCCACAATATATGATCGTACAGATAGTTCAGGTCTGATGTGGTGTTTAGTTTTGATTGTCAACTTGGCATAAACTAGAGTAGCTTTGGAAGAAGGAACCTCAGTTGAGGAATTGGTCAGATCTGACTGGCCTATGGGCATTTCTGTATCTTGATTGTTGCCCGAGGTCCCAGTCCACTGTGAGAGGCACCTTTCCTAGGCAGGTAGTCCTGGACTGTATAAAAAAAAAAAAGCTACCTGAGCACAAGTCAGAGAGAAAGCCAGTTAGAATTCTTGAATGCTTTTGCCCCAGGTTCCTGCCTGGATTTACTGTCGTGATGTCCCTCAGTGGTGGATTGGGAACTGGAAGTAAAAACTGAAATCAATCCTTTCTATGGCCATTTGTAGTTAGTCATGGTATTTTATTGCAGTCACAGAAAAGCAAAGTAGGACAACCACTCACTCTGCATTTATAATTATTCTATTTTTTTTCCCTCTGAAGACAAGCAATAGATGTTACAGTAGGGCTACAACCACAAGAAGACTCCAGAATTTTGATAGCTACAGAGAACCAAATACTGCTGGACTTAACACTTGGGAGAAAACAATAATCCAGGATTGTTTATGTTTGAAGCAAAACTATCCAACACAGCTCAACTACCAGAGGAATAACAATAGTAAGTTTCCTCAAAATGGAGACTCAATTCAGAGAAGGGGGGAAGATGAGAGAAAGACATAGAGTGATGGGGATGTCCTTCTGTATATTTGTTTCTCTTATTGGTTGATGAACAAAACACTGATTGGCCAGTATTGTTTGCTAAGGCAAGCAGGGGCTCTTGGTGTTGGGAGGATTTCTAATTCAATGTTTTCATCAAAAACTGCAAGGTTCGTTTAAGAGGCCCTGCTGCCAAACGCTTAAAGGGTATTCATGAGCAGCAGGCCACATGCTTCTTGGTGGTGACATGGACCTAGAAACTCCACGGAGTTGTGGTAATAAACATGGCTCCCACCAGTACTCTGCCATGAAGCAACTCTCAGAAAACCCAAGAAAAGAGCGGGCCAGAGGCCATTTTAATTTTAGCCATGCTATTTAGCATACTAAAGAATCCTGTGGTCAGAAAAAGATAGAGATATACAGTAAAGACAGATTGATATGAAGAAAAACCTCTAAACGGTTTATGATGTGTTTAAAAATGTATAAGTAGGCTTGGGAGAGACAAAAAAGGATAAAGTCCTTAAAAAAGAAATAGACTAGCTGGGTGTAGCAACACTAACAGCACTACCACTAAAGAGACAGAGGCAGGCAGGTCTCTGTGATTTCAAGGCCAGCCTGGTCTACAGAGTGAGTTCGGGACAACAAGGATACACAGAGAAACCCTATCTCAAAACACTGAAAAATAAAAAATAAATGAAATAAAGTAAAAACAAAAGGCCACATAAAGATGCAAAATACACAGACAGTCTGGATACTGTATGTTAATTATGTTTCCTTGAATAGTTTGCTGAGGAAAGAGCAACAGTTGCTAAAATACATTTGCTTATAAATGCTGCTGGATTAATCCAACCTCCATATTTTGAAAATGCCTTGACTTCAAAATTTAAGTTTAAAGACTTGTTTCTTTGGAAAAGAGATTCTGCTTTTGTTTGCACAGAAGATGAAAAGCTTCCTTTCAGACTTTCCAGACTAATATGGTTTGATCAAGAAACACCCCCCTGAAACAGTGGCCTGGGTGATCCAACATCCAAAACAGCTGAGACTATGCAGCCTCAGAGGACTACAGCCTGGATTTGGCCATGTTTCTGGTTTTTTTTTCAGGATCCCCATGGGATTGACAGTGCCCCCAAACAGCAGGAAGCATTTTGGAGAGAACTATGCCCAAATTCCCAAATATTGTTTATAAATGTTTGCTTTCATTTAAAAAGGTTTGGTTAGAAATGATTAATGATCATGGTCAATCTCTTTCTAATGAAAAAAGGGAATATAATATCAAAATGAATATTTTGAATTGGTATGGATTTTGGCTTATTGACACAGATTTAAGGTTCATTTTGTTATATGTATATTTCTACCCCTGTTTAGGTATTATGTTTATACAGCTCTTTTAAAAATGTAATGTATAATAAAATACAGATTACAGATAGTAATAGTCTTGCCTTGCTCTTGCTTGGACTGTGTGACTGCATGCTGGACGTGCAGGACCTACAGGAAAGTGATTGCTGAACTTGATAAACAAGACAGGACAGTCCTTCAGGGTTGCAGCTTCATGGAAGAGTCTTCCAGATATTCTGCAGGACACAGAAAAAAAATGATTGACAAACTGTCAGTACAGGCAGGAAGTTTCAAATTTCCTGCTTCCCTAAGAAGTCTGCCAGACACTCTAGGCCTGTAGGCTGAAGATGCATACGCAACGTAACAGAAGAACTTTGGGTGACTGCCCAGGCAGTGAGATATTTCTCTTAATTTTAGAGTTTATGTATTATCCTTCTGAGGAGTTGAAGACAGAAGACAGTTATCATTATGGTTTCCTTAGTTATAACAAAAGAGAAGGTACATATAAAACTTTAGACTCACAAAGACAGGGCAGTTGATAGAGTATCATCTTTAAATTTTGCCAAATGTTAAGTAAATATTGTAACTATGATTCTTACTTGATAACTTTTGTTATACATCATTTTACTACGTTAAAGTTAAAACTTTTCTTTTTATTTAGACAGAAAAGAGGAGATGATGGGGGTTTCCTTCTGTTTCTCATATTGGTTGATAAATAAAACATTGATCGTCCAGTAGCCAGGCAGGAAGTATAGGCAGGGATACAGGAGAAGAAAAATTCTGGGTATAGGACTGGGAGAGTGAGCTGCCAGAGAGACACCATGTAGCTCCTGAAGGAGTAACAGGTCCAGGTATTCTCTGGTAAGCTAAGACTACATGGAGATACATAGTTTAATAGAAATGGGTTAATAATTAAGAGAGAGCTAGCCAATTAGAAGACTGAGCCATTGGCCAAACAATTTCTAATTAACATAAGTCTCAGTGTGTTTATTTGGAACTAAAAGGTAGAGGGACAGGGCAGGACAGAAACTGTCTACAATAGAATGACTGTGTTTAGAATACTAGAATACAAAATTTATATGAAACCTAAACAGTTAATGTGTCATGTGACCATAGCCCCAGGTCAGTAAGCTCCGTTCCAGGAGCTTTTGCAGGTACAGCAGCTGTTACTGCTCTTTTCTCTTATCCCATCAATTATTTTTCATTCTCAAACTATTTTCTGCATTAAAATGCTGAAGATAGTCATTATTCATTTTAGACCTTAAATTACTAAGAATGGCCATTTCAAGTGTTCATCTTTAAAGTTACTTCTATTTTTATACAGGAGTGCAATTGTATCACATATTCACAGAAATAAAAATGAAACAATACAAACTGAAAGTGAGCATGGTGATGTCTCCATTTTGAGGAAGTTACACAGGCTTGTAGCTATTTTCCCCAGTACAGTGATGCATATTGCCTCCAAAGGCAATTTCCAGAAATAAAAGCACTACTAGCCAACTAATATGAGTCACTATTCTATCATCATTGTATGTAATAATTTTGCAGATTAAGTCATTTTGCATTCTTTCATTTATCACATTTCTTACATCTTTCTCAAATGACATATTTTAGTATATATATTCATACAAAGATATTTCACACAAGGTTTTACTGAGGTGAAAAAATAATTGTTACATGCTTCAAATGGAAACCCACAGCACAAATTTGATATTTAAACTGTCCCCTACTTAAAGACCTACCCAGGTTTTGCATATGGAACAGATGACTAACAAATCATTACCATATATTCATTGTTTACTAAATATTAACATCCTCTCAAAACATACCATTCATCTTATTTATGCTAGACAAACTCCACTCAGAGCTAGATTTCTGCATGGTAAGAATCCCAGGAATGTACAGTATATGTGCTCGAAGTCTTTGGAAACCAATAATGTTTACTTGTCTCAATCTCATTAATAATTGGATGCTGGATGAATATCATCTTTATAACTTATATTGACAGTATATAATAGGTTCTCAGGATGGAACTCCATATTTACTGCATGAATGTTCTAGTACGTTGTATTTAAATTTCTTTCTGTCCTAGGTCTGATGTCACTTATTCCTCACATACATCAGACAGCATGAGGTAAGTCAGATATGAACAGGATGAAAGGGGGTCTCAGCAAGCTCTGAAAATTTCAGAAACTTATCAAAAGCTTCACCATTAGAATATACTAGTAGGGGTTTGAATCCATACCCAGTTGTTTTCAGGCCAATATCCTTCCTCTGCGGCTGTGTTGCTGTGATTTAAGTTAGGAAGACTCATCAAATATCATCTTCTGTTTTAAAGAATTCAGAAGAAATTTTTAAGTGTTATTAATTAGATCTCAGACTATGCAAATCAATCATATAAAATGTGATATTACATAGACATTCTGTATAATTCTGAAGTAGTACCAATGAAAACCTATATTTACTCAGTGGTCAAGTATACATAAAACAGATTTTATAACTAGTATACTTAACAATATATTTAGTGAGCTTTTCCTCTACTTTAATATACTTTTAATAACTGTAAAACAATTTACATGTTTCTTTGGTTGTAAGAAGTCCAAAATCCTTTAAATATGTTCGGATTCCGTAACCATTTAAATTATATAAAGTCTAACCGCTTTACATTCATATATTTGCTTCAAGAACAGGATAACTTGCATATTATGAGCTGCTGGACTATGAAAACCCTAAAAGGAAATGGTTATTTTCTTGGAGGGGTTTGTCAAACTGTCCTCGGAACCAGAAGGAACCTGCTATGCTTTTTTTTCCCCTCAATTTGCCACTCCTTAATCACTCAGCTGATGCTTAACACTGTCACACGGCTCACCGCACAGATTTCTCATTAGCCTCATTGAAATGATAAATTATGTCCTGATTGATTGAGCATTTGATCCTCCTCTTAAGCCACACCCTTTGGAATGAGCTCCTCTGTTTTCTCTTGACATACCATGCTCTTATAACCAACACGTTCCAAATATATATCCTAGGTCACAGAGATTTTTCCTCTGCTTTGTTAACTGAAAACAAGATAAACAAATTGCTTGCCATTGCAAGGGAAGGATCCATCATTTGTAATTAGAAGGAAGTGTGACATAGGAAGAGCCTGTGCACTGAGCAGAGTTTGTGCTCACCTTAGTTCAGCCACTGGCCATTGTATACTGTCAGGGAAATGCTGAGCAATATCAGTTGCATGACCTGGACAGATAGTGATATAGTCAAGGCTCTGGTGTACAGCATTAATAGGAATTTGGTGTTTGGTATTGAATTTATGAGACAATACAGGATCTGAATCTCCCCCAATCTTAGAAGGCTCTTGGTAGCACATTTCATAGTAGCACATTTCATAGTAACTTTGTTCCTGAGAGGCCAGAGTTACTTATAACCAGAATGTCTTCCTCTCAAACTGTTTTGCCCACTGATTCCCTTCAACCAGTTAAAATCTGAATCACTATTCATGCATAAGCAATGTAAGACCCACAGGGCAGTTACTGAGTAGGTTCTCATTAAGGCAAGAGGGCTCTAGGAGTAGCACCAAGCTCACTAAAGTTAAAGACAAGATAGTCATGGACAACAGCTTCAAGAAAAGAAGCTCCTTTCATTCGTTCTCCAACTCATTCATTATTACACACCCCACGTCTGTCCATGCAGTCCTATACTGTTTCTGTGTCTGGTGCACTCACTAGATCTTAGAGGACCTATATCAAAACACATAGCTTTCCTTTAATCTCCTTTGTACCACATAAAATACAAACTCCGTAAAGACTCACTGAAGATGTATTGAACCATTAAACTGAGAGTCTGAGTGTGACCCAACAGAAAAGATTCCAAGGTAATTTATCCTGAACCAGAATCAAAAGTTGCAAATCTCTTGAACTCTGGTCCCTTCCTTGGGATTACTAAAGAAAATCCTGTGCCTGAGCACATCTTTCTTTTGTTTGCAAATTATTATATTTTCATATTTTAGGATATTGTAGGGTATCTCTAAAATGATGAGTGTTTCTGTTTACTTTAAATTTCCAAACTATAATGGATACATAGCCAGAATTAATGTTCTGCCTCAAAGGGGTGCTGGCAGAATTGGGAGAGACACACTTTATTTCACATGACTGTCTTTGTCCGGAGCACTTTGGAAATAACAATTCCTCTTAAGCAACTGGGCTTTTCAATTGACTGTAGAAAAAGACTTTGTAGTCACAATAAAGGTTCTCTCATTCTGAACCTTTATTGTCTCTCTCTCTCTTCTCATCCCTGCCTCTATGTAGGGCAGTGATTGTCAACCTTCCTAATTCTCCCAACCTTTTCTACAGTTCCTCATGTTTTGGTGACCCCCCAAACCATGAAGTTATTTCATTGCTACTTCAAAACTGTAATTTTGCTACGGTTATGAATTGTAATATTGTAATGTAAATATTTGGGTAGATAGAAGGTTGTAGAGGGCGTTGTGACCCAGTGGTTGAGAACAGCTACTCTAGGGTAATTTTTCAGTGTTTCGCCCTACTTTTGTTATTTTCTCAATGGAGTGAAACAATAGCCACCTGGAAGAATAAAGGTTGTCAGCTTAAAAAAATCGTTTACATAGATTTAAAGCACAGAGTTTAATTAGAAATGTTAACATTTAGAGCCATTTGATTCATTAATGGTGCTGATAATAGTATTAAATGAATTAACTTATCTGCTCCCCTTAAGAACCTATACTGAAGGCACCATGAGGAGTTGTAATAAATGAGAGAAGTTGCTTCCCTTAATTCATGGAGCTTGCTAAGTGGTAAAATAACTCCTGAGTGCTGAGAAACTTCTGGGGTGTAGGTGGTTTCCGGTTAATTAACACAAAATCTGCTGTTTCTGTGGCTTGGCTGAACTGCACTCAGAATGATAGTGAAATCAGCTGGAAGTTCCTCCTGTCCTCTTTGGACCATGCCATCACAAGGGGAAGGTTCTGAGTTTCACAATTCTCTTAGGTCACATATTGGACAGTGTCTATATTATGCTAGCTAGTTTAATATTGGGTAATTAGCAGGATGCCGAGTATGGCATTTCAGTATTTAAATGTGTAGTCACATTAGAAAGAGCATTCTGAAGTCGTAAAACTGTACTTTATACTTTAATATCGAGATATACTTTTTATGCCCAACAAATGGAAAAGAGTGGCCATTCTAACTGTATAGGTATTCAGAGATTACAGACTTGGGTTTGATTAACTTGGGTATAAGATGTGTTTTGTTTGCAAGTTTTTAGAATAAAGTTCATTTTTTGATTAAACCATATGTGGAGAGAAAGTGTCTCTGAATTCCTCTCACCTACCTAAAAAGAGTACCTCCAAGAGAAACTCAGTTATATGTCTTCTTTCTGGAAGTTCCATCAGGCAAAGAAAACAACTCAATATAGAAGACTAGAGGATGACAAGACATTCAAAGACTTATTAGTAACTTTCATATTTCCAATTTATATTTCTAAGGTTATATTTGCTTATCCCTACAGCCATTTGGCTATCCTATCATGGCATATTTCTCCTTCTTTATAAATGCACACTTATGGGGTTCTATCACTAATTTAAAATAAATTTTAGTAATTATCCATGCATGTAATATTGAGTTAGGATACATAGCCCCCCAGAGAAAGGGAAAGGGAAAAGATCTCCTAAGCTAATTGGGAGCATGGGGGAGGGGAGAGGGGGTTAGAAGACAGAGAAGGGGAGAAGAGGAGGGGAGAACAGGGCATGAGGGAGCAGGAAGATCTAGTCAGGGGAAGAATAGAGGAGAGCAAGGAAAGAAATACCATAATAGAGGGAGCCATTATAGGTTTAAAGAGAATTATAGCATTAGGGAAATGTCCAGAGATCTACAAGGTTGACCCCAAGTAACAATCTAAGCAATAGTCTAGAGGCTAACTTAAATGCCCTTCTTCAATAGATAATGAGATTGATGACTGCCTTCTATGTCATCCTAGAGCCTTCATCCAGTAGCTGATGGAAGCAGAAACAGACACCTACAGCTAAACACTGAGCTGAACTCTGGAATCCAGTTGCAGAGAGGGAGGAGTGATGGGCAAAGGGGTCAAGACCAGGCTGGAGAAACCCACAGAAACAGCTGACCTGAACAAGGAGTTACTCATGGACCCCAGACTGATAGCTGGGAAACCAACAGAGGACTGTTCCAGAACCCCTGAACCAGGATGTCAGTTTGGAGGTCTGGGCAATTTATGGGGCCACTGGTGGTGGATCAGTATTTACCCCCAGCACACAAATGGACTTTGGAAGTCCACTCCACATACATGGATACTATACTCTCTCAGCCTAGATGCACAGGGGAAGGTCTAGGCCCTGCTCCAAATGATATGACAGACTTTGAAGATCCCCAATGGATGTCCTCCCCCTCCCTGGGGAGCAGAAAGAGAATGGGATAGGGGGTCAGTGGGGGGCAGGAGAGGAGGGGATGGAGAGGGAACTGGGATTGACATGTAAAAAGATGCTTGTTTCTAATTTAAATAAACATAAAACCACAAATGAAATAAAAATTAAAAATACCAAAAAACGAATAAAAAAAGAGTTAATAATTTTCTAGTGTTACTTTCCCTGCTGTCAGTTTACTTCATGGCTCCAAGATAAAAGATTAGATTGAATACACCTTTACACCAGGTCAAAAGACCCAAATGCCTATAACAGCCCATCCCAAATTCCCTGGTTCTTATTAGCATATGCTAAAGACAATAGGCATCCACAACAAAAAAATGAAAATAAATTTTATAGTAAAATGTAATAGTCCCAAGAACAAGTTGGCTCATACTGTCTCTCCTAATATTTCTTTAACATTCTCCATGAAGCAATGTAGTGACTGTCATAGTGAGTTAAGAAATAATAGGAAAATAGTGCTAGGCTGTTATCTCACAAGAATTAAGAGTTATATCTATAACATGATAATTCCATTGTCCCAAGCAACCCAATGGCTAGATGAAGAAAGTAAAAACTTTTCTGTTGTTACAGTGTTTTTAAAAGTAACTAGGTGCTATATTAGGTTAGGACAAAGGCAGTCTCCTCAACCTTTCTTTGGATTACTTTAAATGCAGCTAATTACATGTATCCCTTGAGTCACCTTTCTACAGGGTAACTGCTCCTGGACTTACTAGGTATTTTCTATGAGCCTTATTTGGAGCTTATTTCCTCATCCATCAAATATTTAGGTAATGTTTATTATAATTATAGCAATTATGGTTTAGAGATCAATACAATAGATTAAAGTTTGTATTAGAGTTAGGAGTCACACAAAATCAGCACATTCACATCTATGTATACAAATGTTTACATATGTAACTTCAGTTGGTATAGAGCTATTTCTTTTTTTCCAATTGTGATTATTCATTTTTAAATTATTTAATTACCACTCATATTTACATATCCATCTCCCCCATTCCCTCATCCTCCCATCCTCCCTTGTTCCCCACGAACCCCCCCCCAACCCATCCCCCAACTCCTCCCCAGGGACAGTAAGGTCCCCTACCAGAGACCTTCAAAATCTGTCATATCGTTTGGGGGAGGTCCCAGGCCCTCCTTGCTGTATCTGGGCAGCAACAGTATCCCTCCATAGGGAATGGGCTCCCAAAGTCCACTTGTGCTCTAGGGTTGAAGACTGGCTCCACTGTTAGAGGACCCATAGACTGTCTTGGCATCCTAGCTGGCACCCACATTCAGAGGGCTTGGTTCGGTCCAATGCTGTTTCTGCAGCTTTATGACTAGGGTCTCCATGCTCTCAGTAGGTCAGGTCCACTGTTTCAGCAGGTGCTTCTAAGCCAGTCTTGGCTCTTTTGCTCATCCCTCCTCCCTCTCCACATCTGAATTCCAATTGTATGGTTCAGTGCTTAGCTGTGGATGCCTGTTTCTGCTTCAAACAGCTACTGGATGAAGGCTCTAGGAATCATAATCAAGGAAGACACCAATCTCATTTTAGGGGAAGGGCATAAATGGCATTTTCTCCACCACTGCTTGGATTTGTAGTTGGGATCATCCCTGTGAATTCCCTAACATTTCGCCAGTGCCAGACCTCTCTCCATACCTGTACTGTCTCCCTCTATCAAGGTATCTCCTTTCTTGCCGTTCCTCTATTCCTCCCCTGCCTCAGTCCTCTTGTTCTCCTCCCCCTCCCCTTCTTCCCTTCCCACCTCTTTCCTCTCCACCCACGCCCCATGCTCCCACTTTAGAAATACTTCTTTATAAAGTGCAAAACACTTGTGTGGGGGGGGGGTTGTTGAGAGAAAAAGGAGAGAGAGAGAATTTGGATGAATTAATCCTCTTTTTAAAAGTAGTATGTCCTGAATTTTTATGCTTAATGAATAGAAATTAGTCTGGGGTGAATATTTGTATCATATAAGAATAATATTTATGAAAAGTCAATAATAAATTGAACTCAGATCATTGTGGAAGAGGGTGCAGAAAGACTATAGGGCCAGAGGTGGCAGATGACTACAACAAGGAAATCCTATCTCTGGACACAGCAGTGCAGATGCACAGTAGTTGTGACACCATGGCAAGACCCAACAAGCCCAAACTAGACCAAATTCTGGCATGGAAGAAAGTTGAGCACAAAGGACCCTCCATAGCCAAGGAGCTAGTGACAAATACTGGTCACTGAGAAAGAAAGGATCATTTTTGCTCAGGAGATAAGCCAATCACACTCCAGTGAAAAGCTACACGCACATCCAATAATACCTGGGTAGCTCAAATTGGCCTTAGTGGGGAAAAAGACAAAATACTGTGGGAAGGGAAAGGAAGGGAAGGGAAGGGAAGGGAAGGGAAGGGAAGGGAAGGGAAGGGAAAGGAAGGGAAGGGAAGGGAAGGGAAAAGAAGAGAAGGGAAGGAATGGGAAGGGAAAGAGGACATGAGAAGAGTTGGGGGTGGCAGGGTGAATATGATAAAAGTAATTTTATGAAATTCTCAAGTAACTAATAAAAATAAAATAATTGAATAAAAATTAAATAAATAAAAGCAAGTCTTGCCATAAAGAAATGAGAGGAAACAGAAAAAACAGAAAACAAAAACAAAATGAAGCCAAGGGCTCTTCTGATGAGATGCAAGTACAACTGATGGGAGAGATAAGGAAGGGATTAAGAATGGCTTCTCTAATTTGGAACTGTCCAGCGGGAAGAGTTCTCTGTGGCATTTACTGGGATAATGAAGAATCCTCAATGGAGAATGCTCAGAAATGGAGCATGGAGGAGAACTAGAGAGTTATTTTTGGAATGTCTATTAAAAAAATAATTAGACAGACAAATGGAGTTAATTATGCAGTAGCCAGATGGATAAAGAATGACGACTTGGGAATGAAATGAGAGCGCGAATGAGAGGCTTGCCAGGTTCTAATGAAGTCAAGGAATAGCTTTGGATCATCATGAGGTGAGTTTGTAGACAAGGCAGCGATGAGCCCAGGGGAGAGCATTCAGAGCCACCCTGATTTAGAGAACCTCTGCAAGATGAGAAAGAAGCCAAGAATACAGGGGACAGATCGCTGCTTCAGAAGGAAGGTTGGTTGTGTTATTAAGTCAGGTCTCAACATTGGCAGACACATCTGAAATACTTCACATGGTGAAGCCAGAGCACCAAGTGCAGGATTTGAACAAACAAGGGCAAAGTTTTTCTAAGTCTACATGAAGTGGTAGCAGGAATGTTGTCATGTGGAGCCTTTTGAAGAACTCTCACTTTGGTTGTTGCTGTTGTTCTCATATAAAGGATAGCGAGAAAGTGGAAGGCAGTTTGGCTAGAATGTAGGATAAAGGAAGTTTTCTGGTGCAATTTAATGTAAGAGACTCAAATATAAAATGACCACCAAAAAAAGGTAAACAATACTATTTTGGGGAGAAAAAGAAACGGAATGTCTGAAAGTCCTTTAAAAATTAGTATTATGAAAAGTATAGTAATGCATGGAAGGTTTGGTGTTAAGAATGTTATGGCATTATGATGGGGAATGTACTGTGTATGTTTATCTTATTGATTGTTAAATAAAGTTCTGTTTGGCCAATGAAACAGCAAGTTAGACAGGACTAGGAGTCAAAGAGGATTCTGGGAAATGTAGTAGAGAAGTGGTGATCCAGGCAGGAAGTGACATAACAAAAAGACTCATATTTGAGTGAAGAGAAACAGGAAGTGTCTCTCTTTCCCCTTCACCTCCTCCAGTGGCAGGATGTGATCCACCAGCAAGGAGGGACACCAATAAGGCATCCGATAAGTCTTATAAAATATATAGATTTATGATAATTAAGACTGAGCCAACAGATGAGAATCCTAGTCATTGGCCAAGCAGCATTATACCTAATACAAGTCTCTCTGTGTATTAATTTGGGCCCTAACTCAGGCGGGCATCTGGCATAAAGCACACACGAGGTGGTGGGGCTCCCCAGCTTTGGTGGAAAGATTTATTGTAACAGCATTATGCACAGTAATCAAATTTTACACTTTATTGTAAGTGTTCATCTTGTCTGCACTTCTTTTTGGTTTGTTTATTTTAGCCACATACTAGCTAATTATATATCTGAGTCTAACTAAATGTGGAGTAATTAATAATTACTATATTACAGTGATATTATATTCATTTATAATTAATAATGGAATAATTCATAAAATACATTAATAGTTATTATTGTATATGTACATACTATTATATAGCACATGCATACTTATTAATACATCTGTATGTTATATACTGTCTAATTTTAAGAATCTGCTGTATATGATACCTAATTTTCTTACAAATGTGCTACATTCTTAATTGTCACTACTCTAGAGCTAGGATACCTGGGAAAAGAGAGCCGATGAGTGAAGCAGAATAAAGTCTCATTCAATATCCAACTTTATTCAGAACATCACACAATTTATACTCTGAGGGCTAAGACAGGTCACCTGAGTAAAGTTCCCATGAGTTCAAGCTGTATATAATCACAAGAACAAGCCCCATTTGGCAAAAACATGCTTTTCCGTAGAGACATATAAACAGTTAACAGATAATTGTAATGAATAATTTAAAGTAAATTCACTTCTCTCCACTACACCTTGGAGGAGCACAAGAGCACATTTCAAGAACAATTCCGTGTTTTGAAGAAACTAAGGTCACAAGACTCTTGCCTTGTTTTCTTAGAAACACTCAAGAATTCTCACATGATGTAATTCTTGAACTGTGTTCTGATATGTTATATAAAATTAGTGTAAGCTAATTACTTTAGGTTGGTATAAAGATAAAGAAATTACTCATAAATAAGAACCTCAGGGAAAATATACTACAGAATTGTTTGCTTGCTACTTTTTCTTCCGTGATCAATATAATTCGAAAACTGTTCTAGTATTATAAGTATTTTGAGCTCAATGTTTATTGCCAAATGGGCAACTATGAAAACATACTTTCAGGTAGCATTATACAAATTAAACAAGTTATATGTGTGTGTATGTATGTATGTATGTATGTATGTGAAATAACCTAACAATTCATGAAAAATGAGACCATAAATTTGAAGGAAAGATGGAGCTGTGGCAGGATTTAGAGAGGAATGGAAAGGGGCAAATCTTGTGACTAAATTGTAATCTCAATTTTTAGTGTTTAAAATTTTAAAAAAATTGAACCCTACTCTTTCTGCCTTTGAACAATATGCAGGAAGTTAACTGAAGGGCATTTTGTACTGACTGATAATTGACGACCAGTAAATGAGTTCCATTATATATGAGACAAATTTATTTACTGAGTTTCTTATTATTTAGCTACAGAGCTAAGTAATTTCTCCTCAATTGCTTGTGGTTGTTGATAATGCTCAGAAGTGACTGCTGAAATTGAGACTCCTCATAGTTTCGGTCATCTCCTCGTTCTCATAAGCACAGCATGTGACCGTGTTGAAGCCTGCGTGAGTGAAAGGAGAAAAGAGTAAACATTGAATGGGAGCCCGGGGCCAACAACACTTTTGATCTTACTTTACATTTGTTACACAGCTCTGTCATAGAAGCATAATGAAACACAAGACTGAAAATGCCCTGGAAACAAGGTAGTTAGTTCCAGATAACTTCTCAGCAGTTAATTTCTCATATACAACCTCTGAGGTCAACAAGTAAGATTTACTACTAACAACTGTCCTCGCAGATGACACACAGGTACCTGACTTTGGAGAGAGAGATGCAGAGAAAATAAAATAAAAGGAAAAGGCCAAATTTCTTTCTATACACTCATAATAGACAACTTCTATGATTTATAAAGCCAGTCAAAGTGATAAGAGTCAAAGGCGAAGCCTGCTGCCAGTGGTTCAAAAGCAGCATGAGACTAAAACTAGAAAATGCAGAACAACACACAGCAAATCAAAGCAAGAACCATGACACCCCAGGACACTGACATCCTGCCCTAGTCAGCCAGTGAAGAGGCAATATTAGATGCTAGTATGGGAAGCTTGTTAGCCAGAAAACAGGTACATTTTAAAAAGGCCCTACAGAAAGGCAACAGTTACAACAAAAATGACATCGCTGCGTATTTTCACCTCTATATGCTCGTTATTAACATTTAAGTTAGGAAGTATGCAATTGTTACTATTAACTACATTGCTTATGTTTCTCCCACAAAATGCTTGAGACTCTATAACTGGGGGTTGTTTTGAACATTCCACATTCACCCAGAATCTAATTACAAATCTGAAAGACTTAATTAAATCTAATTACACTTACAGAATATCTTGTATTCAATTCATTTGTAAATCTTATTTCATTATGTAATAAACTTTTGTATTTAGATTTAAGTATATACACATTATTAGGGAGCAGACATCTGATAGTTAATACAATAAAAACAGCAGTCATAAATCCCTCATGGTTTGATCCACCACTCACAATAAACAATACTCCTGTAGCTGATAGTCAAGATGACAACTTGAACCCCTGCTGCGGCATTAACATGTCAATAAATAGCATGCAATAATGGTGCTCTGATTCCTTTCAGACAGTGAAGAAGTTTAATGCAAAAAGAGTGTATGTAGCCCAACATCTAGATCATTTCCATGGTTACAACTTATAATTTTCATGAGACTATACTGTATATTTTATTCCAGGCTTGTGTGCATTGAGGTGAAGCTCTGAAGGAAGGAAGGTATAGATATTGAGATACAGCTTGCAATTTATGTTACAAACCTGTTTTGATATTTGTATGTAGATATGGATGGACAGATAAATACATAGTCACCCAGACATACTTCGCTGATGACCAAAGGAATCTCAGATATGAACAGTCAACAGTATCTGCTACAAAACTGTGTATGCAGGTGTGTATATGCATGAGTGTGGCATTGTGAATGTATAAAATGTTGATCCTCTGCTAATGTCTCTGGTACTATTTTACCTTTCATATTATTTAACCATAAAACTTATTCATGTCTCACATGAGGACACTGAGGCCCTAAAAGTTTTAAACTCAAAGTCTTACAGCTTTTTATTGACTTAATATTTATATTATTATGATGAATAAATGATTTGACTGAATGTCAATAAACAGAAAATGATAGCAGTATGATGAAGATAGATAGATAGATAGATAGATAGATTGATTGATAGATTACAGGTAGAAAGATGACAGATGGGTAGTAGATATAAAGGTAAATAGATTAGTACTTAATATATGTATAGATTATTTCTATTTCCCAGGATTGCTGTAACAAAGTGTCATAAAGAATGGGGTTAAAATATCAACTTATTGTTTCATACTTCTAGAGCTACAAATCTAAACTTAAGTGATGGGAGGATATGGCTTTCTAGAAAATTCTGGATGAGACTTTTGGCGTTATCCTTTCTTTCTGAAATTTGCTTAAAACTCAGCTGAATTACATGTATAAATACCTAGTTTCCAATGATACTTTTTGAATCTGAAATGTCCCTACACAGTTTCCAATGATACCTTTTGAATATGAAACATCCCCACACAGGTTCATGCTTTGAGAATATGTTTCTCAGCTGGAGTGTGCTACTTGGAGAGGACTGTGGAGTCTCAATGACTAAGTGAAGCAGGTCTCTATGGGCAGGGCTTTGAAGGTCAAATTGAATCTCTAGTTCCAGCCACTTTCTGCCCCCTGCTCTATCTACCATGTATTGCTGCATGTCCCCAACACTATGAAGAACTAGAATGCACTGCCATTCTAAGTTTCCTAATAGACTGTGCTGGTTAATCTTTTTGTCAATCTCACACAGGCTATGGTCATCTGGGAGAAGAGAAACACAGTTGAATAAATGCCTCCATCAAATTGCCCTGTAGGTAAGTCTGCGGGAGCACTTTTTGATTAATTGTTGATACAGGACACCCTAGCTGACTGCAAGCAGAACCACCCTGTGAAGGTCATCCTTGGTTGTATAAAACAGTAGGCTGAGTAGGCCATGGGGAGCAAGTCAGTAAGCTGTGTTCCTCCAAGTTCTACTTTAGTCCTTCCTCCAGGTTCCTGCCTCGAGTTCCTGCCCTAACTCCCTTCATCATGGACTATAAGCTGTAAGCTGAAATAAACCTTTTCCTTCCCCTGTTGCTTTTGATTATCATATTTTTCATAGCAAACCAGGACAGACTGTAAAGTTTGAATCCTTGAAAAAAAAAAAAGCAAACATGTCCATCCCTCCAGGAATTTGTCCCAGAAACTCAAAAGAAACATACCAAATAATAATGCATTTCTGGGTAGATGGGTAATAATTCCATTTTTTGGTGCACACAACTAAGTCTAAACTGGAAGCACATTTGTTGTGTGCTGGTTGGTCTTCAACTCACCTCTATTCATCAGCATATTTATTAAAGTTCTAATATAAGAATGAATGCCCATCAGGACTTGTTTAACTAAAAAATATTAAATCTACCTGGATTTAATTCATCATGCAGACACTGTAAAACACAGGATTTAGGAAAGGAGTACTCCCCCTGTCTAAAATATCAAATCAACGCTTAAGAAAAAAGGGAGTTTTACATTTTGATGACCTTGGGGAAGATCCTATTTAGATTAATCTGTGATCACCCTGCCAGTTCTAATTTAGTTTTTACAACATAGTCTAAAATGCTTCTATATCCTGAAAGTACTGAATAAGAGATAAATGAGCAAGTTATTAGTTCTAGAATATAATTGAGGGAACAACCAATAGACCTCCTATGTCTCTTGTAAGAATGTCAATCTGAAGAAAACCTATCATGTTCTAGCATACCTACAACATCAAATCTAAATAAGGTTCAATATACAGGAAAATCCTCATGTGTAGAAGCTTGTATAACTCCAGCTAAAACTATATTGGGGAAATCATAGTAGATAATATTATTTTGGTTTGGCAAGAAATATGATAGTACATGCTATTGATATTCACTCTGAAGAAATAGATAATGATACTGTTGGGATTGTTTTTAAACATATAGATGGATCAGATGAAGGCAAGAGTTAGAGGCAGATCATTGATATCTTGTGAGGTAATGATATTGTGGCTTAGGATGCTGGCCTTGAAATTAAAATGAATTTTTGGTAAGAGATATCTTGAAAGAAAATTTGAAAAAATTAAGTAATTCATAATGCTGAAAACTGAAGAGTTTACATGACTTACACATCTGTTTTTAAAGACTATAGAAGAACTGATGAAATTTACAAATGCTTATTTATTAATACATGTAGATAGTCAAATTGAGACAAGCTGGAAAGAAAACTCTCTTCTCTCCCATGTGGAACATGAAATTTCCTAGAAGAATGTCAGCACAACCTGTTTTCTCCTATATTCATGGGATGAACAAAGGAACATACATAAGGAAAAATTTTACATGCTCCTCTTCTGATTTCTGTTCTCTATTTTTCTTTGGCCTTTTCCATTCTTCTAAAGGAATTGTGGGAAAAACTGAATCTTATAGATATTTTTACAACAGTTATTTTTTCTAGAAACATATACATTTTTATTTTTTAAAGCAATTTCTATATTTAGGATGAAATTGCTTTGTGGTGTGATATTTAATATGATATATTAAAATAGATAGATCATATATCTACTTTGATATTAAGAAATTATGATTGAATACATATCATGCTTGTCTTTCTGATTCTGGGTTACCCCACTCAGGATAGTCTCTTCTAGTTCCATCCATTTGACTAAAAATTTCATGAGGTCATCATTTTTACAGCTGAGTAGTTCACCATTGTGTAATGTATCACATTTTCCCTACCCATTCCTTGATTGAGGATTGTCTAGGTTGTTTCTAGCTAGGTTGGATCTGGCTATTACAAGCAATACTGCTATGAACATTGTTGAGCAAATGTCCTTGTGGTATTATTGAGTTTCCTTTCAGTATATGCTCAGTAGTGGTATTGCTGGGTCTTGAGGTAGTCTGATTCCCAGTTTTCTTAGAAACCGTCATACTGATTTCCAAAGCAGCTGTACAGGTGTGCACTCCCACCAGCAGTGTAGGAGTGTTCTGACTCCACATCCTCTCCAACATAAGCTGTTCTCAGTATTTTTTATCTTAGCCATTCCAGCAGGTGTAAGATGGTATCTCAGGGTATTTGATTTGCATTTCCCTGATGATTAAGGATATTGAGCATTTCCTTAAATGTCCTTTGGCCATTTGAGATTCTTCTGGTGAGACTTCTCTCCATGGTTCTGTACCCCATTTTTCAATTCGATTATTTGTTACTGTGATGTCCAGTTTATTGAGTTCTTGTAAAGCAAGGGATAACCAGACTACAGTCCATAGCTCCAGCAAAGCAGAGTAAGAAAGAGGACCCAAGGAGGGACACATGGATTACCCTGGGAAGGGAAACTAGATCAGATAGAGTAAACTGGGGACAGGGGATAGTAGAGGATGAGGAGGGGGAATGAGAATGTAAGGGGATGGGATGGTCATTTGGGGGAAGGGAGGCAGTGGAAGAGCATTGAAAGAAATATCTTGATATACAGAGCCACTATGGGGTTAAGGAGAAACTTGGTGCTAAGGTAATTCCCAAAATTCCAAAAGTATGCCCCTAGATAACATGCCTAACAATAGTGGAGAGGATGTTTGAACTGGTCTATGCCTATAATCAGATTGGTGAATACCCCAACTATCATCATAGAGCCTTCATCCAGTAATTGATGGAACCAGATGCAGAAATCCACAACCAAGCTTCAGGATCCATTCACAGAGAGGGAGGAGGGAATATAAAAGCAAGGGAGGTCAAGATCATGATGGAGAAATCTACAGAGACAGCTGAACCAAGCTTAGGGAAACTCATCAACTCTAGACCGATAGCTGTGGAGACTCTAGGGGGACAGAACTAGGCCCTCCATATGTGGGAGACAATTGTGAAGCTTGGACTATCAGAGGGCCTCCTGGCAGTAGGACCATGATATAAACCTGGTACATGAGCTAGCTTGTACCTTAATGCATGGGAGAGAGGCTTTGCCCTACCCCATTCTATTATGCCAGAGGTTGTTGACACCTCATAGGAGTCCTTACCCATGAGGAGGAGTGGACTGGGGGTGAGTTGGAGGGTGCAGGGGTGAGTGGGAAGGAGAACTGCTGTTGGAAAATAAACTGAAACTTAAAAGAATAAATAAGAAAAGAAATTATGAAAATATAATTTGTCTAAATGCTGCATCTTTTCACCTTTTAGATATTCTCATATTTGTGTTCCTGATTTCCAGGAGATTACATAATTTCTTTGATTTTTTGTTTACTTTTTTCATTGCAAATAGGTTTTAAATACAGTGTTTTCTGATTATGGTTTTTCATCTCCTAACTCTTCCCAGATCCTCCCCATTCACACAGTTCCACATTTTTTCATTCCCTCTTTCATTAGGACACAAACAGGCATCTAAAAGTTAACAATAAAGTAAAATCAGATAAAATAAAATCAAACAAACAAGAATAGCACAAAAACAAATAAAAGGAAAAAGAGCTAAAAAGGAAAAAAACTCAAGAAACATATAGATGTAGACACACACATTTGCCTACAGAGAAATCCCATTAAAACACAAAACTGGAAATTATATTACCAACATAAGATGTCTTGCTATGCCTTGGTAAATAGTGTGGTTGAAGGTTTATAGTTTTAGAAAAATGCCGAGAAATTAAAATTAGAAATTATATTTGCAATAGAAATATCATTAATCTCTTATGGAAATATGTTTAGTATTTTTTTAACTAAAATTAGTTTTATAGTCCCTGTGGGTTGGTGATTACCCTGTATTAAATATTCTCTGACATGTGTAAAAGAATAAGAAATTTTATTCAGTTGAAATCCATTGTATGCAAAACTATGCATGATTCATTGTACCAAGGAAAGTATTGATTTAAAATATTTTTCAAACTTAAAGCATCTGTACCAGCTTAGATTATTTCTACATTATAGAGTAAATTGTAAGGGAATTTTATTTTTAATTATATTATAAAAGCTAGAAGGCATATTGTAGAATTTCAATTTCATGTTGTCTTATATTTACTTGAAAATATTGCAGTATACTAGCTAACTTATAAAATCTATAAAATGCCATATTTTTATATTGATAGCCAGAATTTAGTACTAATTCTAACTCTGTCAATCTACCAAACACATGATTAGTGTTGATTAGTGTTTAAGGGATGCTTGCTTGAAACCCGTATCAAAGAATGCTAATTCATCTGATTGATTATCTGGCTCATGTCCATTGTGTTTGGAATAACCTTTTCCTTATAAATTCCTTAAATACTCAGCACACAATAGTCATCTGATACTATTCCATTGAGAAAGAAGAATTGCTTAGGAAACTATTTTGTATTTCATCAGTCTTGTCAGAAAATGAATAAGTGGGTATATATATATATATATATATATATATATATATATATAAATTTCTAGATGCCTACACAATATTATTAGTCAATATTCATATGCTATTGTAGGACATGAAAACCTACATTCATGTCAATAGATGTTTACCTAAAAATACCATAAGATCTCTTAAGGAAAGCTCTCTAGTACTTGGATCCAAACTTAGTTTCAAAGCACCCGTCTATGTATCTAAAATGATGCCTTGAAAGTCTGAAACCTCCCTTGAAGAAGGGCTTTGGGTACACTGTGATTTCCTAATGGTGAAGAACAGATGGGATTGATTGCAAACTCAGTGTGAAACAGGAGGAAAACGCCTGCAGATATCCATGCCTGGTAGGGATCAGTCATAAAAGCCCCACTAGTCTAGGCTTATCAGGGTGAAAGATCCAGACTGATGAACACAAGGCAAAGTTTGTGCAAAAGAAGTAAAATCGGCCTAGTAATGACTTGATTATCGAAAGGAAAATACCACTTATGGGAGAGGATGCTCTAAGTGAACTAAAACAGAGAGATGTTCTGGTCTCACTAGGCTTCAAATAAAAAGTTGCAAGATTTGATTTATTTGCAGTAGGAGATATGCCCAGTAGTAATTTATGTTCTGGGAGGACTTTCTTGCACAGAGTCAGCTCATCTTTTATTTCAAGCCCCCTAAGTCTCCAAGAAAAAAAAAGATTGCAGCCGAGTGGCAAATGAGATACAAATATCCAGATAAACCACAGTAGGATGAATTATGTAAATACCTCGGACTGTGGTAAATGGGCTCCTTGGAAAGCACATTCTGGTCTACTTAACATCCGAGGAAGATTAAAAAAAAGTAAATTGCAATTATGAAATAATAAAGGGCAGAAAGATCTTAATTGCCATCTGAGGATGGCTAGAAGAATGGACTGTGAATTCATTTTGGTGTGCATTTTTTATAGCTCTTCAGGTACTTAGAAATGCATGGTGTGTATAAGCCATTATTCAGTTAATGAGATGCTAAACTACAATTTGCGTTGAAATTGTCCAGTGCTGCTTTTCATTAAAGAGATAATGACTCAAAAGATATTTTAGGTGTTACTACAAGCTGCTGTTTTCATTCCATTTTTATTTGGCAAATTGGGTCACATTGTATTACAAGACCGTCATCTGTCCTGTAACATGTATATGTTACGTGACAGTGCAACAGGGAGATGAAGGAATGTGCTCCCTTTTGCACCTGGCATGTGGCCCCAGCAGAGCACCTTGGTGAAGCAAGTCAGCAGACCTTAATGCAACAACCTCAACTTTGCTCTAAAGTACTTTGCTGAATATTGAAATGTGCCCTTAGAGGGCAAAACATCTGCAACCATTCAACATGCTCTATCGGATCATGTAGCTCAAAATGATGAGCAGATCTCCTGTGCTTTTCTCAGATTGGTTGGCATGGCAAAGAAGCTGATGGTGTGATCCTCACAGAACTCATTATCTGAAGGTAGGAATAACCTGTACGTTACTGACAGTACTTTTGGAAGCAAAGCATAGCCAAACTCCAGGGCAGCTTTCTAAGATGCCAGTCTTCTTGGTGCAGATCTGTATCTAGAATCTACACCTGGCAAAATACCTCAAGGGCTAATGTTGTAAGATAGCTAGAAAGAGTAATATGTTTTAGTACAGTCATGATTCCCATCACTGATGAGGATGGGAGGGGAGGGATCTTTCTTCTTCTTTTTTTCTTTAAAATAGAAGCAAGATTGTTTTACATGTCAATCCCATTCCCACTCCCTCTCCTCCTCCATGCCTGCCCCAACTAACACCCTAACTATCCAATACCCTTTCTGCTACCCAGGGAGGGAAAGGCCTTCCATAGGGAGTCTTCAGAATCTATCATATCCTTTGGGCCTAGGCCCTCCCCCATGTGTCTAGGCTCAGAGAGTTTCCCTCCATGTGGAATGGGCTCCCAAAGTTCATTCCTATACTAGTGATAAGTTTTGATCTACTACAAGAGGCCCCATAGATTTCCAAGGCCTCCTCACTGACACCCACAATCTTTCTACACATATTTTTGGAATTGAAAACTGGAAAAGGTGAAAAATTTATACAATCTGAAGACAAAACGGCAGCCCACAGACTGGGAAAATATATTCACCAATCCCACATCTGACAGAGGGCTGATCTCCAAAATATATAAAGAACTCAAGAAGCTAGTCTCCAAAACACCAAACAATCCAATTAAAAAGTGGGGTATAGAACTAAATAGATAATTCTCAAAAGAGAAATATAAAATGACTGAAAGACACATAAGAAAGTGTTCAACATACTTAGCCATCAGGGAAATGCAAATCAAAACAACTCTGAGATACCACCTTACTCCTGTCAGAATGGCTAAAATCAAAAAACAATGGCAGTTTATGTTGGAGAGGATGTGGAGAAAGGGGGACACTTTTCCACTGCTGGTGGGAGTGCCAACTTTTACAGCCAATTTGGAAATCAGTATGGTGACTCCTCAAGAAAATGGGAATCAGTCTACCACAAGATCCAGCAATTCCACTCTTAGGCATATACCCAAAAGAAGCACATTCATACAACAAGGACATCTGTTCAATGATGTTCATAGCAGCATTATTTGTAATAGCCAGAAACTGGAAGCGGCCTAGATGCCCCTCAACCGAAGAATGAATAGAGAAAACGTGGTACATTTACACAATGCAGAAAAAAACAATGGAATCTTGAAATTTGCAGGAAAATGGATGGAACTCGAAGAAACCATTCTGAGCGAGGAAACCCAATCACAAAAAGACAAACATGATATGTACTCACTCATATGTGGATTTTAGGCATAGAGTAACTAATAAACAAGGAGGACCCTAAAGAGACAAACATTGTCCCCTGGCGAAGGGGAAAGAGTCAGGATCCCCTGAGCAAATTGAGAGCATGGGAAGACGGTGGAGGGAGCTATGAGAATGAGAAGGGAAGAAGAGGAAGGATGCAGAGGTCATGAGGGAGCAGAAAAGTTGAGTCAGGTGTAGCTTAGAAGAAAGGATATGGATAGGTAGGTTTTTAGTTGAGGGGTAGTGGTTGGGGAGGAAGGGAGGGAGAAAGGAACTGGGATTGTTCATTTGATCAAATTCAAATAAAAAATGATAAAAAAATAAAAAGAAAGAAAACTGTAACACAGAGGTATGTTTCCCAGAAGGTCCAGCAATTTCTTCTCTGAAAGGCCAGGGGGAAAATACTCTCAGCTTTGTAGGCTTGGCTATTAACTCTATTCTTTAGAGGAAGCCACACACAGTATCAGAATGAATGAAGCTGGATATTACATTAAAACTTCATTTACAAAAACAGCAGTGGCCTCCAGCCTATACCTTGTATGCATTTCTGTAAAGCCATGCAAAAGCTAAAGTCCCAATTCACTGAACCTATTGCTATGTTGTGCCCAAAGCAAGGCATTTCCGCTTCTTTAAAAAAAAAAAAAATCCTGGGCTATGGAGAAGTTTCACTAGACATGACACTCAAAACCAAGAACAGCAATCTCCAGGCTTGCAGGAAGAGCCTGCTTAACCAGTAATAGAGGAAGACATTCAAAGTCAACCTCCACAGCTTCTCTTTCTCTCTCTCTCTCTCTCTCTCTCTCTCTCTCTCTCTCTCTCTCTCTCTCTCTCTCTCTCTCTCTCACACACACACACACACACACACACACACACACTGATATGCAGAATATAAACTCCAAGTACAGACAGAGACCCTATCTCTAACATAAAGGGGAGAGTGCTAAAAATGCGTGCTGTCAATACCTTTCTTCCATGCACAGATGGACATGCCTGCCTACTTACCACATACATGTGTACATACTTGCCACACACATACAAACACTACACATTCAAATATCTTCCCCTTAAGGTTCATTACAGTGGAATGGAAAAATATGATTTTCTTTAATAAGAAAATATTCAAAAGAAGTATTCTCCATCCCCCTAAAAAATTGCATAGAAAGCATAACAATATTGGAAAACTCAGTCCTTAGGAGTCATTATGGAGCTAGTGAGGAATCCGGCAGTAAGTAAATTCCTGGGAATCCACAAAGATGACCCCAACTAAGACCCTAAGCAGTAGTGGAGAGGGTACCTGAACTGGCCTCCCCTGTAATCAGATTGATGACTACCTGAATTATCACCATAGACTCTTCATTCAGAAACTGATGGAAGCAGATGCAGAGATCCACAGCTAAGCACTGGGCCGACCTCCTAGAGTCCAGCCAAAGAGAGGAACGAGTGATAATATGAGCAAGGGGGTCAAGACCATTTTGGGGAAACCCACAGAAACAGCTGACCTGAGCTAGTGGGAGCTCACTGACTCTGGACTGACAGCCAGGGAACCTGCACGGGACAGAACTGGGCCCTCTGAATGTGAGTGACTGTTGTGTGGCATGGGAGTCTGTGAGGTCACTGGCAGTGGGACCAGGAATTACCCCTAGTGTTTGAATGGGCTTTTTGGAGACCATTCTCTTTGGAGGAATACCTTGTTAAGCCTAGATATGGTGGGAGGGCCTTCCTTGGTCCTGCCTCAAAGAGATGTGCCACATTTCCTTGATCCTCATGGGAAGCCTTATCCTCTCTGAGGAGTGGATGGGATTGGGGGAAGATGGGGAGAGCAGTGGAGGGGAAGGAGTGAGAACTGGGGTTGGTATGTAAAATGAGAAAAAAATGTTTTAAAATTTAAAAAAATCATGTCCAAAAATATGTAATTAAAGACAAACAAAACTAGGAATACAGGAAACAGAACAGAATTAGGTATTAAATTCTTGAACTTCATACATTCAAAACAAAGAGAAAGCACTGAACATCTCCACACAAAAAAAGACAGCAGTCTCTCCTTGGATGTTTCGTGTGATAGTTACTGCGCATAGCTTTGGGTTCAGAGGAATATGTGGGAGCTTTGACCTGAAAGAATCATACAAACCTGACAGAGTAATACAGCAGAGATGATGAAATTGTGGTTCATCTCATGGGCAGCGATGGAGGATTTTCTTGGGAGCTTTAACAGCGTAAAGGTTGGCAGAATGACTCCACCATAAAAGCATGCAGTCATTTCAGGTGGGAGGTGTTTAGTGGGGTCAGGGAACAGGTGAGGTCCACAGACCATGGAGAGCTTACTCTGACATAGCCTTTATTCAGAAGGTCATATGGATGACAGAAGTCGACTGCATTGAAAGGATTTAAATTCCAAGTCAAATAATCTCCTTTAAAAATACTCTTGCAATAATATGAAGGATGAATTATAAAAACACAAGGAAAACAGATAAAGAAAATAATTATGGGACACACCTCATTAAATCATTTGAGTTTTATAACCTGGATACTACTTTTGTTAACTGTCTTTTAGCCTTTCTGTCTTATGCCTTTTCCTTGTAAAATTAAGCATAGAAATGCTTTCCCAGATGCAGTATTGTGAAAGTTATAGAAAATAATGTTTGTAAAATCACTTGCTCAATGCATATTTTATGGACTACACATATAAATGGAAGCTGTTATTGCCAATTTTAATAATAATGTTGGTTAGACGTATTAGGCAATTTAACAAATTTGTTTGAGAATAATGGGGAGAAACAAACTATGGAGACATTAAATAGATCCAGGGAAAAGGAGGTATTCAAAGGACCCTTCTGTGGGATTATATCATTACCCCACGCTGGAATTGCAACACAAAGAACTAAGCATGGAGTTGCCTGATTAAGAGTGTTGCTCACAAGCAAGCATGGTGACACACAACATATTTGGGAGGCAGATGTAGAAGGATCCTCTGGTGTTTAAGGGCCTGTCTTACTATGTAATGATTTCCAGGGCATCAGATGGATAAATTATTTCAACATGCCTTCCATAAAATAGAATATCCCTGATATTTGAAGAAATAAACATTTTAAGTGTGAAATTGTTGGAATGTCATCAAGTACTTATGTGAAAAATGTAGTCTCAGTGGCATTAGCTGTCAAAGAATGTGTATGACATAATGCTGGCCTAGGTAGGACTTGTGGATGATCTGAAGGAGAGAGAGGAGAAAACATCCATAGATACATGACAGGAACATGAAAACATAAATGCATGACTCTCCACTCGAGTACAGGAGATGCAGCATTACTTGATTACACCTTTCAACAGAATGTTATGTTTCCTTCCGCATCAACACTTGGCACAATTTGTACACATCCATTAGTGTGAGATCCGGTTTAGTATGAAAAATGTTTCTATTATTGATATGAAACTTAAATGTTTCATAAGGAATTCATAGTCAGTGGGAAAACAGAGAAACAATGACTGAGGAAAGAACCAATTTTACAGTAATTTCATTGATAATACTATTGATTGGAAATGCAGTTTCCTCCCAAGCTCAACTGTGATCTCTGTAATGGATGTCTGAGCAGATGGCCCACAGCAGACCTGAATTCCACCTCCTTCTCTTGACATTCAAGTTCAATCTGCTCTGAAACGTCCGACCATGCTCTTCACCATCACATGCTTCTTTATTCAGTAGAATCAGCTGAATAACTTGCTAACTTCACATTTCTGACTATAATGCAGAAACATATCAAACGGCTTGGATACATGCAAATTAGTTATGCCTATTGCTCTACCTGTGTCAAGACTTCATCGACTCTCTTGACCCATGAAACTTACTTGGTTATGAAGGCTGATGCCATCTTTATATCAGATAACTATATTTTCCACACTTTTCTGTCTTTGCTGTGTGTTTTTTATGTTGTTTTGAATAATCACCCAATATGTTTGGCTTGACCAGGGTTATAATTTTTCCTTTTTGGACATAGTATCTACTGATTATGGATTTGAAGAAGGTATTTTCCTGAATTTTTTCAACGTCATATTTATATTATAACACAGTACATGAATTGACCCAAATTGTTTCCAAGTATAAAAAGTTCAGGAGGAATAAAATGATGCAATTAAATAGTTATACATCTATTCTAAATGCAATGAAGACGGAAAGTTTCTAGAAAAATCAATTCCAAATTATATCTGCCTGTGGGTCATGTAATTTTCTACTAAATCACACTCTTTGACAGTGACATCACTTTAATATGAAATGCTTATACAGGGATCAACTATTGGAAAAGTGTGACTTTTAAATATATGTTATCTTAGTTATTTTAGATACTAAAATTATAACTTTTAGCAACCATAATTTTATTAGGCTCTCATTCAAGCTTGCTGAAATAGGACACAATATACTATTAATCCAAAACTATGACATTATGAAGTAATCAAATGTTGAGAAGCTATATTAAGCTTTCTATCTAGCATGAAATATATCAGTAAAATGATATCCTATCCATTTAGAACCAGCAAGCAGGACTCATAAATTATGCCTGAAATGGGTAATTCTGAACAATGGAGTAAAATGGAGCAATAAAGTATGAATTTAATGATTGACAAGAAATCAATGAAGAACTGACTTTGCCATTTGGCCACATGCTCAAGAATTATAAATTTTGGTAGAACTGGTACAATGTTAATTTTATTTACTTCAGAGATTATACATAATTTTCTTAATTGTGTGTGCATTGTCAAAAATACTATGTTATTTAGTGAGTGAAAAAAAGAAATACTTTCTCTACTTTAAGATGAGGAAGTGATGTATACAAATGGTGCCAAGTGTTGACCCCAAAGGCAACAAGAGATGCACATCATCTAAATGTGACCAGTTTTTCACTTTAGGAATGAAGTATATTCTCTGTAGAACTGAAATCTTAGTATAGCAGGGATAGATCCCAGAGGCTCTGTTCTCAAATCCAAGGCCCCAAATACTATTGTATCATCTAGCTTTTTTTTTTTTTTTAAAAAAATAAAGGATTGTAAATTATTTGTCAAATGCCAGTATGTTCCTTAAGTAACTTAAATTTTCACTTTAACACACACACACACACACACACACACACACACACACACACACACACACACACACACACACACACACACACACCCTAAGGTCTAACCACAAAGCTAATAAAAAATGATATCCTAGATTATAATTTTAAGAAATGACAAAAGAACAATATACATAGTCCTTGTTAATATCTCTTATTTTAAGTTCCTAGTCATAAGCAAAAATTTTAAGTGACAACCATCATGTTACTAAAATGTTACTCATTTTAGTGTCTTAATTGGCATTTTACAAATTATATTATGACAAGTTAAAAAGAATAAATCAGTGTCCATAACTTTAATGCCAAGGCTTGATCAATTTTAAAATAAATGCTTGATTCTTTTCCACATATTAATTTGAGAAATACTATTATCTACCTCTCATATCTGCAAAGAAACCACAGTTTCTAGTGAAGATGATATGCCAGAAATATTGCTGTTAAGAAGAATAAGTCAATGCTGCTAATTTCATGGTAAGGGATATAACAAAAAATGACAAAAATAAATGACATAATCTGGAAGGTGAATAGTGACTTGGCATGAAGAGGAGATGGTGAATTGGCTACATAGGAGTAGTATCCCTTTGCAGGAAGATTATTGAATATAGAAAAGTGAAACAAGCAATTGATTAAATTAACTCCAGTGTGTAGATAAACTCTAGGGGGTCTAAGCAAGTTAAAATCACCCAAATATAGAGGGATACTGATGTATTGCTTGTAGCCTGAATAGAGACAGATGGAATAGTTCATTCTAGGCCAAACTACTTAATAAAGTATTTGCATCAATCAACTCCAAATGCTCTCTGGAAGATAGATAGAGTAGTGAAGATACTTCATCCTTTGTAGCTAAGGGTTACTCCCCAGAGTTGTTGGGAAGTGTTAGCCTGTACAAAAGCCCATGGGAATGGTAAAGTCTCTCTAGGAGCACAAATATACCCCACACTTGGCAAAGTATGGTTGCTGTAGCTATGATAAGGTCATTTTATGAATTTCAGCCTCACAGGACATCATCTCATCTCCCAATCTAGCTCCCAAAGCCCAGCACAAAATCTACAATTACTTTAACAACATTGCTTCTGAGAGGCTCCCAGTGATAAATTAGTCAAATCAGAAAATAGTCGTGTAGCAGTTGTTGGGTCCAGGGAATCACTGAATTATCCTGATGGATAGCACTTGAGAAATTCTATTGGAGAACATGTGTTATTTATTTGTGTTTTCTCTGGGTTGCAGTAAAGGAATTTTAGAACAGAGCATCATTGTGAATATGCAGCTACATTTTTACTAACAAGGTTCTGCTCTCTAGAATGAACTTGGGCATCAGCTCATTAGTGACACTCAAATTCTGAGTCCATCCCATTTGAATTCACGTATCAACCCGAAACCAACAGCACTGTCTCCCTTGGTCATTCTAACCTTGAATTTCTCCCAGTGTTGTCTATATTGTTGTCCATAAGTAGTACAAAATTCCATGCATATTATGCCTGTAATCTACAACCTTGTAACTCCTTATCATTATAATATACACAGTAATTTGCTGCCAGATATGGTGTTGATGACTACAGACTGTCTCTTTGGTGATGATTCTAGCAAGGTTTAATATGTTTCCTGTGCTTCTGAAGATGCATGTGAAGGATCCCATATTTTTTTTTTTTAGGATGAACACTTGTATCAACATCACACATTTCTTCTGTGTCTTTAAAATAATCATAAACTATAAATCCTCTAATCTCTTTTTCTTCAAACATTACCATCTCAGTCATTTCAGACAAATATAAATATATCCTTAAAGGCCATGAACTAAGACATTCAATCCCAAGCAAGTACAGCCTTATATACTAGAAATGCAATAAATATTGAATGATTAACTCAAGCCATTCATAACCAATGATCTTTGACATCAGGAAATGTTTCCTCATTGCTACTCTAGGTTCTTCCTCTTTTATTTCCCCTTCGTATGATCTCAGTAAATGCAGAGAATATCTAGCAATCAATCTTTATACCATATCTGTTCCTTACACGAAGACTATTATTAAATTTCCTTCATGACCCTCAAATCCACTTAGCATTCTCTTTTGTAAGCTAAATAATTCATCTCCCTTTTCTACTTTAGTCATGACTGAGATTTTGCATTAAGCAGGAGAAATGCTGAAGGCACAGGCCGTTGTTTTTAATCCAACATAACCTAATTATGTTAAGAGTAATAAGTAAATAACAATGGTGTGTGGAGATACCATCAGCATATGGATAAGTAATGAAAACTGTCTAAGAAGTCACTAACATCTGAATCATTTTATAATGATTTTTCTATAAGATACAGTGTATAGATATCAATGATACTCAAAGAGAAAAAATAAAAACTTGCATGCTTACTCTACATATGTACCCCTGTTTCACAATTTCTCTGAATCACTAAAATTTTCCTGTACATTACCCACTAACTCCATTCCATGAAATAAAAAGTTTTTGGAGTTGCTCCTGTACTCTTTGTTAAACACAAAAAGAAGAAAAATGGTTCATGTATCTCTGGTGGTTTCAAACCAACAACAACAACAAAAAATCTCGAGTTCCATTTAGAGAAGCTAAATGCAGAGAGTGTAAGCTATTTATCAGCCTGGCACTCATGTACTCACGTTCAAAGAAGCAAGACATACAAAGTTCTTAAGTTGAAAAAAAAAAAAAACTCGCGACAGAAGTTTGCCCATCATTTGCATCCCAAGTAATATAGCAGAAGGACATTCTAAATTGGTTTCTGTCATCACACCATGGACTTAAGAGAAATTAAATATCTTCCTACTAGGAGAGAATAAGCTGTTAGGCATTGCTGGACAGGTTCCAAGGTTAATGTGGAAGGCTGGACAGCTACACATTGACTTGCCTTGTTCATGTGAATGAGTGACAATGAGTGGTATGCAGACGGTAGAATTTCCATAGATGATCCCTCAAATTCTACAGCTTTTAATCTTCAATGCTCCCAAGATGTTGATGCACTTCTAAATGTTTCATTTCAATGCAGTGTGCTAGAAATAGCAGAGCCATATCTATCCCAGATATGTAACAATTTAACTTCAATCCAGGAGAGATCATTGGGGAAAAAAAGCTGCTACCCCCTCATGACAGGCATGTGATAGAACCCTGTCATGCCCTTGACCTATATGCTTAATAGTATTCTGTTGAACGAAGTAGAGGGTATACACCTCAATTTTATTTTTTTTTGCCATCCTTTAGAGATTTTTCAGCACTCAATTCTACTAAAGGTTTGAGGAAATAAGGTGGGGTGTGGCTCAAATTTTGCAATGGTGTTATTAGTGAGGCAAAGTGGATAAGTGGATTTCTGCAGAGTATGTCCTCCCCAGGGAATGTACTCACTCTGCTTAATCAACTGGCAAACAAGACACCTAGGGTTATTTCTTTACCATGCTATTGCCCCATCAATAATGTAGACTGTCATTAAGAAGTCATTTCTCCCTTCTGGGCTGAATTTCGAGAGGTCCATCATATGGGGGAAAATAGGAGTTACGGTGTGGAGACTATGCATCACATCATAATCTCAGAACCATGCTGTGCTATTCACCAGACAGTCCAGGAATATATGTTCCAAGGCATGCATCAGTGCATCACAAAATATATAGACTGAGACCACTGAACTCAATTCATTAGGACCGCTCAGTGTTAAGATTATAACCATGCTTCAGGGCATACTCGGATCACCAGCTGAGCTCAGGAAGACATTTTGCTCCCATGACAAGACCTCCCAGAGGTCAAATGCACTGCTGGAAGAGTTTGATTTTGCAAATATGTCTTTACTGTCCCCAAATGTCTTTTATTATCTCTTTCATCATGCTATAAATTTCTCAGATCATCAAGCAATTCTATAAGCAATTGCAATCTGAACTTTGATTTTTTTTCTTAAGTTATTGTTGTCTCTCTTTCCAAATAGTATTTTTTTTTGGTTTTGCAAAAAAAATATATCAGAACTACATATTAAGATTCATTGTTATTTAATAATAAAGCACTTGCTTGAATTATTACCATTATAACATATTACCAGTATCATTATTGTAATAAATGGATTCAATTTTCAGAAAAATGTTTGTCTGCATGAAAGATCATGCAGTAGTTTTCTGATGGCTCTGATCAGCATCTCAAGGATACAAGAATAATCTCCCTCACTGGCTCTTGATAATGGCACATGCCTCATAGTATTGGATGAGATGACCTTGAAATGGCACCCCTTCAACATCCCATCCTCCTATATTACAGAAACATAAATGCAGAGGCAAAGAAATGGATACTTTGCATAAACAAACACATAGACAATAGAAAGAAGAAACCTGATTATATATTGGTTAGGTTTCTGTCAACTTGAAACAAACTTGGTCATCTGGGAAGAGGGAAGCACAACTGAGGAAACATCTCCATCAGATTGAGTAATGGTTGATGTGGGAGGCCCAGACCTGTGTGAGCCATGTCACCCTTTGACATATGGCCTTGCAATATACAATAAGACAGGTAGAGCAAGCCATGGAAAGCAATTCGGTAAGTGGCATTTCTCAGTGGGTTCTGTTTCAGTCCCCGCTTCTAGGTCCCTGCTTGCCTTTCTCTCTTGAGTTTCCTCAGTGATGCACTGTGACAGGAAGTGTAAGTCAAATAGCCCCTTTCCTCCTCAAATTCCTTTAGGTCATGGTCTGTATCACAGCCACAGAAAACAACTAAGAAATATGAATATTAGAGGCATATGTTACTGCTGCTCTGTTAACTGGCAGCATCTGGAATTTTTGCCCTTCACTTACTCTTTTTGACTATAGTTTCATTTATCTCAGTTAATAACCCAGAGATTCCTAAAGAAAGTGATAGAAATTCCTAAGCAGTTGACCACTATTAATACTATCAGTGAGAATACACAGCTTTTAGATTTTCATGTTTACTATATAGAGTGTACTATCTACACCATCATAACCTGCTTTGAGTCTTGATCCACTTAAAAAATTACCTAGAGTGGCAGAGCTAATGATTTATCAACAGATTTAATCTTCTGAGAGCAGCAAAGCAGATAACCTAGGTTCAAAACCCACCTCTCCCACATAATTAGGCAATCATTTAACTTTTTTTTTCTGCTTCAGTTCCCAGATCCTTTTCCAGCTACATTGGGAGTGATCTACAGGGTAGGTGAGAGGATTACATCATGTAGCATGTAGTAGATATCAAATAAATATTCAATAAATAGGTGTGAAGGGCATTATCAATGCTTAAGAATGGAAATCTTGGTCTCATTTGAGAACAGTATCCAAAAAAAAAAAAAACCCTAACTCTTAGCAAATGCTGTCTTTGGCAGGGGCTTTGCTGTGCATCTTAGAAATCCAAGAATTTCAGAATAGGAAGGCAATTTTAGGCAGAGAGTATCAAATTACAGAAGGTTTATTTATATAAATACAATCAATTGGCATATTTATCAGTTTGCATAATGACATATTTATTTAAAATACTCATTTATCAAAGATACATCTATGCTAAGATAGTGTTAACTTTAATGATTTTTGGAATTTTCATATTGCCTGTCTTGCCTACTTTTTGAGGGTTTCAAGGTATCCCCACCCAAATATGATTAACATTTTTAACTGTTGTAAAGTGAATTTAAAAGATGAAAAAATTTATATAGACAATTCTTAAGATTGGCATCATAGTATATATGAAATGATATACTTATAATAATTTTATTAGTAATATGATCATTTATTATGCTAATGGATATTTCAGGGTATTGGACATTAGAAGAACTGGTTTTAGACAAGCTGACCCCCAAAACTCTTAAAGAATTGGGTCTGAAAATAGCACCATCAATTTGAACTGACGTCATTTTGATAAGATGTCTTTGTGATGAAATTCAGCTGAGGTTCAACCTACTGTTAGTTTCAAATCGTGACAGATTTCCAGATTTGGAGCTTGCATGCCCACATTGGCTGACCCTAGAGCCATGTGGCAAGAGACTTTTTTTTTTTTTTTTTACAGCCTTGACAATACCAGAGAAATCTGTTTCAACCGGGATTTGAACTCAACCTGATATGCTCTATTTATATTCTGGCTTCTTTTCATTTAATCTGTTTTCATAATGTACCTTTCAAATATTGTCTACTATGGTAAGAAGTACTTTTAGCATCACTTGTTCAGAATAGAGGGAACATAATTAAGAGGTGGAGGTGTGAGAATTTGTCTACGAAAAGAAAATACAAGAGAGCTCACAGATATCGGAACATACAGTTTCTACAAAAAGAAATCTTCTAATTAATAGGAATGAATCAGCAGTCACTTTTTTGAAAAAAATGGTAGCAAGCACATGAGAACTTTTTAAAAATCAGTTTTATTCTTATTTATTCCTGCTCTTACACAGGAAGAGCCAATTCCCGCCCATTTTTACTCAATAAAATTTGCCTCCATTTTACAAAGTTGAGAAACTCTTGTTTTAATAATAGTGTTTGGCTTTCCTGGCATTCAGAAAGCATGGAACTGCTGGGCATCCGGAGTTTGTTTAAAGTTCTGTCTGACTAAGTGATGATGTGAGCACATTGGTCCCATCGTGGTGTAACTAGCAGTGTGTAAATTGTCATCTGCCAACAAGTAATGGTGGTCATACCTCACTGCCACTCCAACTGCTCACAGTCCGGTTCAGCCTGCCACCCTGAGCTCCAGCCAGCTGTCAGCACTCTCACAGCTGCCATCTGATTTACTGCCATAAGCTTTCTTGGCATTGTGGATGCAGACACTGCTGAGATGGCGCCTGTCATTGGCTGTAAAAGGTACAGGGACAAGAGACTCGGAGGAACCCTGGGAAGGTGCAACATGTTCCAGCCACCTGACCGTGGAACCAGCCGGTACTGAGTCTCTAAGGTTGTTCTTTGTTCACTGATAAGATTGGACAAGGCACAGTAGGCCCTCCAGAACTCCTATTCAGAACTGTTTTAATTGAATGTGTCACTGACAAGGCACAATCACTTGGGCTGTGGCATCTATTCCAAATAAAACAATTGTTTTAAAGTAATTGGTCTGACAAGAAGGCTGGCAGCCATTGAGGAGAAGATGCATGCGTTGCTATGAGAAGAGACAGAAAACATGTTCCCTGTAATTGCCATGGCTGAGCTTTTAAACTTTTCTCTTTATTCCAGATGAAATGGATCCTTTAAAAATCTCTGATTTGAATAAACATTGAACAACTCTGGAGACAACACTTTGCTTTTCATGTCTCTTATGCACATAAGAGTCTCTTTCTCCACTTGCTTATATTATCTAGCCACAACAATTTACAATAAATTCAACAGGGAAAAAAAGCAAGTGGAACTGACTAGCTTGTTTCTGAACTTCAGTGTCTCTCCCATGGTTAGAAAGAGCTGATATAAAGATAGCAATTATGCAAACGTAAGACAGAAGGTCAATTACATCACCTGGTTAGCATAACCAGACCGAAATTTCTACAGTAGGTAAGTGTCTTCTCAGGAGAGTCACTATGTCTGCAAGAGCCAGAAGCAGCGTTTTCTCCATTTATCACACCTACACAAAGGACTGCACAGTAAATGATCAACTCTGGCTCACAGTCTTTGTATATCTAAACAAGAACATTTCCTCTTTTATGAGAAAAACAACTTTCCTTATAATAATGCTTTATAAATGATTTAATAAGTAAAATATTATAGTATTGAATTTTATATCTTAATTTGAATGTAAGATTAACAGCATATGAATGTGTGTGTGTATGTTTCAGATTAATATCAAAGCAACATTTTTACTCTAGGTCATGAATGACTCTGTCTTCAACTTGCATCATATTTTACCACACAGAATGTATTTTTTCCATGAAATCACAGTTTGTATGAAAGCTCTAATTAATTCCCCCAATGTTTCTTTTATGAACTGGAGTTTCTCCCGTGAGTTACCAGGCACATGACACTACTATAGAGGTTGAATATTTGTGTTCAATAGTGATATTGCTGGGTTTGAAACCTAGATTGTGACATCTAATAACTGAAATTTAAGAGCATTACTTATTTCTTTGTGCCTCAGATTCTTCTCCTATTAAAGGACTCCATCCAGTAATTCCTGCATCCATTCAGTAAGTATTCCATCCCATATATATATGGGATAACTGTTCTCAGCCTCTACAATATAACAAGGAATCAGTCTAAAGTAATACTAGGGAAAATCAGCTAACAAATAAATAGCATATAACTTAGGTAGAAATATTTACAATGAACAAGGATGGAATAATGGGGAATGTAGAGGTGATGGAGAAGGAACAATACTGTGTTAGATGGAATTGTCTGAAAAGTTATCTTTTCAGAGTTGGCATTTAGTCATTTGAAGCTGATTGTAGGAAGAAATCCTGTGAAGAGAATTCCAAGTGGGGAGATCAAAAAATACATAACTCCTAACTAACTAATTGAATACATTGTGTCTCTGTGCATTTTAGGAAGAAAAAAAGAGATATAGTAAGAGCCCTAGAAGAAACTCCAGAAACTGGTAATTAATAGTCAGGTCAGTACGCAGTGGTTAGCTCTAGCCTTGGTGGCCTCATATAAGGTGTGAGATGGGATTCTACTTCCTCATGTAGGTTATGGAGATCATCACTCCAAACCTTGTCAAAAGAGAAGGCTGCAAAACACAAGGCAAGAAAGGGAAGGCAGTTTTCTTGCAGTCATTAGTAACCCTGGAGAGAGGACATCAGCTTTGGCAAAGGCTGTTGCTCTGGAGGTGGTGAGAAGCAAGTTCATTGTTTGATGATGTAGCATGGAGGGAAAGGACTTCTGAAGTAGGCTGGCATTTGCCCACAGATGCTGACTGCCAAGCTAGGGCACAGTATGGAGGGGATAATTTAGGGGGATTAAAAATAACAGGTTTTTTATATTACATGTGAATATGCATCCAGTCGTTAGTATCTGGTCTAACAACTCTTCAATAAACCACAGGTTCTTGTGGCTATATCCATTATCATTGTAACTAATGACCAAGTGCTGGAATTTTTATTTCCTAAATAAGTTTCATGAGCATATTTTCCTCTCTATACTTATGGCAGCATGTTCAAACTCTGTTGTCTTTTATTTGGATTCTTGGAATGGTGGCCTAGCTGAGGATTATAACTCTCAACTGAAGCATATTTGGTGTTTTATTCACTGCCTGCAGAATCCTCTTCCTGACATGCAAGCTTGATGGCTCTCCTCCCACGTGCCTCAGAGGCTGTGTGCCTCAGGACGATGAGCTCTCACTCCGTGGTGATCCATTCCACTACTCCTTTGCAACTCAATGGTTTTATTATTTCCCAAGTTCTCAAATCCAAATCCCTCTAAATTTATAAATAATGACTGTTTCTCTGCATTTTCACAAACCATTTCCCTTGCCTAGAATATCATTTTACTTCACAGTGTGTAACTTATAAATTTACTCCTTAATTTAAATCCTAATCAGGACTCACCTTTTCCAGTGAAGCATTTTATAAATCCTGCTAAACAGTAGACTGAACACTGTTTCATGCAATACACTTAGCTATGTTAGTGTAAGCAGCACAGTTCCATATATACAAAGACGCTACAATATTGTGCACTCCTTTAAGGTGGAGAATTGTCTTCTTTATCTCTGAGAAATATAAAAATGACAGTTAATGCTATATACATTATATTATACTCCTTTTCACTACTACTATAGGACTCAGATATCAGAGACAGAGATAAAAGTTCATTAGCGTACCTTCTATATTATATCATGACATGATATACCATATATATCACACTTCATATCCACCATATTGTGCTTGATTAGAATAGGTTTTATGGAATTGAACTGATTCTTTTCCTTTTTTATAATTTTTTCAATTATATGCATTCTTTGAAGCTTTCAAATTGAAACTATTTGAAAAATTCATTCTTGTTTTCCCAGACTATCAATCTATCATATGCTATTTATGAATCACCTTTTCCTTAAAGTTTTACTATTCACTGGAATTTGGACTATTACCTCTAAACTTACAATATCAAACTGATATTTTTATTTTGGTTTCTAAATATGCAAATTCTCATTATTTTACTATAGTTGCATTTGTACACTGACTGTTTCTTTTCAAAGCTTCTGATATTCTTGTTAATTTTTAAAATAAAATTTAATTAAAATATAACTAAATTACTTCCCAACATTACTTTCTTCCCTCTAACATTTCCCAAGTTCCATTTAATATTCTCTTCTAAAATACTCTATTATTTCACTTTTTTGCATCTTTCAATGATATGCCACAATTCTGACTCTGGAATAGGTGTTTGATAGCAGCATGTTAGAATGAAAAGAACAGCAAACCATGTGAAAAATCCAATCCAATAATCACAAGTCCTCAAGTACAGGGTGATGGGCTCCTGCATGGGCTCAGTGGAACATCCTTGTGAAGACCTCAAGGCAAAGGTTTACGAACATCTCATTTTTCACTTACGTCATAGATAGATATGATGAACTAAGGTAAAACTCAAACTTGGATTATTAGAACTAGTTCATATTTAGGAAGCAGGTTTATAGTAGCAAAATAAATGCAGACTCATTTAATCTTTAATTTTCTAAGGATGAGGTCATAGGTGGTATCTCCTTACCAATGAGGCAGGAATGAGGAAACAATACTATCAAATCTTCCCAATTTCTTTTAGCATCAAGGTACCCCCTATCAGAAATTAGCTGTTTATACTGTTGTTTTTTTATGTTATAAATGCCAACCTCATGTTGGCCAATGCATGAACTACATGTCTGGAGAACCACCTTTGTTCTATTGAAGACAAAAGGGAAATAAAATCCTGCCTTAGCCATGACTCAAATGATTCAACCGGCATGGCTCCAGGAAATTCACTGTTTTATGGAAAATCCACTGTTTAATTTGATTGTATTCGATGCTTAGTTTTCACTGCTAACACCATATATTTTTAGACAGAAATTTTAAAAGAATCTCTTTGTTTGGCATGGACTAAAAATCAAAACGAGAAAACATGCAAAGCTACTTCCACTTCTTGTATGAAGTTTAATGCCCAGGTTCATCATCAGACATTGCCTGGGCATATCTTCCTCTATTATTCTTTTCTCAATGAAATTTTAAAAATAAAATCCCAGGACAAAGGACATTTTAAACAAATTAAAAACTGTCACAACTGTTCTAAGCAACCTGGGAGATATATAGGAAATTTACAGCCCATCATGTTATGTTTCCTTAGCATAACCATTGGCAAATGGTCAGCCTGTCATAAGAGTCCAATTAAATTATACAGCATTGCAAGCTTTCACTTCTCCAATGTCAATAATTGGGCTCCTTCAGATGGTCCTTGATAGCCACTCCTGGGTATTTTAATTTCCTAACAAATCTATCATCGAAAATTTACCATCAAGAACAGTCAGTCTCAGAGCTGTGATAAAACAGCACAACTTCTGGTACTTCCCTTAACTATGTAACAAAAGGACACTCTTTCTATACCTTATTGTGGCTAAATACTATTATAACCTTCCCCATGCCTGTGTATCTGCACACACACACACACTTTGAAATTTAGCCACAAATTTGATAAACTTGTAGCGTATGAATACACAATATTGTAGATCAATATTTCTAAATATTTAAAATTCCCATGCTTTTTCCAGTTCTCATTATGCTGTTAATAATATCTTACATTTAGTCTGATGATATAAACCTAAACTATTTATTCCTACTGAAAAGTCTTAAAGAGTATGTTTCAAGCATGAATAAAGACAGCTTGAAGTGAGAAACATTTTAGACAGATGAGGTCAAAAGTACAAATGTGGATTGTCACTGGCTCTGAGACATTTCACGAACTATATAGATATGGTTAGGATTTGAAGGGATGGAACTATACCTAGGATCCAAGGAGAGCAAGGAATTTGTGATTTTGAATTAATTTGTTTTTGACAGATCATAGTAGAGCCTAGCAAATTAAATAAATTATTTGCAAGATCCAAGCTGGGCTAAAAATAACAATGCATTCCATGTATTAGAGGAAGTTGCTTTGTTTGTTTTCCAATAGTGATGAACTTCTTTGCTGGAGATCAGATGATCTCTGAAATGGTCTGGCATGTAAAAACTGCCACGTAGCACAGTAGGGCAGCGCACATGTGATGTCACAGGCTGAATTGTGTCCCTTCCAAAGATGTGCTGACACAACAGAACAGGGGACTGCTGGAGGGGACAAAGGAGAACAGAAAACACAGAGCATTCAGAATCAGGGAGAGCCATGAACAGGGATGACAAATATGAAAGAGAAAACTGTAATATGCTGGGACACTAGCACCCAGTACCTCAGAATGTGAGTGTGTCTCTACAGAGTTAGAGATAATTAAAAAGAAATAACATAAGCCTTTATGTAAGCTGAAATTCCTTTCAAGGAAAGGGTGCTTATATTACATACATACACACACACACACACACACACACACACACGCACACACACTCAGCCAACAGAAGAAAGACTACTGTTGGGAGGCCCTGCTGGTTCGATGTTGCAGTCTACCACAGCATGGCAGCTTTCTTTAAGCTCAGCAATATGGAGGACTCCCTCCCCCAACCCAGCAAGGGCTTCCTGCTCTCTACATGCCCTCATCTAAAGAATGTCTCTAGGCCCAGAGGACTGACCTTATCTAAAAGCTGTCTCTAAGCCTGGATGCCTGATTTATCTCTACTATGACCGTTGGCACAGTTGACTGCTAGAATCCTCTCCTGCTGCACATATGTAAATAAGACTTGTACTAAGAGCTTGGCTGTAGGACCTGGCTGCCTCATAGGAAGCCTTATGGTAGCAGCATGCCACTTAATGCAAATTAGGGTTTGTCCCCAGACTACACAATCCTATATATTTGTTACATCCTAGAATAATGTGTTGAGCAGATTCACCTCCTGGGGAGCTATATTATCCATAGCCTTCCAAATCCTGTTCCCTGTTTCTGCTTCTTCCAGCCTTGTGGACAAATGCACCAAGGATCCCAAGGAAGACGAAGAGCCACACACTACAAGAAAAAGTTAGCTGACTGCAAGGCAGGGAGAAAGACCTCTAAAGAAGCTCAGCCTTGAAGCCTGACTTATAAACCCCCCAGATTTGTAAGAAATTACTTGGCATCCTTAGCCATCTTATTTAGATCAAGTGGACAAAAATCCCAGCATGGATGAGGGAGAAAGGCTCACAAAGTCTCATCCCTAGCTGAGAATTATCAGCAATTGATGGCTGCTGGAGTAGGAAAGTCGGTTCTCTTCGGGGATCTGGCTCCTTAAAACTACCTGTGATATGGTAGATGGATTCATCGCCCATGTATGTACTGACAGCACTAAGTGGACGCACTGGGTTAAAAAAAGATTAGAATACATAACATTAGGAGGAAATAGTAGTTTGTGGGCATAGGGGAAAAATTGCAGAGAAGGGACTGGTTGTGGATTTGATTAAAATATACCATATGAAATAGTCAATACAAATTATAAATCTAGAAATGTTTTTTTAAAGAATAAGAGTGTTTCGATGAGCCACTCTGAGCAAAGGTTATGAATTGGGAGACTGGTGGAAATATTTAACCTCACGAGTGAGACAGTTTGGGCATACAGGTTACTGGAAGGCATCTTCTTACCCAGGCAGGAAAGTGTGAAGGAGAGATGGGCATTCTCAAATTAGTATTCAGAGAGTGCAGGAAGGAGTGCACCTGGGGACTAGCATCTGTCACAATAAAGAAGAGGAAGGAAGAAAGATGGAATACAAGCTGCAAGCTTTTGTCACTAAAGCTAGACTTGACCTTAGTAGAAACTCTGAAGTTAAGATGAACCTTCAGACCTGCAGTTACAGCATGGAGTCTTGGTAGTTTTATAAACCGAATCCACTGAAAGAAGATTCCCTGTGGGAAGGGAGAGCAATTTTCTTAGATCTGGCATCTTCCTGGCTGCTGGAAGATTGACTTGTTGGGTCCTGAAAATACACACTCAACATGGTAGCATTTCCTACAGTATAGTGTTTGTATTATGAAATCCAGTGTTTTGGTTTGGTTTGGCTTAATTTGGTTTTTCTTTGTTTGTTTGATAATGTTTTAGAACAGATATTCCAAGATTTGTGCTTCCTATTTTTCTTAAGAAAATGTAGAAGAGGAAGAGGTGTGACCAACCGGAGCCCCACTGGTATCAGGAAGCATAAATAATGCTTAGGGCCTAGCTACCACATCATGCTCTATAGCTTTCTTTCCTCAGCTAGCTCTTCATCTGGCATAGGCTGCTTACTCAGTAATATGACAATGACTCTGACTCATATGCCATCTGAGCATAACTTCTCAAGTCATTAATTACATCTGTGATATTCCAACACCTGTAAAAATTGAGCAAAGGTATAGCAAGAGGTACCAAACAGAATCATGGGTGACAATTTCCTTTCTGGTATATTGTGGAAAAAAACCAGTCCAATTAACAGAGTCAACCGCTCTTGTAAGGATGGTGACTTCTCTCCTTGCCTTTGGCATAGGGAGACCCCAAATCTCAGACAATAGTCACAGCTTATATGGTGAGGATTTCAGTGTGTGCTGTCTAAGTTAAGGTTTCTATCTCTGTGATAAAGTAGCATGACCACAAGCAACTTAATGGTGGAGTATATTTAATGTTGCAGCTTGTAGTCCATCATCCAGGAAAGTCAAGCCAGGAAATCAAAGTATGATGGAGAGTCAGGAGCTGACGTAGAAGGTAGGAAGGAATACTGCTAACTGGCTTGTTCCCATGGCTCATTCAGTTTGCTTTCTTACACCATCTAGGAATACCAGCATAGAAGGTTATCCTTACAGTGAGCTTGGTTTCCCATAACAATTAGTAATTAAAAACTGCACCCACAGACTTGAACACAGGCAATTTTACAGAGTCATTTTCCCAATTTAGAGTTGATCTTACCAAATAACTTTAACTTACATCAAGTTGAGACAAAAGCAACCAGCAAAATTGTGGACCTTGATGGAAATGGTATCCCTTTGAAAATCAGAAGTGTTACTATAAAATGTACAAAGTTGATAGTATGAGAAATTTCTACTTCCCAAGGGATTGGTTAGAGGGAACATCTCCTGCTTCATTTCTGGGTGCATATCTCTATGCAGTGGAGACCCAGCACTATTGGTGTTTGAGGAATCCTGAGGAATCATCTTAAGGTTTAATTTTCATGATGATACTTTAAATATGATCAAGAGACAAGTCTATTGTCTCAATCTTCCACAGTCTTCCTGAAGCACCTGTACACTGTGCTGTATGATGTAAATAGGAAGCACATTTTTGTTCTGAAAGCTCTTCATTGCATAATGAGAGCTCATTGCAAAAACTCTTGATCATCATCCTTTATTGTTGTTGTTTATTCATACTAATTCATTCTGTTGGTTAACATGTATCTTGCCCCTCAGAGAGCCACGTTCTATTAACTATCTCCACAACTCACTATGAGTCAGAAACACTCCTTTTTCTCTCCACCAATGACCCTATGTCTGGTTACAATTGCATATAGCTATATTCTCTAAGTTATTCCTCCACAGCTCTCCATAGTGTTTGAAAGTTCTATAATCTGCCTTTACTCCCAGAGAACATAGTTTCATGATGGAAGAGTTCACCATAAACCTTAGCCCAATGTAAAAGTAGAACTGAGCTTTTTAGTGATATGATCCCCCTCACCAGGAATATTCGCCTTCTTCCTCTGGGAATGTGGAGGAACACATTCCTCTCTGATATTTCAAAGGAAACATGGTATAATCCCTCTAATATGGCTCACTGTGTATGTATTTGCACCCCTCTTTGTAGACTATAAGAGTTATGGTACTTACACTCTATAACAATTTGTCCTTAGTTTTTCTTTTCACTGTGGAAGACTACTTCTAGGCATGTTTTCTTAAAAATCTGCTTCAGCACTAACTCTCACATCTCACAAAAATGACACCCATATTTATAACTTATCTAGCATAAACATAAAGACAGGAGACAGTGGACGTCAACAGAAGTAGGAAATGTCAATAAATTATTGATAGTATAATAAATAAAATAATGAGTTTATGATACAGGTTCTGGATATCAAATTAACTTTAGTTGATTAACATTATAAAAGAAACCAGATTGAATCTTAGCAACTCAAACAACACTCATTTTTCTCTAGAATATGCAATTTTTAGGACCCTGAGGGAACAACTCCTATCTCTTTCACTGAACTCAAGTCTGAATAGCTGTGAGCCTGAACCTCCCATCATATTAAGGGTTGATAGTATATATGTCTGGAAATAAATGCTGTTAATCACTAGAAACCTTAACTATGGAAATTAGTGAAGACCTAGTTCTGAACTATTGGGTTGGGTGTATAAGAAGAGGAATGAAGGAAGGGAGAATAATACCTAGTGGGGGTGTCATTTATCTGGCTTAGAATTTATACAGTACTTCATTTACAGCATTTTATTTGCCACAACAGTCATAGAATCCTGATTTAATTTTAACTGGAGGGCAAATGGTTCCCTCATCAGGTCTAGGATAGTTGGAAACAGAAGAGCACATGGTGAGTGGAAATGGTTCCACACCATCTCTAAAAACTGCAATTCACTAGACCGTTACACTAGAAATGCACAGCAGGAAAGGAATCTTATCAATTTGACAAACAATTACTTAGCCATAACTGCTGTGCCTACTTATCTTGCTTTAGCACTGCTATCAGGGAAAACAGGGGATTCATGGCCAAATTTGCTCAGTTTTATTTTAAAAGGTAAACCAATTTTTGAGCTACAAGTCTTGTTAGGCTACCTAAAACTTATTATCTAAAGTAATTAACTACTATCGCAGGCAGTACTCTATTCACTGATATGTGGAAAGAGTTGAATAATTGCAGTCTGAATGGGGAAGGATCATGGCCTACTTTACAATGCTTCTCTTGCCCTCCCCCTAATGGGAACCTCAGACCAGGAAATAGTTTGGACAACACTGTGAAATATTTTGCAAAAACATTCATATATTTAATACTCAATGGGGGAATAAAGAAAGTTTTTACTCTGATAATAAGCTATTTTTTCTTAGTGTACTTCAATACACAATTATACTAAATTTTTATTAGCAATTATTCTGCAGAAAAGATACTCTTTTGCTTGTTCATTCATTTCAACATTGCTTTCTTTCAAGTGACAGTATTCATGGATGTTTTCCCACAATTTGATTTATTCATGTGTCATGTTTTGCTTAATGGAAATATATACATTCACATTTCATGAACTCAAAGTATGTAAGTTTACTGGAAGAGAACACCAAGAATCTTACACTTATTAGAACCAATTCCGCATTTCTCTACCATCCAAAATGAAAAGTCCATGATAAAAAGTTAAAACTAGAAAAACTCATGTCCATTACATGTGTTCAGTCCTTTCTTAGGCCCCAATAGCCTTTATTTCTCTCTTTTCTATATATCTTGATAATGTATACACATATATATTTTTAATGAGGTTGTTTGGCCTCATTTAATATTATAAGTTCTAAGTTCATCTATTTTTATTTGGACCTTGTAATTTCATTTTTCTTTAGAGCTCAATACTATCAAATTTTCATTATTGATGCATCTGTTGATAGAAATAGGTTAATTCCAACTCTTTGATATAGTCAGTAAAACACCAATGAACACGGGGTGAAAATATCTGTTTGATTTCATTGTTTTAGAGGGGTGTATGTTCCAGAAAGAAAGATTGTCATACATATGACTACTTGTAAATATTTGAGAAAATTTCCCACTAATTTCCACAGAGGCTGTGTTAGTTTGTATCTTCATCAGAAGTGAATCAGGGTTCCTTTCTTCCTACATCCTCTTCAATGTATGTTGTCAGATTTGTTGATAATTGTCATGCTGAATGAAGTACTATCTCAAAGCAGTTTTAAATAGCATTACCTGTGGCTAAGGATATTGAACAGTTTTAAAAATAATTATTGGCCATTTGTGTTTCCTTCTATGAAAACTGTCTATTTGGTTCACTTGCCCACTTGCTGATTGGCATTTTTATTTTCTTTGTGATTAAATTTTTCCATTCTTATTAATTTCCTCCCATTCTGTGAGATAACTGTTTACTTGGCTGACCATGTCTTTTTCTCTACAGAAACCTTTAACCATCATACAGTCCATCTGTCAGTACTTAAGGTTAGTTTTTGTGATATTAGTGTTCTATACAAAAAGTTCTTTCCTAAGTCTTGAAGTGCATAAAAAATGCATTCAAGCAGGAAAGCCAGAAATCCATTGGAAAACTCAGAACTGGTAGTCTAACCATACAGAAGTTCAAGGAAATGTATAGGCTGAGGTTATTATTAATTTTGGTGTGTGATGTTTGTTTTATTTGTGATGGTTTTCTGATACAGTTTAGAATTTTTAAAAGACCAGTGCTAACATTCTTAATGGATAATAGGCATCTTCCTCTGGAGATCTTGGTTCAAATGCTTGCATGGATGACATTTATTCTAGCCTGCTCTTAGCCCTTGCCTGCCTTACTCACAAAATAGCATCAGTGTGAATTCTACACTGTAGCATCCACCCCTCTAAATAGATTTGATGGGAGATAACATTTCAGTGGTAGGAACAGATCATTTTAAATCAGACTGATGCTATGTGAATATCCTCTTTAAGAAGGATATTCTTTTTTTTTCTCCAACTTTTTTTATTTGAATTAGAAACAGGATTGATTTACATGACAATCCCAGTTCCCTTCTCCCACCCGTCCTCCCCTTACCCCCCCCAACTAAAACCTTATCCGTCACACATATTTTCTGCTCCCACTGGATGGTGAGGCCTTCCATAGGGTGTCATCAGAGTCTTTCATTTCCTTTGGGTTAGGGCCTAGGCCCACCCTTGTGTGTCTTGGCTCAAGGAGTATTCCTCTATATGGAATGGGCTCCCAAAGTCCACACCTATGCTAGGGATAAATACTGGGCTTCTACAGGAGGTCCCATAGATTTCTGAGGTTTCATCACAGTATCCCATGTTCCTGGGATCTGGATCAGTCCCATGCTGGTATTCCAGCTATCAGACTGGGGAGCAAGAGTTCCTGGATGTTCAGTTCAGCTGTTTTTATGTGTTTCACCAGTCTTGTCTGGGCTTCTGTGCTCTTCACTGGTCCTTCTCTGCATCTGGGTTCCAGTTCAGATCAGTGATTAGTTATGGGTGTCTGCTTCTACTTCTACCAGCTGCTGGATGAAGGCATATAAGTCCGTCATCAATCTCATAATCAGTGGAGGGCATTTAAGGTAGCCTCTCATCTGTTGCTGAGATAGTTAGCTGGTGTCATCTTTATAGATCTCTAGACATTTCCCTAGTGCTTGGTTTCTCTGTAAACCAAAAATGTTTCCCTCTATTATGATATCTCCAATCTTGTTATCATATATTCTTCCCCTGACTCATATTTTCTGCTCCCTCATGTCCTCGGCATCCCTCTTCTTCTCCCCTTCTCATTCTCCTAGCTCTCTTCCCCCTCTTCCCGTGCTCCCAATTTGCTCAGCAGATCTGAAACCTTTCCCCTTCTCCAGGGGAACATGTATGTCTCTCTTAGGGACCTCCTTGTTTATTAGCTTCTTTAGCAGTATGGATTGTAGGCTGGTAATCTTTACTCTACGTCTAAAGTCCTAAGAAGGATATTCTTAAAGTCAACTATTATTTACTTCCCAATTGCTGCTAAAAAATTGCATTTCAGTCTACTGAATCTTAACTTTAGTCAATGTAGATACTCCTTGCCAAATAGCATATGGTGGTGCATGTGCATTAACAGAATAAAAGGGAAAACTGTGTGCCACCATTAAATGTAGAAAACTGACAAAATCCTCTAGATTTACATGATAAAACCATCAGTAAATCACTTACAGAAGGAGCGTGCATTGACATGAGCAAGGACTCATGGGGCCAAAACCATTAACTAGTGTTAACTCAATAACAGAAAGTTGAAAACTTTTCTTTAAAAACAGGAACAATAGAAGGACAGCCATTTCCAACATTTCTGTTTAATATATTACTGTAACTCCTTCCAAGGGTAATTAATATATATTAAATATATATATATATATATATATATATATATATATATATTAAATCCAATAGGAAAGGAATCTGTGAATTGACATTTCAGCCTGATATTAAACTTAGAAACTACTAAACCTAAAACTACTAGAATTGGTACATGAATGTATTAAACTGATTAAACATGTAATTGTGGAGCCTGCTCCATGAGCAAGTCTAGTGTATTGGGCAAAAACCTGAAGATTTAAATGAAAGACCAGACATCTGGTCATTTGTGCTAAAAGAATGTGTATCTCTCTTTATTGCAGGCAGAGAACAGCCTTTCATTCAGACTTACAGCACAGTGGAAAAACCCCAGGTGTAAGAGTTCGTGTTTTCACAACTAGATGCTGATGCCAGTGGGGCAAGGCCAGGGCTGTAAGCCAGGACAAGAAAACAGGATCTGGGAATAGGGCAGGTTTGCCCAAGGTCACATTGATGTTGAGGAAAAATGGCTAGACAGAACTACTTGTCCTCACAGGCATCAGGATGGGTGTATTTCTCATGAAGGCCCAATGGTTCTCCTCCAAGACCAGTTTTGGTCCTCCTGGACTGGGTTCAGGATCCATAGAAACCATAGTATGAACACAACATTTAGGGACCCAGATGGGGCTTTTGCCATCCTGTGGGAAAACACAGACTCTCGGGCCCACACCAAAACTGGACCTGGCCCTTTCCATTTTTTGGAATTAAGATCTTTCCAATTGATGAAACCATGGGAGTGTCATGGAGCCCTCCAGTGCCAATCAGTGGCTGGTTTATGGTTGGCATCCACAGTTAAAAACTTTCAAGTGTATAATGTAAGGGCTAAATGAGAATAGGAAGAGGAGGTATGCATAACAAATTTCCCTTTTTTTTTTTTTTCCAAATAGCTTCTCAATGAGTGATGGGTTCTTTCCACAACAGCCTGACCCTGAAGGTTATAAAGGATGCCTGTTTTATGGTGGATGGAAAAGTCTGTACAAAAACTTTCAAAGACTTCACTATTATAAGCTGGCCCATTATAGGTCTCCCTAGGTACTCCCACATAAGCAAAGGCTTATGGACAATGATTTTCATTGGGCATAAGGCCCTTGGGGTTAACACCTATGAGTAGAACTGGCAAATATTCTGCATGAATGGGACAAGATTTAACTATGTGCAAAGCTTGATTTTTGGTGATTTTATAATGAAACCTTAAGGAACCAGTATTGAGATGAAATTATTGTGGGCCTGAATAGCCGCCTCAAAGGCCGAATTTGCAGCCAAACAAACTTGATCAGACTGCATGTATTTATCAGCCATGTCATTCCCCTGGCTAAGGGGATCTGGTAAAAAGGAATGAGCATGCACATGTCCTATAAAAACAGGATGTGATCTTTGCCATGACAAACCTTGAATCACTAATAAGTACTCTTAGACATGGGAAACTGGGGCCACATAAGCAGCAGTTTCTAAAGGTCCCAGGATTTGAAAAATATATTTACTGTCTGTATATAAGTTTAGTGCTTCAGAAGGAAACATTTGTAAGGCTAAGCATACCACCTGCAATTCAGCCACTTGGGCTGATTTTAACCCAACTTTTTCTCTCTTAATGACAGGAAGGGACACAACCATTGTCACCCCATGGGATGAACCATTAGTAAAAACAACTCTTGTTTCAGGAATGGGTGTATGAACAATATTCTTTGGGAAAACTACAGGATGTATATTAAGGAATTGAGCAAATTTATAGGACCAAGCAAATATGGCCCATCATCAATGTTCTGTTGGAGCCATTTGAGAGGAGTTGTAAGGGGTAACAATAACATCAGGTCCTTTGCCAAAGATTTGCAAACTTAACTCATGTGCCCTAAGAATAAGTTGTATAACTGCTTGTGGGTATGTTCTAACTGCCTTAGAAAGAGAAGCATGATAATGTACCCAAAGAATGGGTCCAGTCTACCAAAAGACCCCAGTGGGAACATGACTGGAGGGGAAGACCAAAAAGGACAGGGAAATGTTGTAATCCATGTAATGAAGATATGCCCTATCTACGGCTTACTGTACCAATTCAATGCAATTTCTGCCATCTTTAGTGAGGGGGCAGGAAGAGGCAGGATCAGGATCCCCCTGCAAGATATCAAACAAAGGATGAAAGTTCCTGGTGGTAAGTTCAAGGCTAGGTTGGAGCCAATTGATATCTCTAAGCAATTTTTGAAAATCATTTAAGTTTCTTAATTTGTCTAGCCTTAAGGTAATTTGGGGGGAACGAACACCAGTTTTTAGTAAGATGACCTAATATTGGTAAGGAAAATGTTGTTGTGCCTTTTCAGGTGCTATCTGCAATCCTGCAGTATTTATGGACATTTGCAAATCACCAAAGGCTTGGAGGACAGAAAGGGGTTCCTTAGTGGCCAGGAGAATATCATCCATATAATGAATGATATATAGATCAGGATATTTATCTCTAATCAGCTGTAAAGCAAGGGAAACATACATATGGTAGGGCTGCTTGCCATGCCCTGGGGCAGCATAACCCATTGATATCTTTTAGATGGTTCCTTAAAATTAATGGAGGGCACACTAAAGGCAAATCATATACAATCATTAGGATGTAGAGGAATGGTTTTAAAAAAAAAGCAGTCTTTTAGATCAATAACCAATAAAACCCATCTTTTGGAATTTCTACTGGAGTAGGCAAACCTGGTTGTGAGGCACCCGTGACCATTATAGTTTTATTAACCTCTCTCAAATCCTGTAATAGGTGCCATTTTCATTAATTTTTTCCTTATAATTCCTGCATTCTTTTAATAATTTTACTAATTGTTCCTCCTGGGCATTTTCAAATGTTTTTTCAAGGTCAGCCATCACTCAGTAGGACTTCCTTTACTAATATCCAGAGAGAAAAGGTAGCAAGAAGAAAACTTTCAGTCCCTCTTTCTGAAGAGCCTTCTGGAGGTTGTTTTTAACTTGTTTCCAATCAGGGATATTAAGCCTCCTGAGTGTAAAAAACATGGACTTATATTTTCCAAAGTTAAAATGAAATCTTTAGCAGTCTTTCACTTAATACCAGCACTTTGTTTCTTTAACAGTTCTACTAACTGTTCTATCAATAAGGTCTTAGAAGTTGAGTACCCATTTTCAGTTCACCCTCATAAATCCTTACCTGCTGGCCAGCCACCGAGGGCAATCTCTCAGGGTCTTCTTTCCTCCCTGATCTCAGTGGGACCTCCACTTGTTGCCTGTGCCACAAGCAAGTATAATGTATCTGGCAAAAGCCTACAGATTTAAATGAAAGACAAGACCTCCGGTCTTTTGTGCTAAGAGAATGTGTGTCTGTCTTTATTTCAGGAAGAGAGCAACCTTAAATATAGATTTACAGCACACTGGAAAAACCCCAGGTGTAAGAGTTTGTGTTTTCACAACTAGATGTTGATGCCAGTGGGACAAGGCTGGGGCTGTGGGCCAGGACTAGAAAACAGGATGCACCCAGGACTAGAAAACAAGATGCACCTGTGGTTATTGACTGACTAGCAACTCACAGAGACCCCCATGGGGGCTGGTGCCAACATATATTCAATGTATAAAGTGGGTAGCAGTTTTATATACTAACAAACAACAATACAAGACATCCAAAACAATAACCTCATTTAGAAGAATTAAAATTCCTTAGGAAGAAATGCAACAAATGATGTAAAGTATCTGAACATTGGGAACCATATCACACTGTCAAAAATCAATGTCATGAATACAAACAAGATATTCTGCTTATATTTTGGAGGAATCAACAATGTTAAAATTGCTACTCTAGCAGAGGTTCTATGTACATTAATTACTGTATAGATTGTTTTCATGCTGAAAAATACCATGGAATTCATATGGAATTATGAAGTAAATCCCAATAGGTAAGGTACTCTTCCATCTAAAAGACTAAAATTAGAGCACCATAAAATCTGACCAACTATATTGATAGGCTACAGTAATTAAAATACCATGCTAATGGGAGATATTGGACAAATTCAACCACAGAATAGAATGCTATACAGATTTAAGTAAAAATTCATGAATTTATTGCCTATTCCTTTTTAGCAAATGTGCTAGGTACACAAAATAAAAACACAATATGTTCAATAATAGATTTCAGTTAAACTAGATATATACATGCAAAAGATATTGGATTCATCTCACACTATCTACAGAAAAGGCCAAATGGATTGATGGTGCCAATGAAGACCTGAATGTATAAATCTACTAGAAAAAAAATGTTAAAAACTACACAACATAGATCAAGTCAATGAATTTTGAATTTGGCTACAAATACATAAGCAACAAAAGCAAAAATAGATAAATATCAAACCAGAGTAAGATGTGCATGGGGAAAGAATTCATCACTACAGAGAACCAACAAGCCACAGACTAGGACATATAGTTTTATTAAAAAGTACACATTTCATATGGAGTAAATATGTAAACTACATAAGGAGCACAATAACAGGAAAATATCCCAATTAAATATGGACAAAGAATATTAATAGGCATTTTAAAAACACGACAGGGAACAGATATCTAAAAATATGTAATAGTAATAATCAATGCAAATCAACACCATAATGAGCTAGAACTCCACAACTTTCAGAATGATTATGATAGAAAAAGACACCTTTACAAAAGGATTAGAGAAAGAGTGTGGAAGATGGGGCTCCCCGTACATTGTATATTGGTATATCCTTTGTAGAAAACCATATGATATGATATTTTCAGTTCCTCAAAATCAAAAGTAGAATTGACATAGAATTGGAAAGTCTCACCTCTATGGGACATGTAATAAAAAGCAAAGGATTTATGATCAGAAATGAGGTATCAAGATAGAACTCTTTATGTTTAATAGTAAGTCAGAGACATAAAGTCAGGCAATGAATGTTCCCACTTATGTGTGAAGCTTAAAGTAACTGGGGGGGGGTCAGCTGGCTGTACAGGATGCTGGGAAATGAATGGAGTGGGGAATGTTTGCCAAAAGGTCCAGATTTCAAGTATTTCAAAATAGTTAGGATAGTAAATTTCATTTTCAACCAAAAATAGAGATGATAGTCATGCAAGTCAGCTTGATTTAATAATTGAATACTCAATACATGGATTTTAACTGCATGTATATCCCATACATACATACAAGTATGGTTTATCATTCTATATTAAAATAAAGAACATAAGGAGATCAAAAAGCCTGGGTTAGAGACAAGATATCCAAGTAAGAGTTGGAGGTCGCTCCAAATCCCTCAATCTGGTAACTTAAAATGACATCAAGCTCAACAGATGAGTGTAGATCAGTTTGGGTCATCCTTGACATCTGGGTCAGTAGATCTCACTTGTGTGTACCTGGAGGCCTGCCAGAGCATGTGTAGGCTCGGGTCACTGGCACAGTTTTGCAGAGTCTGGAGCTTCATCAGGTTTCCAGATGATTTTAGCAGATGCTCTAAGCACTGGTTTAGATAAATCATCATTTTAGGGATATTGATTAACAGCAAAGATAATTTTCAACAGAAGAAGGAAAATGTTATTCTACTACTAGGGGCTTTTTCTTTTTTAATGTGATTAAGCATTTACTGGGTTATAAGCAATCACTTATTATTAAATAAATAGCCAGGCAATTGAATGATTGTTTATTTTAATTTCTGACATTTCATTTTCTGCTTTGATTGAACTCTCCAACTAAATAAATCCTGCGGTTTTCCCTATTGTATTAGATGGCTGCATTAAGCTATGCCTGTTGCCTATAACCAGTCAGGTGAGTATATAATTTTCTTGCTGTTCCCATACACACAGGAAGCAATACTTGCTAGCATAATGGAACACCAGGCCCATATTTTCTGCTTTGTTACACTCACCCTCTTGCTCTTCGGGGTTTTAAATTTCCCATTGTGCCCTCATTCTTCCAACAGAGGAAATTACACCACCCACAGAAAGCACGCTGTGTTTTCCCATCCTAGTAGAAATGCAACAATGGTCATCCTGGAAAGTGGTACAGCACAGAGCAGAGACAGCCATCCCAGGATCTGGGGCATCCAGCTGCTGCTGGCTTGGGAAAAAGCCCAGTAAGTTCCAAACTCCCCAGAACCTGTGTTTTGTATGCAACTCATTTTCGCCCTGCAAACTCCTTCTTTGTGGCTGAGATGGTGCCTGGTGAGATGCACTGGAGTGATAGAGTCCCCAGAAGGGAGCAAGGACGTGGGGGGAGGACCAGGATAGGATGTAAATGAGGTAAAGGTAATGGTAGAGGCCAGCACTACCAGGCTTCATTGCCTTCAATGACACAAATGCTTTCAACAAGATGAATTTCTGGGACAAGAGGAAGAGAGCAGAAACACCATGCGATTGGCAGACAGTTACAGGCAACTGCTTCTATTATATTCAAAGGCTGAATCAGAATCTGCCCAAACAGATCATACCTTGCAATGATATTCAAAAGAGACAGATGCACAGAGGCAAAACTGAACTGAACTTTTCTCAGTTTAACTTTGTCATACTTTTTCTGCATAATAGCCAAGGATACAAACTTCCAGAATGGCCCACAGTTAAAAACCTTGGTAAGCAAATGGCACCCGTCTCTCATTAAAGCATTTAGTTAGCAAAGTTGGAACATAAATCAAAATATCAAAATTCTCTCAATCTGATGGCTTTCCTGCAAACAAAATCCCTTCTAAGTTCTTTAATTATCTGCATGTATGGATTTATATGAAGACAGTAGATAATTAGTAAAACCTACCAGGGTGGATTACCATAAGCTACTGCATGGGGTGCTATTTTAATATATCTTTGCATGCCACTAGGCATCTATACATCTAATGTTAACTCTATTGGCTCATATTTAAAAATATATTTTGCTTTCCTTTCACTTAAAATTAATTTTCTAATTTCAGAGCAAGGAAGTAAGATACATTCTACAATGAGATATTTTTGTAAATATTTTCCTAAAAGTTATAAAGATATATACATAATATTGTAGATATTGTAGATATAACCAACTATCTAAAACTTCAGGGCTAATATTTTCATTGCATTTACACTCATGGTTCTCACAGCCACAAGAAAAATCGCTGTGCTATATCTACCTTTTGGAGAGTAACAGTCTTTTTTTTTTTAACCTTAGGTTGTCTATTAAAATGCTCTGGGGAAATGTACTTCATAAAATGCAAGGCTGCTAAGGTTTTTAAAAGATAATTGTGCTACTCTCCATGGGGACTAAGATATATACTGTACTAGGACAACCTTGACAATAGGACTGGTCTTCTGGTTCCCAAGGAAGGGTGACTCAGGCATCTACTCTGGTGGACTTGAGTGTTTCAAATGAGAATGCACATTTTAAACTACAAAAAGTTTAAAGAAAGTACAAATTGGGGTGTTATTATTAAAAATATACATCTGTGTCACAATTGTATGCTGAGTATGATAGTTGCTAGCTCTGGGGGGAAATCTTTGAACAAGTTTTTTTTTAATCCAGTGAAGCCTACTAGGTTTTATAAGTCCCATGTACAATTAGATCTAACTTTACAAAAGAGAAAATGTAGAGTGCTTTCTCCCCAAGCTCTGCTACTCACCATGGCAGTTTGGGAGCTCTTGGGAATCACAGATTACATTCCTTTGGGAATCAAATAAAACCAAGAATTCTCACTGCCCTCAGTGGCAGTAACATTAAATTGAAGTTTGAATTTTAAGAGGACTTCAGCTATTTGAAATCTCCACCCACAAATATTTCTCCTTCTCCAAAGGAAATGAGGGCAATTCTTTCAACAGTCATGCACTGGGCATTTATTTGTGCTCAGAAATGCTCTGGGAACAGAAGAGCGTGGAGAAAAAGGCACTGCTCCATCCTAGTGGACAATGCAATGTGCTGGGTAAGGCATCGGTGCCATCCTCTCATAGGAATGACATCATCTGGCTGTGCAAACACAGGTAAGAAATGGCTTTAAGGATGACAATCTTGAGTAGAGCAAGAATGTTGAGAAAATAAAGCTAAAAGAAACAGCTTTATGGCTTTTTCCCCCTTCTTTGCTTTCCTTCCTGCTTTTCACTATCAGATAACTTAAGAAACTGTGAAATCTAAATTTTGCTTTAAGAAGTATGTTAGCTTATAGTAGAGTTAAGCATTTTTGAGTGACTATAATATGAAAGGCACTATCTCACATGTTGTAGATTAATGTGTCCACATATGAAAATCTATGATATTTCAAGGCCCTCTTTTATTTCCACCCATTTCTATGCTTTCATAATCATATGTTCTCACTCAGTGAGCACTCACCTTTGAAAAAATGGTATTTTAACACTCGACTGTCTCTTCAGCAAAAGTCATTTTATTGAAATAATAAAACAGACTGTACCCTGCTGAGCGTGATATTCTGCAAGGAGACGGAGGGAAGGAGCAGAGGCTCACCTAAGGTTGATAGGTTTAAGGACACACAAACAAAATGCCTACAGAGAGGAACAAACACCAAAAACTACACACTGAAGTGTGTCCTTTACGGTGAGGTACCAAACAAAGAATGAGACTGTAATAATCAGACAAGAAAGCCTGACACAGAACCAGCACTGCATTGGGATTTTATCATTCCTCATTTGGAAATCACTTCTTGGGGTCACTAGTTGATGGGTGGGTGAATAAGACAGTAGACACAGAGGCAAAGTGATGGAAACAGAACCTCAGATGTCCTTTTAGAATTGTTCACAAAGTGGCTGTGCTTCTATTAGAGGAAAAACCAAATAAAACCCTTGCACTTCGGTAGGTATTTTTCACCTGGAAAAGAAAGCAGAAAGCACAAATAATAAGAATAAAGAAAGGCCAGCAGAATAACAAATAACCACACACAGTCACTTTGGATCTGTTCTGAAACAACAGAATAGACTTTAAAAAGCAGTAAAGACAATAAAAATTCAGCCATTGTGAAAGAAGGAAAGCACGAGCCGCAATAAAGGCAGTCAATAAAGAAGCGCTCTCATTTAAACATCAAATGCACATTGTTTTGCAACACCTGTTATTCAGCCATAATAGCTTTCTTAACCTGTCAAAGTGTTTAAGCTGAGGAAAAGGAATGGGCCTCCAGCTGTGCCGTTCTGTGGAGAAAGCCTGTGTTGAGCGATATTAGTTTAATGAAATGTGTACAGATTGTAATTGTGGTAATAAGAGGGCAATTCCCCGAGGTGCCATAGGAAGGCGGTGAGCTCAGCCAGGCAGAAAACAGAAACACACAGGCTGAGGAGGGAAAATATGGCCTGCTTGGGAGAGAGACTGAGTAGTCGGGAGAGGGCAGTCCTGTAAGGAGGTTTACCTCAGACCCAGTCTCCAAAGTGTTAAAGTCCGTCCTGGAAGCCCAAGTGACCGGGAGCTAATGTGAATCAGTGTTCAGGTAACACTGCAGGTGCATCAGACCCAGTGCCAACAGCCCCTCAGTCCTCGACATGACGACCCGGACCTTTCAGGCACTCAGAGTTGAGAGACATGCACCATCACAAGCCAGTGGAGGATAAAGGTGCTGTTACACAGGAAGAAATAAAAACAAACTGAGAATCAGATAATCACTGCTGGCTCTTTGTGTTTATCTGGGCATCGGTTCAGGAAGGCTAGGCATGGAGCGTTGCTGACAGCAGGAGCCACTCTGGTCAGCGACTCCATAGGCAATGCGCCAGGATTTTAAAGTGCCCCAGTCATTTAAAGTCCACAGAGGAGAAGCCTAAATGCAGAAAGCCCAAGGAGAACCAGGAGCACCAGCTAGGGAATCCGAAGCGATGACTGGTACAGCACTGGAGATCTGGTGTGACAGAGGCCTTGAGGTCAGCACTCCAGGGAGACCCAGTCACAGGCGCCATTCAACCTTTGTGAGCTCAACTTTGACGCCCCACAGGGTCTCACGGTGCCTGGCAGAGAAAGACCCTCTTGTTCTTAAAGCAAGCAATGAAATATGAAGCGTTTTGAAATAAAGCAGGACATCCTGTTTTCCTTAACAAGGTCTGCCCTCAAGAGAAACGTTTTACAGAAAGTTTCATATGTCTGTGTTTTATCCCAGTGAGGAAAGGAAATGCCAAACAGAACCATCAATGTCACATCCCAAGTAAGGCAGGCAAGAGCACTGAGAACTGCTTGTGAAGTTCACATCCTCGTGGCTCACAGCTTTGATCAGAAATGAAGAACCAGTCATGAGACTTTGGAATACTTGCCTTCTCTCCACATGCCTTAAAACCCTACCTACAGTGGCTCCTTTAACTCAGGGCATTGTTCCTGACTATACAGAAAGACACACTAGGCTGTCTGAGCCACCTACAGTCCCAGCTCTTGGGAGGGTGTACCTGAAGGTCTGGAATCCATGGCTAGCCTGAGCTATATGATGACACCCTCACTCAAATAAAATAAAATTTAAAAATTATAACAATATTTTTCAGACTGTAATTATTACCTCAAAGGTACTAAAAGTTAAGGAAGAGCTTATGCAGGAAGAGGTAGGTAATGGCAGCAGAGAAACAGATATTCCAAGAATGGAAGGACCAGAAGTAAGCATTGGAAGGAAAGAATGCCTTCAGAGGTTCAATAGCAGAGTGGACACAGATAGAAAAGGAACATAGCTTGAATAAATTTCAATAGGAAGTTCAACATCCAAAAAGTAAAAACTGACAAAAAAAGAAACAAAATCATAGGGAATATGAAACAAGCATAAGACATGACAAACGAAACTTGAGAATTCTCTAGCAAAAGAACAAGTTCTAACAATCATAACAGAATTTCCCTCCCCCAAATGAATGTCATGTCATGGATTAAATGACGAAACCAATAATCTCATAATATATCAAGTAGAATAAAGGTATGGATGGCATACATCAGCATGTCTATTTCAAACCTAGAAATTCAAAACAAAGGGAAAGGATCCCCAAAAAAGTTTTCACGAGAAAATGAATAGCACATCAGTGGATATGTAAGATACACAAATCATTATATAAGCAAATCTATGAAATGCACCTAGAGACAGAGCTGAGCAGAACCTACAGTGCAGTGGATATACAAGATACATAAATGGTTATATAAGCAAATCTGTGAAATGGACCTAGAGACAGAACTGAGCACCACCTACAGGTCTTTCAGAGGAAACCGTTTCAATCCCAGCACTCATATGGTAGCTTACACCCACGTGTAACTCAGTCCCAGTGGATCTGATGCCCTCTTCTGCCATGATCAGGCACTGCTTGCACATACTACACATATACACATACATAAATACACATACATACACATAATATACATACATGCAGACACAATGCTTATACACATAAAATAAAAATTAATAACCCTTGAAAAATGAATAAATCTAGTTTATTCTGAGAAATTGTATTAGACAGCTCATGGCTACTGTAAAAATCGGAGACAATTTGTGTTAAGAGGATAGGCTCACTGTGGTCTGCTGACCTTGCTTTGAGCCTCAGCTGATGTAGCAATGGGACAGAAGAAGTTTTAAGAAGAGTAGAAACTGTCTGGGTGGTGGTGGCACACACCTTTAACACCAGCACTCAGGGTGCAGAGCAGGCAGATCTCTTAAGTTCAAAGCTAGCGTGGTCTGCAAAGCAAGTCCCAGGACAGCCAGGGCTATACCAAGAAACTCTGCGTTGAGAAGCCAAAAAAATGAAAAAATGAGAAGGAAAAGGAAAAGTGTAAGAATAAGTCTTTCCGACAGGCTGCCCAAGTTCTGCTTTTTTTTAACAGAAAAGAGTAGATGATGGGGGAGGTCCTTCTGTGTATGTTTATCTTCTTATTGGTTGTTGAATAAAGTACTGTTTGGCCAATGAGGCAGCAAATTAGGTAGGACCAGGAGTCGAGGAGGATTCTGTGAAATGTAGTAGAGATCCAGGCAGGAAGTGACATAGCAGGAAGACTCATATATAAACAAGGACAACAAAGAAGTCATTCTCTCTCTTCCTCCTGGTCTCTGCTCTGGAGTCGCCATGTGATCTGCCGGCAAGTGAGGGCAAAAACTGAAGGTATCCTCATTAAATGTTATAAAATATGTAGATTTATAATAATTAAGACTGATCTAGCATATAAGAAATCCTAGTCGATTGGCCAAGCAGCATTTGTACCTAATATAAGTCTCTCTGTGTCCCGCGCGCTGTATTTTCTCGCCGGCAAGAAATACACGCAGGACACTCGGATCCTTCTGCAGACAAGCTTTAATGCATCTTGAGAGTTGGAGAGAGCATAAGCTTACCAGAGCGGAGACTCTGAACTAAGAAACCCATCCCTTAAAAAGGCTGGCAAGCAGCCGCCTGGGACGTGTTACCCTATGAATGGTTTCAGCTCCTCAGGCCAAATGAGCCACGGGATAGGCAGAGATCAAAGGAATGGAGATTACCCAGCGTCTGTGAAGTAATTTACATCTTGGTGTCTTTAGGCACCATTATTGTAATGGAGAATGCAGGAAACGGCCCCCTACATCTCTGTGTTACTTAGGGCCATAACGTGGCAGTGGCCAGAACTTGGGCAGCCTGGCAGAAAGGGCCCATATGGCGGCAGGGCTCAGGCGGTTGCAGTAAAGACCTATCACTACAGAAAAGGAAAAGGAAAATGAGGAGAAGAATAGGAGAAGGAGGAGAAAGAGAAGGAAGAGGAGGAGACCGAGATCCTGTTCCCCAGGCCCACCTTCTATAAAGCCTCCTCAGCAAAAATACCACAGGCTCACAACCAGCCATAAATACATGAATGTTAGAGGCTCATTCAGATTCCAATGCAGCAAAAGTCATATAAAAACGTGAAGAATAGATTGACATATTGAAATTTTTGAGGTAAACAAAGGAATAAAATATTAATTGTGGTCTGTGATATTATCCTCCAAAACTGCCAGAAAAATAATTTCTCAAGCAAGATGTTTGCTGTTACCACATTGGCCTCGAAGAAATGTTAAATAACTCTTTAGCAAGAGAGCACAATCCATACTAGAAACTCATGGCTAGGGTTGTAGCCCTAGGTGGAGTACCCTACCATACATAAGAATCTGGGATTGACCCTTTTACCAGGAAGGAAAGGAAAGGATGCAGGAAGTAAAGGAAGTCATATCCACAAAAAGAATGGTAGGGTGCTCAAGAACAAAATGATGAGGAAAAATGAAAAATTAATTTTTATTATTTTAGTGGATCTTACCAGCTAACAATTTTTTCAAGAAACAATATCACAGCACATTTAACTATAATACATATGTTATTGTGTGACATAAACAATGGCAGTGATACACAGGCGGCAATTCTGAACACTTTGCTATAAGGAAATAACACTGCCTACCAAATGGCACAAGGTTTTCTAAAGATGGGATTTGACTAATTGTAGATATATTGTAAATGCTAGGGCAACATGTACAATAAGAAAATATGCAACTGATTTGTTAATAAAATAAATTAAAATATGCCCTTATTAAATCTTATTGTTACCCATAATAGACAGGGGAGGAGAGAGTCACCAAAAATAGGAACAAAGTGCAAGTATGACAACTATAAATTTATATATAACAATAGCTACTAGGAACAGTGTTGGTGAAGCCATAAATTAAAGACAAATTTCCATAATAGACACAAAGAAACCATGCTAAGTGCATATGGTCCACAGAAAAATAACTTTAAACATAAACACGCATATACATGACAAGAAAGGGAAAAGGTACACCATGGCAGCCACAGCCCAAAGAAAGTGAAAGTACTACTATTAGTTTCATACCAAGCTGAGTCCAGAACAAGGAAAGATATCATCTGTAAAAGCAGTCATTACAGTATGACACGGGAGTCAAGTCTCCAAAGATAGGATGATTTTCTCATGAACATCAGGCTCCTGACAACATGTCCAGTGTCCAGTGTTCACCTTAACAGGCAGCAACAAACTGTGTGGCTGCTTCGGGGTCCAGTGACTACAGGTAGCAACGATGAACAAACATTGAAAAGCTGGAAGGGTGCTGAAAGTTTTCTTCATGCACAATGAGACATGTTTGAGATCTAAGGTGTGTTCAAGTTAACATCCACATCAAGTTATATGTATACACGTCTCGAATGATTTCATGGACACATCACTGTGTAATTTTGTTTTAGTCTCAGTTAAAATAAATTTAAGTTTCTTTTGTTTTGTTTTTCATGGTACATATTTGAGGAAAAACTAGGTCAACCCACTAATGTAGTTGGAGATGTCAATACTCATCTATCAAAAATAGACAGCCTACAGCATAGAAGTGGTGAGACACAGGTGCAGAGAGTCACCATTAATCAACTGCAGGTAACTGACACCTAATGAGCCTCATCCAGCAACAGCAGAGCAAACATCCTGCCAAAGCTCACATGGGATCAAACATTCTATCTAAAAATAAAGTGCAACTTAAGAATTTTAAAGACCAGAACTCATACAGTGATTGCTTCCAGACAATAGTCATATTCAGCGAGAAGTCAATAGTGGAAGGCAAGTGAGGAAAAGAAAATACTCAGAGATGAAAAACACAGCTATGGCTGGGAGTACTGATGCATACTCAGGAGGCTGGCAAAGGATGATCATGGGTTTCACAGCACAGGCCAAAGAAAAAATTGTAAGAAAAATTTAACAAAACATTTGTAAATAGGTCACAAGAATAGACAGCCTCTAAATTTGTAGGCTTATGCTAAAGCAGGGCTTAGAGAGGTATTGCAACATTGAATGCAAATATTAGAAAATAATAAAATTCTAAAATCTATCACCTAAACTCTACCTCATGAAACCAGAATAATAAAGCAAATTAAATCAAATGTAAACAGAACAAAAAATAATAAAAATCAGGTCATCTCCAATGAAATTTAAAGCAGAATATCAATAAAGAAAATCAAATCCAAAGCTGGCTCTTTGAAGGATGATTAAAATCAATAAGCCTCTAACCAGGCTAACAAAGTAAAAAAGGAAGACACAAATTACCAAAATTGGAAGTGAAAATGAAACTTTGCTTCAGGTCCCAAGAATATTAAAATGGAAATTTTATGAAAATCTCTGTGTGCCTGTCGTAGTCCATTCAGATTACTGTAAGAAAATTTCATAAACAATATGTTTATCAGAAAGAAAATATTATTTTTTGGCAGATTTGATGTCTAGTAGGGAGCCGTTTTCTGTTTTCAGATTGCACCTACTCAAGGATTTTGTGCAAGATGGATAGGCTTGCTAGCTCTTCAGTCTTAATGCAAAACAAATCCCAGCCATGAAGACTCTACCCTTTCGTTCAAATAATTGCCAAGGGACTTAACTCAAAGCCATTAAAAAAGAGAGAGAGAGAGAGAGAGAGAGAGAGAGAGAGAGAGAGAGAGAGAGAGAGACCAGGATTTCAAGAGAAGAATTTATTAGAGAAACAAAATGCAAACTATAGCACCAAAATATGACAACATAGATGAAAACAGCCTATGCCTTGAGAAAACACAAGAAGAAATACCTAAGCAGTGTTTCAACAGCCTACATGCATACTGTGAACCAGCATGTGGGACTTTAAATTAAAAACACATTTCCAGCTGTTGATATGGTCCAGTGGTAGCATGTTGAAGACCCTGGGTTAAATCCCCAACATGGCATATGCAAAAATTCCATCTTCATTAGTGCTGAAAAACACTAACTTTTGACAATGTACTTACAAATAAAATATTACAATGAAGCTTTACCACTATAGAAGGCAAACAAAATCAATATGAAAGAAAACACAGAACAACATAACTTGGGATACACTTCTCATTTATAGGCAGAATATTGTCAAGATGTGAATTATTGTAAATTTATGTATAGATTTTATATAATCCCAAATAAAACATCTCTAAACTAGTATAAGGGAATTGCACAGCTGATTCTAAATTTATATGAAGAGACAAAGACCCAAAAGTATCTAGTATAATTTGAAGAACAATGTAGAATCCTGGAGTTACCTGGTTTCAAACTGATTATTAGGCTACTGCAATTAGGCCATATGGTATTTATGAAGAAATAGGCCCAGTTCAATGGAACAGACAGAGACTTAGCATTAGAACTATGTAAATATAGTCAACTGATTTTTGTCAAAAATGAAAGCAATATTCTTAGCAATGAATGGCAAAGTATTTTGACACCCATATGTATGTCAATTAGTCTAGCCAGACATTAGATGCCCTTAATGAAATTAACTTAAGGCACAGAGTTAAGTGCAAACATATAACTATAAAGTGCCTAAAGCAAAGCATGGAAAATGTTTAAAAGAGCTTTGAGTTTTGTGATGACTTTTAGGTACATCAAAGACATGATCTGTGAAAGAAAGAATAAGCCAAGACTACACTGAGGTTACAAACCTTGCTTTGCAATAGACTGTAAAGAGAATGAAAAACAAGGCACTGGAAGAAAATGAATACAAAAGAACATGAAGTGACAAAGTGTTATTGTCTAAACAAACAAAGATTTATTAAAATTTGGAATTAAAAATAATAACTCAACTCAAAAGTAGGTCAAAGACCTTAATGAACATCTCACCAATAGAGTAAAACAGAAAATAATCATATGGGAAAATACACTACACCATTCATCAGGAATATAAATCAAATCAACAAAGAAATAGGGTTACACACCTTTTAAAATGATAGAACCTTAAGTATTATACCAAATCCCTTAAAGGATGGGCAGGTCCAAGAAATCATTAACTACATGTAGGAATACAAAATGATATGGCTACTTAGAAAGAGTTTGAAATTTCTCATAAAATCAGTACACTCCTCCTATGTGATACAGTAATCACATTTCCTGGCATTTAGGCAAAAAAGTTGGACACATCTTCATAGAAAACGGTTTTGCATATAGAATTTTATCTCATAGTTACTAAAATACGGGAGTAACCATGATGTACTTTAGTAGGTGAATGAATAAATAAACAGCAATATACCCATACAGGCAATGCACTATTATTCACCATTAGCAGGAAATGGTCTACCAAGAAACAAACATATGAAAATATAAATGCATAACAAGTGGAAAACACTATGTACTTTACTATTCTATGGTATTCTTGCTTAAGCCGACTTTGAAATTATGAAAATATAACTGGCCTACTAGGATTTAAAGAGAATGAGACAACAAACCTAATGTGTCTGGGTCTATATTGCTGGGTATATACCATTGTACATATGTCCAACCTGGTAGAATCGGGAGAAACTATGGGAACTGGGTTCCTTAGTGATGATCTGTCAGCATCACCTGAGAGCTAGCAGTACCAAAGTCACCACTGTCTACATGACAATGAAAATGAGGAAAGATTGGGAATGTGTGCACTTGCCAGGTACATAGTAAATGCTCTCTACTTTCTTCTCAGTTTTGCTGTGAACCTAAAACTAATTTAAACAATAAACTGGGGGTTATGGATATAGGTTATTTGTTAAGGTGCTTGCCTTTCAGGCATGATAATGTAAGTCAGATCCACAGAACCTACTTATAAAAACCAGAACATGGTGGAGACCACTTGTAATCCCAGGGCTGGGGACTGGGGAGACAGGCATATCGCTAGAATTCCCTGTCCATCCAGCCCAATCTATTGAGTGAATTCCAGGTCTCAAAAGAATATGTGGATGACACCTGATGAACAACACTTGAATTTTTCCTCTGGCCTCCACATGCCCACAAATATCTATGTGTCAGCATAAGGATGAATAGCACACACAAAAAATAAGGTTGAAAAAGTTAAAAAATATTTCCAAGTATTGCCTCACATTTGAATAAATATTTAAGCAGCTCACCTTCTATAATCTCCAAAAATATACAGCCTTGACAGAGGTGGCCTTGGTAACTAACCTATCTTATAAATGTATAATAATAAATTTACATGAAACATTTTTAAATTTATTTACATTTATGATCAATATTATATGTCAAGAAGTTGTTTTTTTTAAATCAACTTAAATCTTGAAAACACCGATTAAATAGTTTGATATCTATAAGTCATCTATTAAATTTTCTTCTTGTATTAGTCAGAACTCTCTATAAAAAACAAAATTGATACAATGGCATATTAAAAAGGAATTTCCTAGATTACCTTACAATACAGTCAGAGGGTTATCCTTCTAATTCAGCCAAAACTAAGTCAAGTTAGCAGCCAAGATTAGCCTCCACGCTTCATGCTTATTTATACCCCCCAAACATTAGGGGATGGTTTATAACAAGGAATTTAAAACTCAGCTTGCGGTCTATTTACATATTCTCTCAACTTCTCTATCTGAAAGTCAGAGTCAAAACTTAGAAATGATGACACACTTTCTAATTTTGATTGGGCCCATTCACACTGTTTTCATGGAGCTGGACATATGTAGACCAACAATTGTGGAGAGGTGTGTGCTCTGAAGATTTGCACAGGGGTTGGGGGAGACGCTGCTCCAGCGAAGCAGCTGATCGATGGTGTGCTTGGTACTAAGAACGTATTTTTAAACCTTTAAGAGGATTGAAGTTACTTAGTACTGAATGTGTCCACTTCTCTCTTACCACATAATTATTAAACACCAAAGGCACACAAATGTTTAATCAAGTACTCAAAACCCACAACATGGAGCATTGTCTGAGAAGACTGTTATCTACACGGCTCACAGCTTTTCCATTAATAACATTCACTGTGATGTATTGAAAGACTTTGAAATACGAGCAAAATGAGCTAAGTCCTTCATTAACAATACTGCTGATAGTTTTATTAATTTCAAAAGCTCCTAAGGTGAAGGGAAATAATACCTCAGTAAGTACAATACACAGCTTAAATTGTGAAGATACTTGCAGAAGCATGAGCAGCTAGAAGACAGATGCCGAACCTAACTGGTGTAATGCCACATTGTTCTTCTTTAGTGTTAGAGCAACCTGATTCACATTTCATGGAACATGACCAAACCTCAAGGGACAAAGGGCAACATTTAAGGGCAAAAGATTTAACCTTGAGTTTCACAGGTGACATTTAATTTCATTAAGACTTTTGGTTCCCCTCCCATCTTATGTACTGCTGTCTACAACCACAGGAACTATGGTTCCAAAATAGAAATGTGAATTTTTCATCTGTTATACTTTAGGAGAGTGGAGTTTTTTCACAGAAGAAATGGTACCCTTGAAGTCTGATTGTGCAAGGGAACCTTCTGTCTTTCTTCTCTCCAACTCTCCATTTAATATCCACCTATAACTCTTCATAAGGAATATTAGCATCCTTCACTTACAGAACAATTGACAAGGAAATTGAAGATGAGAACTGCCAGACAAAATGGTTAATAGATAATAAAGATATGACTCCAAGCCAAATTACTTCAATTTATCATCCCACTAGTATTCAAGTGAGTAGTAAACTACAAACAAACCAGTTCTAAAATCTTTTAGACAGCTGTGAAACTGCTTCTGAGACCATGTTTCAGACCAATACAATGAACCTATCCTGAGGAGAATATAGAGAACAGCATATCTTATTTTCCTGATTTGGAACTGATTCATCCAGAATACATTGTGGGAAATGTATCTAATCTTGTAAAGATTAGAAAGTAAATAGTTTCTAAGAAAACTTCAAAATTGTTGATTTTATGTGACAGCATTAAGCATTATCTATTTTTATTCTGTTTGGCCTTCAGCTCCAGCAGAATACTGAATATAATACATACAGATTTCCTGCATTGAAAGGTATGCTCATTATTAAGACTTCTGTTTGCGCTTCCTGGCCTTCTAAGAGTTCTGCAGTGTTTCCTTCCAGCTTGCCAAGGTTGGCCGTCCATTCACCCTGCTTGAATCTGAGGCAGTCATAGGTTTTCCAAGACAACCTGCCTATTTAGGTCCAGGCCTTTCCACCCCCATCTCAGCAAAACTAATGACTGCAGGCCCCTCTTCTCTTCTGCTGTACTTTATTATGTATTTCAAGGTTGAAAAAAGAGAAAGGATCAATGTTTTTCCTTTAAAATGTGACAGAGCTATTTCTTGCTTGCAGAATGATATCAGAGATTTTTCCCAGGGCTGCTTGTGATTCTAGATGGGCTAGTTTTACCACGTCGATCCAGCCTGATTGACTTTTCTACCCTTCATAAGAGTAATTTATTCACCATCTTTCCAGACACCTCTGGTGACATTTTAAGGCAGCCTGTTTGTTTTTTTTTTTAAGTACAGTACACAAAACCAATCTCCCTTGCACTTGTATTCACCCAGAGGCTGAGACCATATTTTGAAAACTAAAAATAGGAGAATTTCTTTTTAAAAAATAAAAAGATCATTGACACATGTAAAGCCTTAGTTCTGGCTTTGCCCAGGGTCCTCATCAAACATGAGAAGTGATGTTATCACCATCAGAAAATCTGGGTTGTGTGAGTTAAAATTCTTCATATTAAATTGCCAATCAGATGAATACTCTGACTCCTAAGTAGGCAATTCTTATCATCAACTTGCATTTTATTTCTTTGTAATTATATTGCATCCATCACTAATTCTATTTCTCCTAGTTCTCACTACTTTCTTTCTATTTCATTTTTTCCTTTACTGGTCCTTTGAGGAAACATGCATTACAAAATGCTTTTGATAGTAACAAGTTAAATTTCATTTGCTTAGCAAAACATATGAGGAAGGCACAACAAGCCAGAAGGCACACCTACACTCTTAGGCAATCTGGAGGCAGAAGGGAGAGATTATAAATTCAGTATCTGACTGAACAACTTAGGGAGACACTGCCTTGTAGGGAGAAGCCCTGATTAGAGATACCACTGACCATGCCCAAGCAAACTGAGTGAGAAATCAAATACAACAACCTGTAGCCTATACACACACATACACATATACACCTGTACATACATGGGCATCCACATACAAGCAAATACACGCACACATAACACATATATACAAAAAATAAAATAAATGGGTTCATGAGATAGATATTAGAGATGCTTGTGTGAATACATGATCTTTAAAAGAAGTTCCAAGCAAGAAAATTAAGATTTAAGTTAAAAAAATTAAAAGGACATCTGTTCAACTATGTTCATAGCAGCATTATTTGTAATATCCAGAACCTGGAAGCAACATAGATGCCCCTCAACTGAAGAATGGATAGAGAAAATGTGGTCCATTTACACAATGGATTACTACTCAGTGCGGGAGCAGGGACACAGAATCTTGAAATTCTCAGGCAAATGGATGAACTAGAAAAAAAAAAAAAAACATTCTGAGTGAGGTAACCCAGTCACAAAAAGACAAACAGGGTATATACTCACTGATATATGGATTTTAGACATAGAGTAAAGGATTACCAGCCCACAATCCACACTGCCAGAGAAGGTAGTAAACAAGGAGGACTCTAAGAGAGACATACATGATCCTATGGAGAAGGGGAAAGAGACAAGATCTACTGAGCAAATTGGGAGCATGGAGGAGGGGAGAGGGGACTAGGAGAATGAGAAGGGGAGAAAAGGAGGGGTGAGGAGGACATGAGGGAGCAGGAAGGTTGAGTTGGGGGAAGAACAGAGGAGAGCAAGAAAAGAGATACCATAATACAGGGAGCCATTAGAGGTTTAAAGAGAAATCAGGTGCTAGGGAAATGTCTGTAGATCTACAAGGATGACACCAACTAACAATCTAAGCAACAGAGGAGAGGCCACCTTAAATGCCCTCCCCTGATAATGAGATTGATGACTGACTTATATGCCATCCTAGAGCCTTCACCCAGCAGCTGTGGGAAGTGGAAGCAGATAGCCATGGCTAAACACTGAACTGAACTGGAATCCAGTTGCATAGAAAGAGGAGTGATGAGCAAAGGTGTTACAATAAATCCTTTTGCCAAAAGCCGCCTGAGCCCCACCGCCACGTGCGAGCTTTACGCCAGCCGCCCGCCTGAGTTAGGCCCAAATGAATACACAGAGAGACTTGTATTAGTTACAAAGCTGCTTGGCCAATGACTAGGATTCTCATTTGTTAGCTCAGTCTCAATTACCATACATCTATATATTTTATGAGACTTATCTTATCGGACGCCTTATTGGTGTCCCTCCTTGCTGGTGAATCACATCATGCCGCTGGAGCAGGAGCCGAGGGGAAAAAAGAGGGCCCTTCCTATTTCTCTTTCGCTTGAATATGAGTCTCTTGCCATGTCACTTCCTACCTGGATCATCACTTCTCTACTACATTTCCCAGAATCCTCTTTGACTCCTACTTCCGTCTAACTTGCTGTCTCATTGGCCAAACAGTATTTTATTCAATAATCAATAAGATAAACATACACAGTAGTACATTCCCCATCACAAAGGGGTCAAGACCAGGCTGAAACCCACAGAAACAGCTGACCTGAGCAAAAGGGAGCTCTTAGTCCCCAGGCTGATAGCTTGGAAACCAGTATAGGACTGATCCAGACCCCATGGTATCAGTGAGGAAAACTAGGAAATCTATGGGGCCTTTTGTAGTAGATCAGTACATAGTAGATCCTAACATAGGAATAGACTTTGGGAGCCCATTCCACATAGAGGGATACTCCCTGAGCCTAGACACATGGGGGTGGGCCTAGGCCCTACCCCAAAGAATATGACAGATTCTAAAGGCCCCCTATGGAAGGCCTCACCCTCCCTGGAGTGCAGAAATGATATGGAATAGGTAGGGTATTTTTTGGGGAGGGCCAGGGGAGGAGGGGAGGCAGAGGGAACTGGGATTGACATGCAAAATAATCTTGTTTCTAATTTAAATAAAAATGGAGAGAAGAAAAAAATTAAAAAGAAACAAGCATACTTAAGAGGGTTTGAGTATTAGACTTTGAAAATAATGTAATTTTACAGTGAAGTTTCAAGATGGTGAAATTTGCTGCAATTTCTTAATGGATTTGACTGATAAAGACATCTTTCTCACTAATTTTCACTTAAGAATGGGAAAAAAAGAAATTAAATAAAAAGTGAACAGAGGTAAAAAGTGATTGTGTATAAAAGCATCTTGAAAAGAAAGAAGTTGATTTTAAAATCAAATAGACAAGTACTTTTGTGAGTTCAAATATGTTTGAATAGTGTCATTATTTCTTAAGAAAACACTGTAAATATTTTAGGAAGTGGAGTTGACCAGGAGAAATGGGAACCTAGAAGCAAGAGATACGGGCACAGAATAAGAGGCTGTCATGGTTTAGAACAGTAGCACATTGTGAACAAATCCACCCTGAACTGCCCTAGAGGTCAAGTTAGGTGATATCACCTTTTCCAGATACAGGAACCTGAAACTGAGCCTAGGTTTCTGCTCTCTTAATTCAGTGCATTCAGTACAAGCAAACAGGGCCCCAAACAGAGTCCATTTGATGCTTTTGCTAGCTGAAATTCTCTAACTTATGGCCTGTGTCACCCAAGTTGAGCTTATTTATTTATTTATTCATTCATTCATTCATTCATTCATTCATTCCTTTTGACAGCCTAATTCATTAGAGCAAGAACATTGACTTTCTAATTACACAGTCACTTGCTAAGGGAAGAATCTGAGCTTGGTCCACATTCCCTGCCCACCCCTTAACTGCTTCTGGTTGGTTTTCTGAGCCATTTCTCTGTTTTCCTTCACTTTTTTCCCTTGAAAAGCAAGCTCTCTGAGTCTCCCTTATTTTCTGCCTCCTTTCTTCCCCCTCTCCCCAACCAACAAATGCCATGAGCAGACAGACTCATTCATCTCCACAGCCTTATCTGGGGGAGCATATGTTTCCTTTCTTTGAGGTCAGATTAACTATTCCTATATACAACACAAAGAAGAAATATGCATTGGCAGCAGATTCTCCTAGGGCAAGCCATCTTTTCTGTCCACTGCATTAAGCCAATTTAACATGCTTAAACATGCCTTTTGTCATTCACAACAAAAGCAAAAGGCAGCTGAAGTCTGGTTAATAAATCATTTCTCCCAGGCAGAAAGACTGTTCTGGAAATATGATGCCAAACATTTAAGGCTAAATCCTAAGGAGTTTTAGTCACAAGTTGACCCAGTCTCTCCAAGATTAAAACTATTTTAGCAAAGACATTTTAAACACCAGAAGGAAATTCTAAATTAAAACAAGTTCACTAAATAATTGGGGTACACTTTATTTTCACAGAGGGGTTTATTAGATAAGTTATTTTTCTACAGAGAAGAATGTTCAATGGTACAGATATATTTCAACAGGATATGATTTCTAATAAATGTTAGCCTCTCTGCACGTGTCTCTGTCTCTGTCTCTGTATTTGTGTGTGTGTGTGTGTGTGTGTGTGTGTGTGTGTGTGTGTGTGTGCTTTAGTCTTAACTGGACAACTTTTACCCATTTATGCATCCAGTTTTTATTAATTCAAATTAAATGCAATAATTTCTATTAGTAGTTACCAAAGTGTACTTTGAAAAATAATTACCAATAATTACCATAAAAGACAGAATACTTGAGCACTACCAAAGGGAAAATATAACTTTGAATAACTGAAAAATGAAAGTTTGATCCCTAAAACCTACTTTCTGAACTGAAGGGGGTTTACCACTGGTCACAAATACCACGTGCCCTTACTCACACCTGCATATGCATGCATAGACATTTGATAAACTTCCCAAGAGCTAACTTCTAGAAGGACCAGCTGTAACTATCACTGCCAAATATTTGAGCATTCTTAACTGTTCACATACTCACATTCAATTTTGTTCTGTTATAGAAGAATGAGCTGTGCTGTAACCATTCATGCTAGGCAGTGCGTGCATCCATTTCAGATAAAACATCTTCAGGTGAAGTGGTATGTTTAGAAATCCATCTTCAGGTGGTCTGGGATGCATTTTTCTGCTTTGGCTCTTATCTCCTCCTCCCACACAGATGCTATATGGCATTTAAAGCTTGGATGGGCTTCCAAATTCTGAGTGAAGGGGACTCAAAGCTTTTGGACACACAGGTGCTAGAGTATGCAGACTTCCCTATTGCTATGCTTACTGATGGATGAAGGGGAGCCACAAATAACTCTGGCCAGATAGCACAGCCCTTTCCAATTTCAGAAAATGACATTGTTTCCAAGTCAGGTGGGTAATATTGCAAAATGCCATCATCCATATGGACACTGAGAGGAAAACTGGGCTGAATGGTTTTTAGGCTTTTAGCAAGCTGTGCTTTGACAAGAACTGTCTAGAGCTAGTAGAGATAAGTAGTTCTTCCCTGGCTAGTAGATGCCTAACTGTGGGCTCTCCAACAGCCTTCCGTATTTCAGTGAACATGTAGCCTTAAAATAATGAGGGCCTTAATTTAGCTAAATGCACTTATAATAACCATAATGCTTCCAGTCCAGTTACTGAGCAAAGTGATAAACATTCATTACCTCTTTTACATGAGAATGTTGAGCTGATAGAGAAAGTTATTTAGTCCATCATTTGTAATTGTGTTTTATAAGCTCACTGTGAGGAAAATAATGTTACTGTGGGGCAGCCTCTAAGTATGAGCAGATTCTACACCATGCAGCTAATGCTAGCCCTACCATCTTTGGAAGCGAATGCCTGTTAAACTCCCATTCTATCACAAGAAATATTAACGCTCACACTGAAACCAAGGCATATTAACTCATTTTAAGAAGACGAGAGTGTCTTCACCCTTATGCTTTAGTCTCTTTGCTGTGGGATGGTACTGCAGTCTAAGGAAAGAGAAACTTGGACAGCAACTCAGCCACAAGCCCTTGACGTGCAATCTGTCCTTACCTGTAATATGTACTGGGCCAATGATGATGCAGAACTTGTGGGAGTGGCCAACAAATCTCTAGTGTAACTTGATGCTCATGCCTCCAGAGGAAGCTCATGTTTGACATCGCTTGGGTGGCCAGAAACTGGAGATTGGATGGATAGCCCAGAGACATAGGGTAGAACCAAGCACACTGCCCCCAAAAAAGAAATGATTCCTAATGATGTTCTGCTAAAGTCATAGATGGGTGCCTTGTTCAGTCTTCACCAGAGGGGCTCCCTCTGGAAGCAGATGGGAGCAGATGCAGAGGTGCAGAGAGTCACAGCCTGACATTATGTGGGGAGTCTAAATTGGAGGTCTGCATTGGGTCCCTCCTCTCGGAGGAGGAGAAGAGATTGTATGAGTCAGAAAGCATGAAGCACACCAAGAGAACATGGTCACTGTGGTAGTTTGAATGTAGTTATCCCACATAATCTCACAAGGAGTGGCATTATTAGAAGATGTGACTTTGTTGGATGGGTATGACCTTGCTGGAGGAAGTGAATCACTGTATGGAGTGGCCTTTGAGGTTTCCTATGCTCAGGATACTCCCCCAATGTCTCTGTCCTGTTGCCTGCAAGGTATAGGCCTCTCAACTACTCCAGCACCATGTTTGCCTGCATACCAGTATGCCCCCAGTCATGATGATAATGGACTGAACCTCAAAATCTGTAAATGAGTCACCCCACTTAAATGTTTTCCTTCTGAGAGTCGCCATGGTCATTGTGTCTCTTCATAGCAATAGAAAACCAAACTAAGACACTCACTGAACCAAATAAACAGGGCTTACATGGGTTCTCAGAGACTGAAACAGCAACTATGGGGTCTGCATGTGTTTGCCTTAGGATATATATATATATATATATATATATATATATATATATATATATATGTTATGGCTGTTAGCTTGGTGCTTCATGAGACTCCTAACAGTGGGAGTGGGTATGCCTCTACTCATTTGCCTACTCTTGGGATTCTATTTCTCCTCTTGGGTTGCCTTCTCCATCCTCAATATAAGGGCTTTTTGCCTTGTCTTGCGTTCTGTTTTGTCCTGATTGGTTGTTGTCTCTTGGAAGCCTCCTTTTTTGTAAAGGGAAATGGATGAGGAATGGAGCTCAGGGAGAGGGGAGGTGGGAGGGACTGGGAGGAGTGGAGAAATGGGAATATGTGGTCAGGATGTATTGTGTGACAGAAGAATATTTTCAAAAACAAAAAAAGAGATGAGAATGGGGCAGTTAGTATACCAGAAATTGTAATATGATAAAAGATAAGGATGGGGTTTGAACCTGACATTCTCTGTGTTCTAGACCACTTCAGTGTATGAACTGTTATTACATCATGGAGTATTTACCAGAAGAAAACTTGCCCTAATAATATAATGCTGGTAATTGGTTCTTTATATTCTAAATAGTATTCAACAAATATAATGAATATATTCATCCTTCTATCCATTCTTCCATTCACATTGGCTTGGTTCTGCTAAAGAATGGCTTCTCTGTGTCTGGAGAGGTGTCTCAGTGGTTACAAGAATTTGTTCCTCTTACAGAGTCCAGTTACTGGCACCCACACAAGGTGGCTGACAACCACCTGTAAAGCCAAGACTTGAGCATTGGATGTTCTCTTCTGGTTTCCATAGCCATCGGCAAATATGTGGTGTACTTGGATACATGCAGGAACATACACACACATTTAAAAAGTATTTTGTAAAAGAATCAGTACATCCAAATCAGTAAGATACTGTTTTACCAAGTCCCCTCACATTTCAGAAGTTAGAATCCCATCTCCTCCCTTCTTTTTTGGCAGAAAGGGGTGAATAATATTAAGTTAAACTTAATTAGTTTTAAAATATGTCTTGTTAGTCCAAATATAGATTTATATACATAACTTTTTCTGACTACTTTCATGCTAAATTCAAATACAAATAATTAAGACAAGTTACAACTCTCTTTTTCCAAGTTAAAATATCAGTCTTCTTCCTTTTTCTCCTTTCAATCCTTCCCATAACTCAGCTTTCTCTCTCACAAATTCATAACCTCTATCTTCATAATTATTTTTACATATTAAAATTATAAAGTATTTATATAGCCCTTTTAAATCTGAATAAGATATAAAGATACATACATACATTCATACATACATTAAAAACATAAATACAACCTGCTGTATGTGTGTGATTTTGGGCCTTACCACTTGCTATTGCACAACCAATTTCAAATACTTATCAATGGGATTAAGAGTTCAATTTTTGTTCTAATTTAGAAGCACCTACTTCAGTTTCTTCTAACTTCTTTTTTGTAGAAAAGAAACTAATTCATTGTCATAAATGTAAAAATCTCAGAAAGAATAACTGAAAAACTAATTATATATGACACTTTATATGTATCAAATTAATGCACTCTACAAAGGCCAAGACAACTTAATGTATTTAATGTAAAAATTATGATAGTAATTTGTACAGTTAATCACTTTGTAGTGCAAAACACCCCCCAAAAAAACAAACAACAACAACAACAAAAGAAACCCAAAGATTAATCCCTAAGGAATAAAAATGTTGAACATTTACGATGTATTATAAACATCTTTGTAACATATAGCCTAACAGCATTATTTGTAATTTGTAATAACCAGAACCTGAAAGCAATATAGGTGCCCCTTAGCCAAAGAATGGATAAAGAGAATGTGGTACATTTACACAATGGACTACTACTCAGCAGTAAAAAACAATGACATCTTCAATTCACAGGCAAATGAATGGAGCTAGAAGAAACCATCCTGAGTGAGGTAACCCAGACAGAGAAAGACAAATACACTATGTACTCACTCATAAGTGGATATTAGCCATACAGCAAATGATAACCAGCCTACAACCCATAAACCCAGAATATCCAAGAAACAAGGAGAACCCTAAGAGGAAAATACATGGACCTCCTCCTCCTGAGTAAGGAAAATAGACAAGATCTCATGAGTAAATTGGGAGCATGAGAGGGAGGGAGAGAGGCAAGAGGGAAAGGGAAAAGGAGGAAAGAACTTAGGGGATCAGGAAGGTCAAGGTGGGGGAAAGACAGACAGGGTGAGAAATGAAAGAGATACCTTGCTAGAGGGAGCCATTATGGGTTTAACAATAAGCCTGGCACTATGATTCCCAGGAATATACAAGGATGACCCCAACTAAAAATCTAAGCAATAGTGGAGAGGCTACCCTAAATGCCCTTCCCCTAGAATGTGATTAATGACTACCTTATAGGACATCCTAGAGCCTTCATCCAGTAGCTGATGGAAGCAGAAACAGAGATCCATAGCTAAGCACAGGACTGAACCCCTAGAGTCCAGTTGTAGAGAGGGAGAAGAGATCATATAAGCAAAGGGGTCAAAACCATGTTGGGGAAACCCACAGAGACAGCTGACCTGAGCAAGTGGGAGCTCAATGACTCCAGGCTGACAACTGGAGAACCTGCTTAAGTCTGAACCAGGTGTCAGTTTGGGGGGGTCGAGTGTATGGGCTGCTGGCAGCGGAAGCTGAATTTATCACTAATGCATGAACTGCCTTTTTCTCAAGGTAACCCTACATAGGGAACGGGCTCCAAAAGGCAGTGGGTTGGGGACATGTTGGAGAGAGTGGGAGGATGGGAAGGAGAGGAAACTGGGATTGGTGTGTAAAATAAGATTGTTTAAAAATAAAAATGATAAATATATAGATTATGATATTTCTCCCTTTCTCAAAATGCTGACATATTTTACTATATATTTAGAATGATTTTCCATACCAAGTCCTATACAAGATTCCACAAAATCTTTCTAATTCAACTCTTATTTTTAGGATTTTAAAATTGGAAATAGTTGTTTTTAAGCATGATAGATTCTGGTATCCCCAAACTCTTCCCAGATTCTTCCCATGCCCCTACCTACCCAAATCTACTCCCTTTCTTTTCCTCTTGTGTTAGGCTACAAACAAGCATATATTAATATTAACATTAATATTAACATGTAAAAGAAAAGAAGAAGAATGAGAAAGAGGAGGAAGAAGAAGAAAAACATGAATAAGAATAAGAAAAGAAGATGAAAAAAGAAGAAAATAAAATCAACCAGAATAGGACAAAACAAACAAACAAAAGATTAAAAGTCAAAGAAAAAGCTCAAGAAACAAATATAGATGCAGAGACACACACATTTGCATACACAGAAATCCAATAAAAAGAGAACCAGAAACCATGATATATATGAAAAGACTTCTAAAGTTAAAAATGTCCTGCCAAAATCACTCAACTCAATACCTTTCCTTCTTATTTCAAGATGATCATGAGATTCAACACACACCTATCAAGGTCAAGGCTATGATCTTGTTATTTTCTGAAAACCATTTCCTTTATTTTTTCATGTCATTTTGACTCCTTCCTTTCATATTTCTGCTCAAGTGACACTCTTTAGGGGTTTCCTAATCGCCCATGGAAATGGTATTTCCTATCTTTTCCCATGTTAAGGGGAGAAATGCATATCAGTAGAAATCATGTTTGCATTTTTTAAAATATTTATCTGTTTACCCTGATAGCACAGAGTCTGAAGTATGTAGATGCCCAATAAACATAAGCTTAGTGAGTGAAAATGAACTCTCTACATCATTGTTGGTGTAGGGTTGCACCTTTAACATCATCAAGAGAAAATTGATGTCAGACCAAATATTTCACACAAAAAATGGGTATGTGTTTAAAATACTATTTAGAGTACATAATTATAACTCTAAAGAGGATATAAATCAAATAAAGATTCATAGACTTCTCAAATTGTTGGAGAAACTACCTACTAGCAGCAGAATCTAAAAAGAACTAATTATGTTTCTTCTTCTGCATAATCTGTCATTCTTTCATTTTCTGTGTTATCTCCAGTGAACCAGTGCTATTATTCTATATTTACATGGTGATGTGGAATAATTATTGTGAGAGAAAACATTTGGTTATCTTAATATTCAGATAATCCCCCATATATTTATGTTGAAGTTCTACCGTCTAGTAAGACCTGAAAGAAATAAATAAGGTTAAATGTGACCATAAAGTGGTACCATAATCTAATAAGATTAGTGTACTCTTAAGAAAAGATACCAAAAAACCCTGCTCTTCAAAAGTGTGTGTGTGTGTGTGTGTGTGTGTGTGTGTGTGTGTGTGTGTGTGTTATACATCAAGACAGGTCAGGTGTGCTATGAAAGTACTGGTTGTCCATAAGTTAATCTACCTTCCGAGAGAACTTAGCCAACATTCAAGAACAATGAGAAAGCTAATTTCTCATTCTTACAAATCCTGGTATATTGAATACCAGGAAAAACAAAAAATAATAAAAACACGTTTCCTCTCATATTGAATTAAATGGCAAGCACCATATAGCATTTTGAATTTGTATGATATATAAATTAAGAAATATAATGTTTTGTTTTAAATTTAATACAAGCTTTCTTATAAGCTCTGTATTAAATTCTGCCCAGTTCCAGGATAGCATTCTTCATCTAACTACATGATAGGGAACATGTTCTGCTAGAAAGAACAAAACAAACCAAAGAAAAAGAGCCTGAGAAAAGTCACAAGAAACAGAACTGAATATAGAGCCCCCCTTGTTTGCACCCTCTAAAAGCACTAAACAAGAAGTCATAATATATACACTGAGGACCTTTAGGGTAAAAAGAGAGAAGAAATATATGTGTATTTATTTATTTATTCATTATAATAAAATATAAGGTAAACATTTTGAAAAGAAAAAGCCATTATACAAAATTATGAAGCAAAGAGCCCACAAAGATACCACTGAGTTTATTTTCTGTTGGCATCTACTGTTGGGCATGCAACCTGTCCTTAAGAGTAGTTGGTTTCCACAGTGAGACTCCCTAAGAGAAAAATAAACTTTCATTTGCAATTTGTTGTCAGTTGTAGATTGCTCCTGGGTTAGAAACAGGGGCTTGTGTTCACTTCCACTTTCAACTATCAGATGCCATCTGGGCAGATCCACTCAGGCCCTGTGCATTCTGCCTGTCTCTGAGTTCATATGTGAGTCGATCCTGTTGATTTACAAGCCCATGTTTTCTTGGTGTCCTCCATCCTCTCTGGCTTAGACCCGTGTGTTCTAAAGTCTTTCAATGTGCATATTATCTGTCTATGAGTCTCTGTATTTGTTTCCATCTACTGCAGGAGGAAGCCTCTCTGATGAAGATTGAATTAGTCACTGACCTATTAGTATAGCAGAATGTCATTAAGAGATTTTTGTGGTACATTTTTCTCCCTGAACAGTAACATTTGGGTTTTCCCTAGGTCCCTAGTGAAACACAAATAAATAAATGACCCAGAGACTGATATTGGGTTTCCAACTTGAAACTGATGATCAGAAAAGCAAAGCAGCTGGCTACTAGCTTCTTAACTCTATGTTAGGCTGATCCTTTCTCCACAAGCTCTCACCAAGCTTCAGACTATAACCTCTCCTCAGTGTGGCTGGAGAATGAATGCCTGATAGTGAATACTGAAGAGCTTGCTTCTGTCTTTTATACTCCTCTAGTGCTGGGATTAAAGGCATGTGATCTTTTACATATTTACAGCATACAGAAGGACCTCCCATATCATAGGAGTCTTTTTAGAGTCAACATTTTCTTTGACCAGTGTATTCTTGACCAATCCATTTCTTCTATCATGTCTTCAATGCCTGAGATTCTCAGCCATCTCTTGGATTCCTTTGGTGGGTCTTGCTTCTGTGGCTCATGTTTGAAAGCATATCCTGTCAGAACTCCAAGGACAGGTCAGCACAGATGCCTAAATACTAACACCCAGAGTCCAGATGAAGAGAGGGAGGAGTGATGAGCAAAGGAGTCAAGACCATTTGGGGGATACCCACAGAGACAGCTGACCTGAGCTAGTGGGAGCTCACTGACTCCAGAATGACAGCTAGGGAACCTGCATGGGACAGAACTGGGCCCTCTGAATGTGGTGACAGTTGTGTGGCTTGAGCAGTCTGTGAGGCCACTGGCCGTGGGACCAGGATTTAATGCTAGTACTTGAACTGGTGTTTTGGATCTATTCTCTTTGGAAGGTTACCTTGTTCAGCCTAGATATAGAGGGGGGGCTTGTTCTTGACTCAAAGAGATGTGCCAGACTTCATTGATGCCCCATGGGAAGTCTTACCCTCTGAGGAGTAGATGGGGTGAGATGGGGGAAAGGTGAGGGGAGCGGGAGGAGGGGAGGGAGTGAGAACTGGAATTAGTATGTAAAAACAGAATTGATTGTTTTAAAATCATGTCTAAAAAATGTAAAGTCACATAGGCTTTAGCAGGACAAGCAAGCAAAAAAAAAAAAAGAGATTCATTTCTTTCCTCTTTAAGGAGCTCTATCATATTCATAATGGCTCTTAGGGTTTTTATTTCTTTGTGCTTCAGCTATTTTGGAGTACTCAAGACCTGAGGTGGTTGGACAGCTGGGATCTATCTACTTCAGACATTGTCCTAGTTGTTATTGTGTTTCCACACTGGTATCAGGGTGTTGCTATCTGGTCTTGTTTTTGTTGGGTTGGTGTTCTCTTCTTTGGTTTTTGTTCACTCTCTGGGTCTTAGAAGAATATGATGTCTGCGTGTTGCCTGGTAGGACAGTCTTCCGTAGTCCTGACTGGGAGGCCACTTGGGGTTCAGAGGAAAATGAGTTTCCAGGAATTGAGAATTGACACTTAGTATTTGGGATAGGCTGGGAGGAAGCTGACGGGGTCCTCAGGAGGGAGGCAAGCAGGCTGTTTCAGCAGGAGCTACTTGGTACCCTGGGAACTGTCTAAGAGGGTAAGGACAGGCCACAACAGGAAGTCTGCTACAGAGCTGGGGAGTACATTTAGAGGAGCAGAGAGAGAAGTGAAGTTCTGCAGTTAGTTTACCTGTTTCCCTCATTGGAGTGGCCTGTGGGTTCCTAGGGAGTGCCTGGTAGATTTGGTAGGGGGACAAAGCATGCAGTGGGGGATGTAGTGTTAGGAGGGAAAGATCTCTGTGGTCCACCAGAGGTGAGGTCAGGGAAACCATGACAGGTGTTCTGCTGCAGAGCTGCGGATGAGACCAGGGGACTCCAATCGCAGGGATGGAGGGAAAGGGGAAGATCTGCAGGTTGCCTACCTGCGTCTCTGGCAGGAGTGGCCAGTGGTCTCCCAGAGAGTGACTGCTTGAGTTTAGGGCTATGAAAGAGCCAAGAGTGTGGACATGGAGATTAGGCACATAAGAACTGTGGGACCCATAAGAGATGGGGCAGTGTAGGGAATGGAGGCTGCAGGAAGTGCTCTGTTGCAGAGATGGGGATGTGATTGATGGATTGGATTTGGAGGAGCAGAGAGATGAGGGTCTGCAGTCAGAGCAGAAGTGGTCTGCAGATTCCCAGGGAATGCTTTCTGAAGCTGGCCATCTCACAATCCCATCCAAAGGCCACATTCACACTTCCCTAGAATAAAGCTACATTTCAGAATTAACACAACAACTTTCTTAACTTTCATCAGAAAATTCTTTAAGGAACCTAGCATTTTAGAGGGACGGGGGATGATCTATTTTGGAAAGCAGTTGGTAGGGGAATCCCTCCCCACAGAGTACTGAGTATGAATGTCTGTCAGTGCCAAACCTAATTGTCCTCAGTGTTTCCCACAATTGATGGAATTGAAGCCAAGAAATCTATAACATATCTCCTCATTATGGGTCTCTCTCTGTGGGGTTGATGAGCACACCTGGACACAGATGACCAAAGGCCATTCAGATTTGTTTTTATCTTATTGCTCTTGGAGACTAGAGCTGCCTTCAGACTCAACCACCTGTCATTGAAATAAAACATGGATCCATTAAAAATATTAGACAAGTCAATACAAGGATTTAAATCTAATACAAATAGAAGAAGAGAAAAGTAAATTAACTGTGATCTGAGAAAAAATTCAAATGTCCATTTGGGCATAGTGTTAAACTATACAGTGCCTATCAATATAAACTAACATAACAACAGCACATGATAAAAGATTGTTTAGGAATACAAAGAGTCACTGGTGACTGTACAAGCCAAGTGTCACCTGACAATAGCCTAAGAAATACATGAAGATCATGTTATTGGTATCAATGATAATGACAGCCTCAATCCCCTGCTTCATCCTTGGTGATTTGGCAGTTCTGACAAACTGATTCCTCAAACAGACAACTGCTTGGGAAAGATGACACAGGTGTGAATTAATGGCCATAGTTAAACAGGTCATTTTCTCACAGTAGAGGAATAATTGCCTATTGTTCAGAGCTCTCCAAATGTTCAGATAAGTCAAATGATCCCATGTTTTCATATCAGCATTTGCATGTAGTGTTCAGAAAACTACAGCATTAGCATTCTATCTCAAAACCTGGCAGTATTCAATAATAATTTCATAAACTTTATTTATTAATCACAAGTATCCATAAAGGCACTTTACTGCAAGTGGATTCTAAAAATAGAATATAGAATACCTTAACAGATAAATTATTTTTAGAACAAAAATTCAGAAAGAAGCAAATTTCAAATAAACAACATTTTTACATTAATTTTTGTGTGTGTTGATGTGGGGGATTTATTGAGTTTTGGTTTTAACAGCAGCAATGAATCAACTTAACTTACCATGGTCAATTAGATTTCCATCCCAAAGCCATTATATGAGTGTTTTCTCATGAAGGCTGTGGCAGTCCTGCTGTGGAACAGATGGCAAGTCAACTGGGCTTAGGTGGATAGTCTAGAGAATGTCATACTAAGTGACATCTTCAGCAGGGTGTCAGTTTCATTGGATGCTGGTGCCCCTTCCACATACCAGGCCTTTTGTGGAAATCTACAAGACCTGTTACCACTGACACATGAAAACATAATTGGAGGCATCTTGGAACTGTCAAATAGTGCAACCTATCTGAAGCACCTGAACTACTGGGTGAATCCATGTATAATAACTACTTCAACGGGGGAGTTAAATGAGATTTCACTGTCTGGAAGATCTATTAGCTTAATGGACAGCCTAGTATGTTCTTTTGTTTGTTTGTTTGTTGTTTTTTTTTTTGAGACAGTTTCTCTGTGTAGCTTTGGAGCCTATTCTGGCGCTTGCTCTGGAGACCAGGCTGGCCTCGAACTCACAGAGATCTGTCTGCCTCTGCCTCCCGAGTGCTATCATTAAAGGCGTGCGCCACCAACACCTGGCTCCAAGTACATTCTTTGTTGTATCAGTCATACACAATTATGACTTTTGGTCAAGTCTAAAAAGCCAGAGTGATGCAATATTGTCATTGGATCATCAGATGTGTTTTTGCATAAAATAACTGAATATAAATGTTTTCACAAATTATATATATATATATATATATTATATATATATATATATATATATAATGGAAATAGATTTGATTCCTTAATTATTTTAAGCTCAGAGTAAATATGATATGAATTTAGGCTTAGCATGAATTTGAAGCAGAATTCATTTCTCTTTCTACTTTCCTGGAAATGTGACTTGTTTGAGTTTAACCCACAGAGTCATTTTCACACCAGAACATGAGCCCTCCCAGGTATTTAATCGCCTAAATTGAATCACTGCTTCAGCCAATTCCAACAGGCACCATGTAACTGGAATGATCATGGCAGACACAAAGCTGTTCTCTGCCAGCATTCTGTTTCATCTTTCCTGGGCAGCTTTGTTACTGTGCATATGCTTATGGACATGAATTCCCTTGTCTAAAGATTCTGCTACAAAGAAAAAAGGTCTCTGCCTTTGAGAGGGAAACTAAAGCTTTAGAATGTGGTACATTTGATAGCAAAATGTGCAGCTGGGCAATTGCTATGCTAAAGCAAGAGTTCTTACCCTTGGCTAGATTGTGATCAGCTTCAAACTGACTTGTTTTACTGGCTGAAAGAAACACGCAGACTCTTTATCATTGGCACGTTTAAACCTTGTCTTACTGCCTACCTGTTTCACTATTTCTAGCATCAGTGGGTGTCATTGAGGAACGCTTATAGCCACTCAGTCTGATGTGCCTCAGTTCACATGAGGAATCGCCAACATGTTTACACAGAATGAAACAGAATCCTCCACTGGAATCTTAATCTTGGGACTCGGCATAAATTCCATGTTGTGTGCACATGGCAATAAGAGGAACAACCAACACGTCATGTTCACATTGGAGTGCTTTCGAGAGGTGTCTGGTAAGGTTGCGGCAGATTGAAGAAGTGAAAACCAAATTCCCATGATTGGCATTTCACCCAGGTTTGCCCACCTGCCCATGGCTTTCCAACATTGCATCAGCTCAGTAGGCCTTCTGCCACAAGGCACAGTTACCCATACCCTGTAAAACAGTAGCTGTTCTGGCTTCTGTTTCCTGGAATGCTTCCATCCCTACTCTATCCTCTATTTAAGGCTCAAGCTAGTTTCATTCCTTTACTTTTTTTCGTAAAAGGGATGTTGAGACCTTTATTTCTTTAACTTTTTTGTTTTTATGTGAGGCTGTATGTGTTGTGTCTGTGTCTGTGTGAATGTATGCAATGTGAATGCAGGGTTCCCCAGAGATCAGAAGAGGACATCAGATCCCCTGTAGCTTGAATTGAAAATAGTTGTGAGCCAAGGGACAAGGGGTACTGGGCTCTGAACTGGAGTCTTCTGGAAGAACTGGAAGTGCTATTAACTTCTGAGCCGTTGCTCCTACCTATTATGGACATGGTTTGTTTTGTTTTGATTTGATTTCTGCAGAAAGATCCAGAGATTGTATTTAGTTCTCTACTTTTATGTTTTGCTCCAGTCTCACAACCACCATTTGAATTGGACAGCATGGTCTCTGACCATGTCATTCCAACATCATCTAACGTAGCAGCATTAGTTGGGTATTACAGTTGAGAGATCACAGGCCCAAAGTTTAAGTAACTCTTTGGTAGAAGGCAAAATTTGAACCCAAATCTAAATGACTTTAGAACTAATTTTTCTGTACAGATAATGGTAAAACCATTTGATGCCAGTTCTGAGCGGTTAGTGGAAGGTTTTAGAGAGTTTGTGTTTTAAAAGAAACATGTCATTTTAAGGCCCAAGAAAGGAGAGTCTAGAAATCTTAAATAGAGAAGGGGAAGTTTTGTCAGGATACTGTGGTACTGCTGTTATAATCTGGTTTCATAGTGCTAGGCTGGTCCTCAAATCTATATGTTTGAAAACAAGGTTCTATATGTCTTCATATGGCCACATAGCAGTGGGCTTGACTACAATAGTTTACAAACCAGATATTTTTTACAGAAAGACAAATAGGCCAAGGAACAATTTAAGCATGGCATAGTTGTTCATGTCTCATTCATCAGTGAACATAGCCAGGTAAAGGCAGAGAATGTTGTGCCCCCAGAGCCATACCTGCCCACAAGGACATTTCTGCTCTCTCAGAGAATACTCCCCTTCACCATTTTGCATAGCTTCTATATCAGCCTTTTACAAAATAAGTACCATACTGAGCCATTCTTTTTTTTTTCTTACTGTTTTTATTAGTTCAAATTAGGAACAAGCTTGTGTCACATGTCAATCCCTTCTTCCTCTCCCTCTCCCTCCCCTCCCACCAACCCTTCCCCCCCAACTCCCCACCTGTCCCCACCCTGCATCCACCCTCCACTCCCCAGGCAGGGTAGGGCCCTTGATGGGGCTCCCGAAATCCCACAGCAGCATCCTGGACCTGGCCAAGGCCCTCCCCCTTGTGTCCAGGACAAAAGTGCATCCCTTCATGTGGGATGGGCTCTTAAAATCCTTTCTTAGACCAGGGAAAAATACTAATCCACTACCAGGGGTCCCCTAGAGTGCAGAGACCTCCTATTAACATCCAAGTTCAGGCATCTGGATCAATCCCGTCCTGGCCTCCCAAATAGCAGTCTGGGGTCCATGTGCCCCACCTTGTTCAGGCCAGCTGTTTCTGTGGGTTTCACCAGCCTGGTACTGACCCCTTTGATCTTCATTCCTCCCTCTCTGCAACTAGGTTCCAGAGTTCAGTTCAGTGTATATCTGTGGGTGTCTGCCTCTGCTTCCATCAGCCACTGGGTGAGGGCTCTAGGACTGCATAAAAAGTAGTCATCAGTCTCATTATAGGGGAAGACATTTAGGTTATCCTCTCCACCATTGCCTAGATTGTCACTTCATGTCATCCTTGTTGATATCTGGAAATCTCCCTAGTGCCAGATTTATAATGGCTCCCTTCCTGTCTACAGCCATACCAACCTGAACGTGTCCGGTCTCATCTGAACCATTCTTTTCTTTTTTTTTTTTTATTTGAGTAACAAACATGATAATCCCAGTTCCCTTCTCCCTCCCTTCCTCCCCTACCACCCCCCCAACTAAAACCCTACCTATCACATATCCTTTCTTCTAATCTACACCTGACTCAACCTTTCTGCTCCCTCATGACCACTGCATCCTTCCTCTTCTTCCCTTCTTATTCTCCTAGCTCCCTCCCGCCTCTTCCCGTGCTCTCAATTTGCTCAGGGAATCGTGACCCTTTCCCCTTCTCCAGGAGACAAAGTTTGTCTCTTTTAGGGTCCTCCTTGTTTACTAGTTTCTCTGGCAGTGTGGATTGTAGGCTGGTAATCCCTTACTCTATGTCTAAAATCCACATATGAGTGAGTACATACCATGTTTGTCTTTTTGTGATTGGGTTACCTCACTCAGAATGGTTTCTTCTAGTTCCTGCAAATTTCAAGATTCCATTTTTTTTCTGCTGAGTAGTATTCCATTGTGTAAATGTACCACATTTTCTCTATCCATTTTTCGGTTGATGGGGATCTAGGCTGCTTCCAGTTTCTGGCCATTAAAAATAGTGCTGCTATGAACATCGTGGAACAGATGTCTTTGTTGTATGAATGTGCTTCATTTGGGTATATGCCTAGGAGTGGAATTGCTGGATCTTGTGGTAGACTGATTTCCATTTTCTTGAGGAGTCACCATACTGATTTCCAAAGTGGCTGCACAAGTTGGCACTCCCACCATCAGTGGAGAGGTGTTCCCCTTTCTCCACATCCTCTCCAGCTGTCATTGGTGTTTTTGATTTTAGCCATTCTGACAGGAGTAAGATTGTATCTCAGAGTTGTTTTCATTTGCATTTCCCTGATGGCTAAGGATGTTGAACACTATCTTTTGTGTCTTTCAGCCATTTTAGTTTCCTCTATTGAGAATTGTCTATTTAGTTCTGTACCCCACTTTTTAATTGGATTGTTTGGTCTGAGCCATTCTTTTAAGCCATCTCAATGTATAAGGACTGCTAATATGGTTCCAAGAGCCTTGTTTTTGTTTGTTTGTTTGTTTGTTTTGTTTTTGGTTGTTGTTTTTGTTTTTGCCCATGAAGGTCTGTGGTTTTTCTTTTCTGTTTCTTTTTTTTAATTTAAATTAAAAAGAAGCTTGTTTTACATTTCAATCCCACTTGCCTCTCATTCCCCTCTTCCCCTGCCCCCAACCTATCCCCTATCCCATCCCCTTTCTGCTCCCCAGGGAGGGTGAAGCCTTACATGGGGGATATTCATAGTCTGTCATATCATTTGGAGCAGGGCCTATACCCTCCCCTGTGTGTCTAAGCTGAGAGAGTATCCCTCTATATATGCAGTGGGCTCCCAAAGTCCATTCGTGTACTAGGGATAAATACTGATCCACTACCAGAAGCCCCATAGATTAACCAGACCTCCAAACTGACATCCTCACTCAGGGGGTCTGGAACAATCCTATGCTAGTTTCCCAGCTATCAGTCTGGAGTCCATGAGCTCCCCCTGTAGGGGAAGCTGTAGCCACGCCTACTTAGGGGCTGGCTACAGGTGTGCCTGACCATGCTTGTGAGGGCGTGGTCAGAGTGATGTGTGACTGCGCTTGCGCTTTCAGTTTCTCTTTTCGGCTTGCATACAGGCTGCTGCCATGCCAGCTGGCTAGGTCGCTCTGTAAGTAAGGCTTTTCCCTATTAAATACCCTTATATTTCTACCTGACTCCGTATTGGTAATTGCCCACTATATCCCCCCTTGTTTATGTCAGCTGTATCTGTGGGTTTCTCCAGCCTGGTTTTAACTCCTTTGCTCATCATTCCTCCCTCAGTACAACTAGATTCCAGATTTCAGCTCAGAGTTTGCTGTGAGTGTCTGATTCTGCTTCTATCAGCTACTGGATGAAGGCTCTAGGATGGCATATAAGGCAGTCATCAATCTCATTATCAGAGAGGGGCATTTAAGGTAGCCTTTCCACCATTGCTTAGATTGTTACTTGGGGTCAACCTTGTAGATCTCTGGACCTTTCCCTAGTGCCAGAATTCTCTTTAAACTTATAATGGCTTCCTCCTATAATGGTATCTCTTTTCTTGCTCTCCTCTATTCTTCCTCTGATTTGATCTTCCTGCTCCTATATGTCCTCCTCTCTCCTCCTCTTCTCCCCTTCTCTTTCTCATAACTCCCTCTCCTTTCCCCATGCTCCCAAATAGCTCAGGAGATCTTGTCCTTTTCCCCTTCTCCGTGGGACCATGTATGTCTTTCTTTAGGTCCTCCTTGTTTCCTAGCTTCTCCAGTGGTGTGGATTGTAGGCTGGTAATCCTATGCTCTATGTCTAAAATCCATATATGAGTGAGTACATAACATGTTTGTCTTTTTGTGACTAGGTTACCTAACTCAGGGCGATTTCTTCTAGTTTCTTCCATTTGCCTGTGAATTTCAAGATTCAATTCAATTTTTTCCTGCTGAGTAGTACTCCATTGTGTAAATCTGCCACATTTTTTTCTATCTATTCTTCAGATGTGGGGCATCTAGGTTGCTTCCAGGTTCTGGCTATTACAAATAATCTGCTATGAATATGGTTGAACAGATGCCCTTGTTATATGAATGGGCATCTTTGGGTATATGTTTAAGAGTGGAATTGCTGGATTTTGTGGTAGACTGATTCCCATTTTCCTGAGAAACCACCATACTGATTTTCAAAGTGGCTGTATGAGTTTGCACTCCCACTAGCAGTGGAGGAGTATTCCTCTTTTTCCCCATCCTCTCCAGTATAAACTATCATTGGTGTTTTTTATTTTAGCCACTCTGGCAGGAGTAAGATGGTATCTCAGAGGAACCTATTAGAAAAGAAAGCAGGTGGTACCCTTGAACAAATTGGTACAGGAGACTGCTTCCTGAACATAACACCAGTAGCACAGACAATGAGACTGACAATTAATAAATGGGACCCCCTGAAACTGTGAAGCTTCTGTAAGGCAAAGGACATTGTCAACAAGACAAAATGACAGCCCACAGAATGGGAAAAGATCTTCACCAACCCCACATCTGACAGAGGGCTGATTTCCAAAATATACAAAGAACTCAAGAAGCTAGTCACCAAAACACCAAATAATCCAATTAACAAGTGGGGTGTAGAACTAAATAGAGAATTCTCAATGGAGAAATCTAAAATGCCGGAAAGACACTTAAGAAATTACTCAAAATCCTTAGCCATCCGGGAAATGCAAATCAGAGCTTTGTTTCTTAAATGAGGAACTGAAATGGTTCTTGAGGATTGTGCCACTCAAAACTAGTCTCATATTCCCCCCAAGGATCAAAGACTATGATCATTGGGATTTGAACAATCACTTTTAGGAATCTAAGTGTCTCTTTAAGCAGCATTTGCTGGGTATAGAAGAGCCAGGTAAGATGTTGACATCATGATGTTTTAGAATTCTACCCAGAAATAATGCAGTCAACACAACAGCATGCCAGAGTAAAGGAAAGTTGTTCAGGCCACGAAGGGAGATTTAGCAGTACCTCAACAGGCACCAGGATCTCTAAGCAATGATGTAAGAAATCATCTATGAGAAATGACCCCTGTTTGCCTGAAGTTTAATCAATTATTACAGTGACTGCCATTTCCCTCATGTACAAATAAGATTATCATCACATTGCTTATTGCCTATTCTATGACAAAATATTTTTCTTCATAAAAGTGATGTCATGACTGGGGCAGGAAGGGGAGGAGAGGATGGAGAGGGAATTCGGATTGACATGTAAAACAATCTTGTTTCTAATTCAAGTAAATAAATGTGATTTCATGCAAAGTGTACTTATAAAGCTTACACTGATTGATATTATATATACACATATAATGTATATATTTATAAATACATATACAGTGCCTATATAATAGTGTAAATTCACAGTAGTTCAGAGTTTTTCAAACTGGGTTTCAGCGCAATTCATCTTTTTTATGCTGCAAAATCTCTTCTGTTTAATTAGATTGAAAATAAACACATTCCTGAATGTAATTTGTTAAATTAGAAATGAACAAACAGAGAACAGTGATTATGAAGTCAAAGAAGTAGAACTCTGGCTCATTCAATTTTGTGGATTCATGTGAGCAATTGGAGTCTTTATTTGTGAGCAAAATAATAAGTAGTGATACGAAGAGAGAAGTGTGATACATCACACTTTGGTTTGAAATAATAAAGGGGATAATTTCCCCTTTCCCAAAAGGCATACACAAATATAACCCTAAATCTCAGAATCTGTGACTGTCGCCTAAGGGAACACAATACATCCCTTATGTGGGATGAAGCTGAAGACCTTGAATCATCCATGTGGCATCATGTCCTCACAAGTGCTTTTAGAACTGAGAGAGGTTCAGGAGAGCGTGGTGAGAGAGAACCTAACAGCAAACAGTACAGGTTGGGATCATTAGGTTGGGGTGGGTTTGGAAATGTCGGGGACCGCCTCAAGAAGCAGCCAAATTCCAGAAAAGGGGTTTCCTACAGAGGCCCCTGAAGGTACTAGGCTCTGACCAGCTCGGTATTAGCCTCATGAGATTTGTTTTATACTTCTGCTTTTACTTTTGAGATTATAACATAATTATATAACTTATCCCTTCTGTTTACTCCCTTCAAACCCTCACATATACCCCTTTCCTTGCATTCTTTTTAAATCTTTTTTTTTGCCATTAATTACCGCTCTTATGTTCTATATAACTGATTGGGCTCTTCTAAAATTTTTATTTAGATTTATTTACTTTTTGTATATGAATGGTTTGTACACATGCATGTATGTGCACCACATGCATGCCTGGTGCCTTCAGAGGTCAGAAGAGAGCATTGGACCCCATGGAACTGTAGTTATAGATGACTGTAAGCTACAATGCAGGTGTTGGGAATCAAACCTAGGTTCTCTGTAAGAGTACCACGTGTACAAACCCACTGAGCCATCTCTCGCTCACCCTCTTAGGACTATTTTAATATACCATTTCAAATCCAGGTGTTCACCATTATTTTCCTAGCTGTTCTCTTTCCAAAAATATGTTACTCCCACGTTCTCTTAGTTTATCTGTTCTACCACACAGTTCTTGTCACACCTTGTTACACAGCAAATCAAGTTCTGTGAGCTTTTTGTTTCTCCTGATAAACCATATGTTCTTGACAGTTATAAAGGCACAATACATCTGAACTAGTGTTCACCATTCGACCTCTAGGTTGATTAATTTAAATCTGTTACATAATAATTATTCTTCAATTAAATTAGAAATTGGCATCTTTCCCATCTTAATTCTATCAACTGTCTTTAAAGGTATGTAAATATTTCCCCATGCTTTTACAACCCTTTGTATAAGTCACACCTTTCCTCATTAGCTTGGCATTTTCTATGCCACACTACACTAAAAAGAAATAATAATTCTTCCAGGAAGCTGTTGCCTAGAAATTTCAAATATCTTATTGCTGTAACCCTTAAGATAAATTAGTTATTTTCCTTTAATATCAAAATTAAACAATTAAAATAAGTCTCTGTCATAAACTCACTTTACTACATTCTAGAACATTTTCTGTCACTGCTGTTAAATCTGAATCCTCATTACTTGTGAGTACATTAATACTGTGTGCTATATCTTTATCTTCTAACCCAGTGGTGTATAGACATGCATGAAGCCTAAACAATGGAGAGTTTAATAAAAGGCTAATGTGAAACTCTTCACATCATCAAAATGTATCCTTCATAGTCTTTCCTGGGACCTAAAATAATCTGAGTGTCAAACTTATGTCTCCACACACATAGGAAATAGAGAGCTAGAATTACATAGAGTCAACTGTATTTCCACTTTCAACACACCATAAGCTTAAATCAGGCAACACTACTTTTTGTATGTGGTACTTACACAGTTATGCAAAAGTGCTCCCAGAGAACAGGCAGATCTTCCAAAGCTAGATGAAAAACAACATCAGTGCAGCAACTGTAACAAACAGACATTTTCAGTTCAAACATTCATATCAAAATAACACCACACTCCAGGATCTCAAGATGGTCTATAAATACAGACTAAATTTAGTGAAACACTAGAGGGATTTTTGTGTGTGTAAATATGAAATTTTTAAAAAATTGAAAAAACAGTATTAGGCCAGGGGATTCTGAGAAGGTGGAGATTTCTCTTGGATGGGGCCAACCTCCAAAGGATAAATCTACAGTCTGTGAAAGCATAGAAATTATATCATTACAAATAGAAAGTGTTCAACATCCTTAGTCATCAGGGAAATGCAAATCAAAACAACTTTGATATACCAACTTACTCCTGTCAGAATGTCTAAAATCAAAAATACCAATGACAGTTTATGCTGGAGAGGATGTGGAGAAAGAGAAACAGTCCTCCACTGCTGGTGGGAGTGCCAACTTGTACAGCCACTGTGGAAATCAGTATGGCGACTCCTCAAGAAAATGGGAAGGAGTCTACCATAAGATCCAGCAATTCCACTCCTAGGCATATACCCAAAAGAAGCACATTCATATAACAAGGACATCTGTTCAACCATGTTCATAGCAACATTAATTGTAATAGCCAGAAACTGGAAACAGCCTAGATGCCCCTCAACCGAAGAATGGATAGAGAAATTGTGGTACATTTACAGAATGGAGTACTACTCAGCAGAAAAAAATGATGGAATCTTGAAATTTGCAGGAAAATGGATGGAACTTGAAGAAACCATTCTGAGCGAGGTAACCCAATTACAAAAAGACAAACATGATATGTACTCACTCATATGTGGACCTGCTTTATGATACATAATAGTGACCATGCTTTATCAGAGCTGTTTTTAATGATGTTGCTCAGAATGGTTTCCTCCCAGATGATGACTGAGAAGCTAATTTAAAAAAAAAATGGTGCCAAGTACCACAAGAGTAACAGAACTGTGCTGTTTTCTGGGATTCTGTTTTTTACTTTTGTTGTGTTGTTGTTGCTTGTTTGTTTGTTTGTTTTTGGTTTTTTGTTTTTTTTTAAATGGAGTGTGCTGGATGTCTCTACAATTTTGTTCAAAGGACTGCAGAACCTGGAAAAGCTGTTGCTTCTATTGATGCATAACACATTGCCATTATTGCTCTTTTTATATAAATATAAATATATATATGCTAATTGAAAGTCAAATATGTGATGAATCCAAGGTGTTTCAGTGAATGCTCACCTGTGCATGCAAATTTGATTTCATCTTTAGTAAGCAGTAAAGTTATATGCTTGCCAAAAAAAAACAAAAACAAATAGAAAGCCTATGCATGTCTTGTCCACAACATTAGTAACATTTAAATATAAACAGTATTAAGGGTATAGTATCATTTATTATAGGTTTTGATTATCTCTGACAGTATTTTCTGGATTGTTCCTATCAACCATGAAAAGTACTTGACAAGAACACATATCTCCCACCTCTATTAACCAGAGCAGGAACATGCATCCCTATGGGACGATGAAAACAGTGTGCTGTGAAATACAGAGTGGTATGCCAGGCTGTGAGTGTCAAGGAAACCATAAACAGGAAGGCATTCTTATAAACTATTGCAAGCTTGAGACTGGCCTGTGGGAGTAATCACACCAGGGAAATCAGGAAGTCCTACATAGGAAATTTGTTCCTGATCCGTTAGTAGTAGCTTCTCAGAACACTGAGTTTAGGATAGAGCTGGTTTCATTTTCTCATAAAATCACTGGAGATCAGGGAAAAATTCTTATTAAGGTTACTACACAATTATATGTGAAATTGGGGGCTAATGTTGGAATACAATTCTAAACTAATTTGTAATAAAAATCAAAAGTGGTTTTGAATAAATTTTACCACCACATAATGAATGATGAATCAAAAGAATTAAGGTGGTTTGGGGGGATTTTTTTGTTGTTGTTTACTTTTTTAAAAAGTGACCCAACTTCAGAGATAGAAATGCATATGAAGAAATCTTAAATATTTGATTCACAACAAGGTTAACTTTAGAATATCTTACCTGAGCACCTAGCACAACTTTAGAATGCAAAAGATATAGCCTTTTCCATGATTAATACCTTGAAATTAAATCACTCTTGCTCCACAGTTATTTAGGATTTTAATTTACTTTTAATGTGATCTTAAATATGGTCTGATTTTTTACTCAGCCCATGAAATGAATGTACACTTAGTCACCATAAGAGTTGCACTTCTTTGATTTAGTGATGCTGACCCTATTATTGCCAGCTTCAACATTGTTAATATTATGCCATTTGCATCCAGAAGTTTTGGCTTCCTTATGGGATTTTCATGCTCATGTGTTGCTCCTAGCTCATCTTCACAACCTTTTATGCCACCCTTGTCCATTCATGACGTCTTCTTTCCCCAAATAGTTCCCTTTCGGCTTTTTTGTCATATATGTATATATGGAAACATGGTTATATAGATTTTGCACGCATGTGAGGAAAAAACCCTGTGGCATTTATCTTCCTCCCGTGTTCTATATTGCCCGCTATTGCCCCCCAAAGCATCATCCCTATGAACTTCTTTGTAGTGTAGTACATTTCCTACTTTCATACCCAATACACTTTCTTTTGATATTTGCTTAATGCATATTTCTACAAATTAATTTATGGGTATAGTAAAATACAGTTTTTTTACATAAAAAAATAGTTAAGTGTAAAGTTAATATCTGACCAAGACTCAGGCCAAAGTTCAATATCGTCAGCAAATAATAACTGTGAAAACTGAGAATTTACTATGTATGTATAGCTAGATGAAAGATAGACAGATATAGCCAAAACAGAGTTTTACTTTGTGTTTTAGACTGTCCTGGAAAATTTCTGTGTAACCACTGCTACCATCAAATCCTGTATCATCCTCTGTCAAATTTCTGAATACTGGGGTTCCATTGTACCACAATTCCAATTTTAGTATTTATAACATTATTGAAATTACATTTAGTAGTCAAATTTGAGGAGTTTGATACTCTTCGGGGGAAACTGTTTCTTGATGCTTTTGCCTGCTCTATATTTGTGATATACACAGATTATTGAAATAAATGCCTGCTTCCCATGACGTATGTTGTGTGATAAGCTTCTGGGAATGGTAATATAGGAAAAGTCATTTTTGCCACATTGAAAACCTTTGGCTCTTTCAAATCCAGTTGTAAACAATGAGATGGTGTGATGCAGTTTGTACATTTCTACCAGGGTTTTTTATACTCTTTGAATAAGTTTTCTAAATGCTTTCAGGTATATTTAGGATTGTCACATATAAAATATGTTGAAGTGTATAGAGGGAACTGATTTTTAATCTGCTGACAGAGTGTCTATAAAGCTGGATAGGGAAAAGATCTGAACTATCAAAGCAAAGAACTGTCAGCAGGCAACTGCAACCCATCTACTTTTTATGCAAGCCACACTATGTTCTTAATAAATTCTGTTAAGACGGTATTAAAGAATGTATTTCCCTCAAGCAGTCTCTTAGATGTGTAAAACCTGATATTTCATCTTGTTTGAAAATCTTATGTGAATGTAAATCAAGATGAGGTGGCAGAAGGATATTGAACTGAACAGTCATCTATTTGACCTCCAATGTCTGAGACAAAAACTAATATCAAATAAGATATTTTTCAAGGAAATAAAATGGGAATCAAGTTTCTTTATCCTATAATACTTAATCTGTGGAATGTGTTTTGATTTACCATTTGAAACAGAACTATAGGGTGTTTTATTGTTTTGTTTAATATGTAATTATGTTTTTGTTGCTGTTACATTTGGTATCTAAAATGTCCCCATTTGGGCACATGTTATCCAACTCCTTCAAATATGTAGATGAGGTGGAGCCTTTAAGAACCCAAGCCTGAGAGGCTGGTGAAAGAGCTCAGCAATTATGAGCACATGCTGCTCTCCCAGAGGTCCTGGGTTCAGTTCCCAGAACACACAGTGAGTGGCTCAAACCACCTGTAACTCCAGTTCCAGGTGACCCTCTGCCTCCCTTGGCCATTGGTGGTACGTCCACACATCATAAGCATATACAGGGACACACACATAAAGTTAAGCCGTTTAAAAAAGAAGTGGGGAATGTGGAGAAAGAGGAACACTCCTCCATTGCTGGTGGGAGTGTAAACTTATACAACCACTTTGGAAATCAGTATGGGGGTTTCTTGGGAAAATGGGAATCAGTCTACCTCAAGATCCAGCAATTCTACTCTTGGGCATATACCCAAAGAATGCACATTCATACAATAAGGATGTCTATCTGTTCAACTATGTTCATAGCAGCATTATTTGAAACAGCCAGAACCTGGAAGCAAAGTAGATGCCCCTCAACTGAAGAATGGATAGAAAAAAATGTGGTACATTTACACAATGGAGTACTATTCAGCAGAAAAAAATGGAATCTTGAAATTCACAGGCAAATGGATGGAACTAGAAGAAATCATCCCGAGTGAGGTAACCTAGTCACAAAAAGAAAAACAATGGTATGTACTCAGATTTTGTCTTTTTCTATTTTTTATATTTTTGTGAAAATTGTTACTTAATCACTAAAATCACTGGCTTATTTTTCTTGTCCGTTTTCTTCTTGCTCTTAAGTAATGATTTATTGAGCTACAATGCACACACACAGCTCATCTTCTCAGTTCTCAGTTTTTTAGCATATTCTCAGTTATTTGCCCATCAACAAAATCACCTGATCATTCCAAATGTTCCAAAAGCATTTGAGAACTACACCACATACAAAATCTGACACACATTTCTCACTTCAATTCTCTCCAACTCTTTTGCTACTAGAAAATTCTGATATAATTTCTGCCTGTTTAGATTTAATAGGCTGCTGTATCATTGGCATACAATAATTTTGTGACATTTGTTCTTTGTTCTTTTCTGTTGACATCAAGTCATAAAAGTTCCTACATATTATAAATCAGTATTTAATTAATTTAATTGTATTGCTGACTAATACTTCTTGTCTAGGTATGTTTGGGACATGTGCTTTTTTCTTGGATATAGATCTAGGATGGGAATGATGAGTCATATGCAGTCTCCATGTTTCACCATATTAAAACACTCTATAATAATTCTAAAATAATCTACACCATTATTTTATTCCAAAGAGTTAATACAAGGAGTCCAATTTCTCTATACCTTCAACAATGCTTTTTAACATTTAAAAAGAACTGTAGTCATCCTGTTCATTCCTTGTGGATTAAATTTGCATTTCTCTGATGTCTGATGTGTATATTGACCCATTTCTGTTTTTTCTATTCAGACCCTATACTCTTTTTTGAGTTGTAGTATATTATTGAATTTTAATAATTCTTTATACATTTTCTTGCCTTTATTATTTAATAACTGAATATGTCTATAAAAATGTTTACCTTTTCTGATATCCTTTGCTGTGTTTGATCTTGTACATGTAATATGATTAAAAAGAAACAAATACTTAGTTAATATATATTAAATCATGAGTATATATAATTATTTGTCCAAATTAATGCATCATTCATGTAATAGTATGTATTTTCTTGTGAGCCTGTATGTCTCTAACTACAGTCAACTACATTGATTATTGGTTACATGCCTCTGAGAGGTGGCCTCCTGGTGACTGAGAGTATCATAGGTGGAAAGCACCTTGGGGGCCAGAATCTTTTACTGTAATCTGCTCAGCCACCTCTGACCCAGCCCCTCTCATCATTCCACTCTCTAAATTCACTTTAACCCAGATCAGATTCCAAATACTACACTCTGAGCAGTACCAAGTTCTTTTTTTTTTTTTTTTTAGATCCTATTTTTATTCAGTTTGAAATCAATATCACAGCTTTTGTCTGAATTGATATTTTCCTGGTAAATTTCATTTGGTCTCTGACATTGTCCTTTGCTCTGCCCTGTTTCTCTCAGATAAAAAAAATAAATAATAATAATAATAAATAAAGAGCCAAGAGATGAAAACTCTCAGCCACCTGATTTGCTGAGATGTTAACTTCTTGCAGTTTCCAAGGGATCCCTACACTTCCCTCCTTGGATGCTCACTTGTGCTTACTCTACTGTGTTACCTCAGATTCTTGTGTGTTTACAAGGAAAAGACAGGTGATGCTGCCTCATTGCTCCCTGTAAACTGCAGTGTTTTTCCTCTTTGTGTGTATCTAGTCCCCTGATATCAACTCCCAGGGTCCCTGTTACAGGTGGAGTTCTAAGCATCTTCCCTCAGCTTGGGCTCCTTGCAGAATGTCTTAAGTCATCAAGTCCTCATTGCCATTCTCTTTTCTAGGTGATTTCCTTTTGAAAGATAGCCAGGCTGGCCTGGAGTGAGGAGCATTTTTCTTTCATGGCAACTATTACTGAAAATTTCACCATATTTAAAGCATTCTTATTCTGTGCCACTAGATAACGTTGTCACTTTCCCTAAAGACTTAGTGACATGTAACTGATATGTAAAAATAACCTTTAAGAATGTTGTTTGCAAAGATGCCACAGGGATTGATGGCAGACTTGCAACTTAAAATCCTTTTGTTGATGGCATAAGAAGGCTTGAGAGAGAAGGGCAGGCTTGAGAGAAACAGGCAGTGAAAAAGAACAGCCTTTTAGCAAAGACACATTGTGGATGGGAATTTTCACTAACGGAGGTCATTAGGAAGAAAGAAAAAATGAGAAAATAATGATGATCCACCTGAGATGTTTTAGACACCCCCAGAGCCTTTCGAAGCTGCATGTTGCAGGCTTTGTTTACATGGCCTAGGGCTGGATTTAGACCAGGCTGGGCCAGCAACAGAAAAGTTTCTGCTCTAATAACCCTTCTCCTCTGGTGCTCTTTAGATCCCTGAAACCTAAAGGTTTTGAGAAATAATATTGAATATTTTCTTTAATAGTTTCTTCCATCCTTTCTTCTTTATTTTCCTTTACATTTTCTTTATTTCCGAATCAAGCTCTGCAGCCCAGATGTCCTGGAGTTCTCTTCGTAGGCAAGGATGGTCTCAAACCTCAAATTTACAATTCTCCCGCTAAGAGCCAGATGCTCGACCATGCTTATCCTTTTTTATATTTCATTTAACTCGAGCAATAAACAATGCCTCCAGGAAAAAATTCCCATCTCAAAAACTTCTCTTCCTTTCCATAGCATGTGGTATGCTCCTCAGAGAGTCCTGCTACAGTTAGTGTTGGTATATCAGGGAGGACTTGTGAAGCTCTCTCTGTCCCATGTTCAAAAAGAGTGGCAAGAATACCACTTAGAATTTCCGTTTTTACTTCACTAGAAGTAGTTGAGAGACTACTTAGTTAAACTAACTTAGAAGCCTCCTGGGGTTTCCAAGCATAGCATTAAATTTTCCATTGATAGAGTGTGTAATTGGCTATTTGTATAGCTCCTTGACAATTTGGAATTATTTTTATGTATTAAAAACAATTTCAGGACTTTGCATGGTAGGTATACATCTTTGGAATACCAAGTGTTAAGGCTGTAATTATTTACATCTTTCACAAAGGTAAATTGTAATCTGAACACATTGAAAATAATAGCAATAGACATTGTTCTCTAAATCACAAAGGGTGTCTCATTCAAATGTACTCATACCTTAAAATTCAAGTTAACACAGATCCAAATCTAACATAAAAATCTCAGGCAGCATACACATTAACTTCAATTTATTTCACACTCTGTAACTCCAGATTTAAACATTAATCAAAGCTAGGAATATTGCTATGAGAGTTATTCATGATTTCAATACATTTTTCTGAAAATAGTTAAATCTGTTACTTGATGAATTCACATATGCATAAAATGCATTCTGATCCTATCACTCCATCTTTATCTCCCTTTGGCCCTGTTGGTCAACACTCCTCACCTCTTCCCTGATAACCTCTTTCCTACGTCCATGCCTTTGTGATTTAGACCTGGGACTTCTGTGACTAGTGGTTTGGAACTGTCTCTAAGAGTCTGGTGAGTTCTCTGTGTGTGCACAACTGAATATAGTGACTTCCCATGTCTCACAATCTATTACCAGCCAGTAATTCCTCAGTAGTGGATGGGACCCAGGAACTCCTTCCCTCTCCATGTGTGAATATTGACAGCCAGTAGTTCCTCAGTAGATGACGAGACCTAAGAATGCCTTCCCTGTCCATGACACATTGTGCAGCCCCAGTGCAGATAAGTGCAAGTGCTATAAGTTCAACGACTGGCACACACTTACCCAGCCTAAAGCTTTTCTATGTTCTAGGGGTTTCGCTGCATGAAAAACAGTGGGAAGTTTCTCATCTGATGGAGGGCATGCCTGAGTGGAAGAGGCCATCAACGACTAACTAAATACTGGATAATTCATATCATGACTGTAACAAAAAAAAAAGAAGGAACCATTAACAGCTAACTAAATACTAGATAATTTATATCAGAATTATAATTAAGAAAAAAGAGAAAGCATCGGAATGATTATTGTGAGCACACTGTGCCACAAACATAGATGAATGTGTTTATGTCTTTCAGTTTCAGAAGTAATTGAATAACAATAAATTTACAAGGTTTAGTGATTTTAATGACAGCAATTTGTCACAGAATCTCCTCTACCTTGGTAATCTGGAACGGGCAAATGCAGGTTCTTTTACTATAATCTTTACCACTAATTTTAACTTTCATATTTTATCTCTCACATTATATATCACACAACACCCACGTCTATACTTCTATATGTATAGATGTGGTTTGCAGAAAGACTGCAAATTAAAAATGCTGTGGCAAAATACAGTTTCTGAAATGGCTCAAGAGGGAATCTGTACTGGTGAGATCACAAATTTGGCCAGTGCCGGGAGGGAACTGCTTGCTGCTAGAGCTGCTGCAGTCACAATTTCAAAGAGAAGCTACAGAATTCAGCTGCAAGGTGAGAAGCCAAACCAGGGTTTGACATCAGAAACTGATGGCTTCAAGTCCATGGGTGAAAAAGTGGATAGACAGGCAGGAGAGCAGGTTGTACCAGCAACAGGGAACTGAGTGGAACTGAAGGTCCAAAGACAAGTACAGAGTTACCTGTTTGTCAGTCCATGGTGCACACATGTATGAGATGATAGGTCAATATGGTTCCATGCTGTCTCAGTGTTGGCTGTCCATGGCTTATGGGGCAGGTCAGGAGTTACAATGGTCTGGTAAGCTCTTGTGACGGCTTTCTGGATACCTCTAAGATTTCCTCTAAAATCCCAATTTACTCTGATAATTTTATAGGGTAAAAGTCATCTATCAGTTTGTACTGACAATAAAAATAAAGATTGAAAGATAAGAAAAAATAGTCATGGGAAAATTGGGAGCAAGCATTCCAGGCAGCAGAAGAGAGAACAAACCAGCAGAAAACCAAAGAAAGCAACTTTAAGACAGTTGAACAGTGGTTTAGATACTAAGAGGTGGAGTAATGACCTCACACTTATAGAGTGTTCTGTGGTATGACCCCATGACCATGCACCTATGCACATTCTCTAGGGTCAATCTCTATGTTCCTGAGGCCGTAGCTCATCTACTCCTTCTTGTTTTTATTACAAACTGATGCAGTGACAATCATAATTATTGACTCCTGTAGAAGACTGATTAAGTTTTTAGTATAAATTTATCATGAAACTCAAAACCAGGAAAATGCCTTTCACTTTTTACTATCTATTTTCCCAAGTAACTTCTTTAAAATCACTGTTCATTTTCGTTATTGTGTTTTCCTATGCTCAGATCCTTTACTCTTTTCAGCTACTGTTCTGTGTATTCCAAAGCTGAAAACATGAGAACAAAATTAAACTAAAAACAGCACTTGAAAAGAAACTCATTCACAAGACTCCTTCATTTATACTATTGTCCTCTTAACATTCATTAGTTTCTGGGAAGCAGTGCTGTGCAAAAGGAAGTGATTGATTAGGCTTTCATCATGCTCCTTCATCTGTGTTCATGTGTGGATTGATTTTCTAGTTTTCTGAAGTCAGATGTTGTGCAGGATCTGAAACCAGCATGAAGACTGCCAACACAGACACTGGGGACCAGCCATGGAGAGGAGCAGTTGAAAAGTAGATTGAACCAAGGTCCACTGTGATACCAGATTGTGCCTACTGTGTGCACTCAGTAAGGTCCACAATGATACCAGATTGTACCTACTATGTGCACTTACAAGGTCCACTGTGATCCCAGATTGTACCTGCTGTGTGCACTCACCAAGGTAAGTTCCTGACATTTCTTATATCATGCTTTGAGGGTAACATGACCATGTCTTACATCTGTGAGGGGATTTTCATAAAAAAGACAATATTTGTAATATTTAAAACACATTAGTCAGAGCTTGGGATATATAGTATAGATCTAAAATTCTTTAAATTATTTATTATCTACTAAGTAAGTACTAGGCATACTGAGTTTGCTACTTAATGATTTTCATATCAATTACACAGTGCCCACTTATGGAAACATTAGGGATGCCCTCCATTGGAAATTAAAACTAATTTAAATTATAAAGCTTACCATATACAAGAATGTCTACAGTTTAATGGAGAAACTCTTCCAGTCAGATGCCCCTTCCCTGAAGCCATTATTCAGTTGTCTTATAATGCCCACCTTTGGGTTGAAAGAGCAGGGATTAAGGATCCATGTCCTGTTTTAATTATTTGTAATGGATAGAAGTAGCCATACATATTTTAGTGAAATGGATCCATCATTTACTGGCATAAAGGAATTCTATGTATTCTTCCTGTTCTTGTACCCTCACAATAAGTGAATAATGAGTGGACTATTATATTGCATTTGGCTCACTAGCAGAATGGCATGAGCACAACACCATTACCTGAATGCAAAACAGCCACAGACCCCATCCATGACTTTCCAACCTAATATATGCTAAACATTGTCCATGGAAGAGGCTGTAGCTTCCCAGAGATCAGAATCTGGGGCTCTTGCAGGATCTCTCCCAGCTCCTTAGCTGTACCAATTTTCCCTCTTCATCTTTCATTTTTCCAAACTTTTCTTCCTGCTGCCTTGGCTCTTTGTCATGCATAACCTTTATCATTTGACTGATTGCCCCGCCACACAGAGCTTGATACTGATCTTCTTCACGCAGAACTGGCCATGGAGATTGCTTCAGGAAGGAAGGGCTCCCTTCAGTTTCTTAAATATTCATTCATCAGCATGATCTGGATTTTAGGTTGGGGAGAGCAAAACTGTTATGAATACTTGCATATAGATCTCTCATGTGAGCATAGTCTTCATTTCTGTGGAATTGGTCCATGCTTGCAGTTACTGAAACATGTGCTTATTTTGAGTTTAGTTCGTCATGAAACTGGCATTTAGACTTACAGAGAGACTAGCTCGGTCTTTATTACTATCAGAAAGTGTGACTTTTTCAGCTCCCCACATCCTTGCCAGTTTTATAGTGGCTCTTTTGGAATTATTGTTAACCTAGCCTTTTTGACATGTATTCATGTTTTTCCTCATTGTGGGTTTAATTTGTGTTTCCCCAATGACAAACAAACTGCCCTTGAAGGCATTCTCCTGTTATTTGTCCTTTGTGTAGCCTCTGATAAAATGTCTCTGCTAGGTGCAATGTTTCTTTCCTTGGGTCTCTCTTTCTCCTTTAGTCCACTGGCAATATGTGACTTGTAAGTATTCTTTATATACTAGAGATTATATTTTAGTGCCAAATCCAGAAACTCTTAAAACAGCAATATATTTTTCTATAATCATTTTCATTGTTTAATGTTCGGTATTTAGGTCTGGGATTTGGCATAATTTAAGAGGTTTAAATTAGCTGAATGTTGATGTGGAGATGTTTGTGCTGTTGTTTCCATGAGTTAATGGGTAACAATTTGCCCCCATGCTATTATTTGAAATGTCACTTCTTCTCCAATGAACTAGGGTCAAGTATTACCATAGGAGACTTTCTGGAGTAAGCACTCAGACTCCAGTGAGAGTGGGAGAGAGGAGATGTGACCAGTGGGCCAAGACCAGGGCAGCTCTTCAAAGGCTTTGATCCCAGGTCCAGTTTATATTCTCATTTTATTCTCTAAAACCACCAAGTTGGCAGGCAAGCAGCAAGATGTTTACAGAAGTATGTATGGCAGTCATCATCTTGTTAAGGGCAACCATCATTATTTTATGTATTTCTCCAGGTCACCCTGGTTCCAAATAGCAAGTGAAGTCATACTGACAAATAGGCAGTACAAGCAGTGCTTTGGGTAAATCACTAAATAAATCAATAAATTACTACCTAATAATTGGTCTTTTTTACCTTATTCCACTTCAGTATTTGTTGAGTATTTGCAAAGAATACACATTGTTTTCCCCTCCACCATCATATTTTAACCAGGACACTCTGACAAAGGATGTTGTAGGGAGTTCCCCAAACCATGCAATTCTCCATCAGACTTGAGCCAAGTGTTACCCAGTTTAACTCTATTCCATAATGTCTGCATGGGAGTGTGGTTAGATCCCACAGGGTAGGGCCTGAGTCCCAAAGGACTGTTCCTCCAGTTAAGATTACAGTCTCTGCTCCAGGTTGTGGCCTGTGCCTCTAAACAATCAGTTATAAATCAGCACCCCTAAACTCCATTCAGTTAATTATTTAAACTAGCTCACAAAACTCAGGGAAATGCTTTATTTTTATTTACAAATTTATTATTAAAGATTACACCAAGGGTAGAGCTGAAAGAGCCAGGTTGAACACACACAGAAAAGGGGAACAGTGCTTCTCAGTCTCTTTGGAACTGGACCCTTCAGGAAGTTCCATCTGCTTATCAATACAGGGCTCTCTAAATTGTCTTCTTGTTGTTTCAAGATGGCATTATTGTCCATGGTGTTCAACTTCAATATCTGTCCCTCACCCACCACAGAGCTTATGGGATTCCCAAGTTCCAGAGCTCTAATCGCATGGTTCTCATCCTGGAGACATACACAAACTCTCTCTCTCTCTCTCTCTCTCTCTCTCTCTCTCTCTCTCTCTCTCTCTCACACACACACACACACACACACACAACTGAATTAGACTACAAAGCATTTTTATAATTCAGAAAACCCCAACAGATTTACAAGCCTTATACTAAGAAGACCCAGGGGAAGAGATCAAATAAGTATGTATTAAATATGAACATTATTTGATAATATCATAAGCAGATTCATGCAGGACTATTTCTGTCTTTTACAAATTTATGTTATTCTATTTACCTTGTCTATACTAAATTTTATTTTTTTCTTCATTTTTTATTTAACTTAGAAACAAGATAGTTTTATGTTACGATAAATCTTTCCGCCAAAAGCCACTGAGCCCCACTACCACGTGTGTGCTTTACGCCAGCTGCCTGCCTGAGTTAGACCCAAATGAATACACAGAAACTTGTATTAGGTTCAAAGCTGCTTGGCCAATGACTAGGATTCTCATCTGTTAGCTCAGTCTCAATTATCATACATCTATATATTTTATAAGACTTATCTTATTGGATGCCTTATTGGCGTCCCTCCTTGCTGGTGGATCACATTGCTCCGCTGGAGGAAGAGTGGAGGGGAAAAGGCCTCTTCCTGTTTCTCCTTCTATTAAATATGAGTCTCCTTGCTATGTCACTTCCTGCCTGGATCACCACTTCTCTACTACATTTCCCAGAATCCTCTTTGACTCCTAGTCCTGTCTAACTTCCTGTCTCATTGGCCAAATAGTATTTTATTTAACAATCAATAAAATAAACATACATAGTACATTCCCCATCAGTTTTACATGCCAATCCCAGTTCCCTCTCCCTCCCTTCCGCCCCTGCCCCCCCTACACCTGACCTATCTCATACCTTTCTACTCCCCAGGTAGGGTGAGGTCTTCAATATGGGTCTTCAGAGTCTGTCACATCCTTTGGGATAGGGTCTAGGCCCAACTCCATGTGTCTAGGCTCACGGAGTATTCCTCTATGTGGAATGGGCTCCCATAGTCCATTCCTATGCTAGGAATAAGTACTGATCTACTATAAAAGGCCCCATACATTTCAGAGGCCTCCTCACTGACACCCACATTCATAGGGTCTAGATAAGTCCCATGCTGGTTTCCCAGCTATCAGTCTGGGGACCAAGAGCTCCCCCTTGATCAGGTCAGCTGTTTCTGTGGGTTTTACCAGCCTGGTCTTGACCCCTTTGCTCATCACTCCTTCTCTGCAACTGGATTCCAGTTCAGTTCAGTGTTTAGCTGTGGGTGTCTGCTTCTACTTTCGCCAGCTGCTGGATGAAGGCCATAGGATGGCATATAAGTTAGTCATCGATCTCATTATCGGGGAGGGCATTTAAGGTAACTTCTCCTCTGTTTAGATTGTTAGTTGGTGTCATCCTTGTAGATCTCCAGACATTTCCCTAGTGCCTGATTTCTCTTTAAACTTATAATGTCTCCCTCTATTACAGTATCTCTTATCTTGCTCTCCTCTATTCTTCCCCCAACTGAACCTTCCTGCTCCCTCCTGTCCTCCTCATCCCTCATCTTCTCCCCTTCTCATTCTTCTAGCTCCCTCTCTCCTCTCCTCATGCTCCCAATTTGCTCAAGAGATCTTTTCCCCTTTCTCTTCTCTGGGGAAACATGTATGTCTCTCTTAGAGTCCTCCTTGTTTCCTAGCTTCCGTGGCAGATACACTAAATTTTAAAACAATATTATGGTTTTCTATAAATAGAACCTTGCTGAACATTTCTTTTTGGTTTGTGGTTTTGCTTTTTTTAAAATTATGTGTATGATGTATGATGTGAAGGAAAAAGAAGGTATGTTCTCATGAGTGTGGGTATTTGAGGAGGCTTTTTCTTTGAGACAAGATCTCTCTGTAGCTGAGGCTGGCCTAGAACTTGATATGTAGAAACTTGATATGTAGACCAGGCTGGCCTTGAACCCACAAAGGTCCACCTGCATCTACCTACAGAGATTAAAGTTGTATGCCACCATGCCTGGCTTTTATGTGGTTTTCAATGTTATTTTGTTATCAGTGATCACAGATGATGTTATATTAATTTTCATGCCTAATAAGGGGATGCGGAGACACAAGTGAACTTTTCTGATTTTTATGACCTTACTGAACTCACTTATTATATTTCTAGGAGGGTATTGTAGGTTGCTTGACATTTTCCTGGTTGATAATAATGTCAGCTGGAAATACTGACTCATATTTTTCCTTCCTACTTTCATCATTTTATTTTCTTATGCTAGCCAAACTTTCTTGTGATGTGCTAACCAGAGGAAGTCATTCCCACTTCCAATACTAAGTGTAAGGTTAGTTGCAGGGAGCTTTGCTGGGGCAGCTGCCTGCTTTTATATTGTCATGATCATTTGAAGAAATGTGCCTTCAAAGTTTTTATCAGGAATGAATATTGAATTTTGTTTACCAGTCTATGGCAAACTGGCACAATCATAATGATTTTTCTACTGTGACTGTTAGAGAGATAGCATTGATTATTGTTTCTTTTTTCATATTAGACAATTGTTGAATTTGTGGAGCAAACCTTGCTCAGTCATGGAGTCTAACTCTTTATGCACTGCTGGATTTTATATGAAAATATTTTTAATGTTTTTGCACCTACTTTCCTGATGAACATATGCCTATATCTTTTTGCCCCTTACTTCTTCCTTTTTTTTTGAAAATTACTGCCATTACCTAGTTTTGTAGCAGAGAAATGATAACTTTATAAAACAAATGATTAACTGTCCCTTACTTTCTTGTTTTCTGGAATACATTCATAGAATTCATGCTAATTTTTCTTTAAACTTAGGTAGAGCACTCCAGTGAAATCATTCTGACACAGAAATTTCCCTTTGGGGGGATTTTTAAATATTGATTTATAGTTCCTAATTGGCTGCATGGTTATACTGCCTTAATTGCATCAAGCAAACATTATGTATTATAGTTTAATTTTCATTTAGTGCCATGAATTAAGTCAGATTAGTTAAAGCTGTTGCTTAGTTCTCAAACATTGAGAGATTTTCTGTTATTTATTTCTAACTGATTTCTAATCTGATTCCATAGTGGTTAGAGAACACTCAGGGTACAATCTCAATTACATTAAATTTGTTAAGATTTACTCTATCAACTAGGTGTTCTGGTTTGCTAACATCTTCTGCTCTAAGTCTGGGATGTGAGACAAAAAGCCACCAAAGGCCCCACCCACTGTGCCATTACATAATTCCTTAGCTCCCTGGTTCATTTGCCTTTTGTTAGTCCAATGTCCCCAAGAGTGAAGGGAAGATATCAATAGATGCAAACACCACAGCAATGAATTTTCACTATGTCTTTTATATTACTATGATATGATTGCTGAATTTCATTTATGAAATAATCAAATTGGTACCTGTAATGTTGTGTTCTGTGTGAAATATTATTAAAATAGCAACATATTTACCTATCACATTATTGGCAATCCCTGAATCCTCTATCAAATCATCATCACCTCTGATTTGATATCAACCATGCAATACTTCATTAGTGGCAGTTGATTGGTTAATTGATGATGGTTGTCATAATGGTGGTAGTTGGTGTAAAGCAAATACTAGATAAACATGCTTGTGTGTACTCATGGGGTTTTATAAAATCCACACATACTAGTAAAGAACTAATTAGAAAAATATCTGGTATCTTTTTTTTTAATTTTATTTCTTGACAAATAGCAAGTATGACCAAATTTCTTTTTTTCAAAAGATTTATTATTATTATTGAGACAGAGTTCCTCTGTGTAGCTTTGAAGCCTATCCTGGAACTTGCTCTGTAGACCAGGCTGGCCTTGAACTCACAGAGATCTGCCTGCCTCTGCCTCCCAAGTGCTGGGATTCAAGGGGTGTACCACCAAAGCCCGGCTGGGTTTATTGTTTTAAATTATGTGTATGCATGTGTCTGTGTGAGAATATGTGCATGTCAATGCAGTGCCCCACAGAAGCCAGAAGAGGGCGTCAGCTTTCCTGAATCTATGAGCTACCCTGTGTTGGTGTTGAGAACAGAACTCCTGGCCTCTGGAAGAGCAGTAGGTGGGCTCTTGACTGCTAAGCCATTCCTCTAGCTCCTTACCAAACCTCCCCCTCTTTTTCTCTCTTTCTTTCATTGATTTTTAGAGATAGGATTTCTTTTTGTAGCCATGGCTGTCCTAGAATTCACAATGGCCTCTAACTCACGTAAATCCACCCACTTCTGCCTCCTGAATGCTGGGACCAAAGATGTGCACCACCATGCCCAGCACCAAAGTTCTTAAATATAGACTTTTGAGATAGAATTTTGCATCTTATCCCTCCACAGAGAAACTTGGCTAGTATGCATCCAGATTCCGAGGCTCTTGAAGAGTTCATCCTTACAGTTGTGTACCAAAGACTGTACTGTGTTTTCACAAACATCCCTCACATTTAAAAGAATGTGTTTCTTGTCTTATATTCTAGCTAGTCTCCAGCTAATAAGTCACATTGGACAGTTTTTGGATACCAATGAAACACTGAAATATCTGGTATCTTAATACAAAAAATAAAGCTCAGCAATATAAAATAGGCTAAGTATTTGATGGGGGAAGTACTTTTGTGTATGTTTATCTTATTGACTGCTTAATAAAGTTCTGTTTGGCCAATGAAATGGCAAATTATGCAGGACTGGGAGTCAAAGAGGATTCTGGGAAATGCAGTAAAGAAGTGGTGATCCAGACAGGAAGTGGTATAGCAAGGAGATTCATATTTAAAGAAGGAGAAACAGAAAGTGTCCCTTTTTTCCCTCTGCTCCTGCTCCAGTGGCAGGATATCCACTGGCAAGGAGGGATGCCAATAAGGCGTCAGATAAGATAAGTCTTATCAAATATATAGGGTTATGATAGTTAAGACTGAGATAACAGATGAGAATCCTAGTCATTGGCCAAGCAGCATTGTACCTAATACAAGTTTCTGTGTATTCATTTGGGTCTAACTCGGGCAGGCAGCTGGCATAAAGCTCACATGTGATGGTGGGGCTCAGGCGGCTTTTGACAGAAAGATTTATCGTAACAAGTATTTCTAAAAGCCCAATAATTGGAAGTTATTAAATGGAAAACATAAACTTTGTTAGTATTAAAAATTATCTTTGCTTTCTATAAAAGTATCATACAGCACTGAAAAGATTGTTGAGCTATGTAAAAAATCACAAATCAAATATCCAGTCAGTTATACTTTAAACAAAACTATTCACAGAGGAATTACCATGCTTAGGTCAGTATTGAGTGATCAATATATGTATCTGGGGATGTTGCTCTGAGGTCTTTCTAGCATTGATGGAGGCTCTTCCCCCATCAGTAATGAGGAGGGTGTGGTGATGCACACCTGCAATCCCAGCACAGGGGAGACAGAGTCTGTAGAATTGGATTTAGAGTCATTTTCAGCTACATGGTAAGTTTCAGACTAGCCAGGACTTTAAGAGATCCATCTCAAACAATGATTTTAGTCAATATTAGTCAGAAGTCTCTAAAGAGATAACTTTAGAGAACTGATAGAATATATAATTATTATACATAATATTATAGATGTATATGGGATGCATTAGACTGGTTTACACAATATTGTTCAGTTATTCAAAACTGACTGTCTCAATAGGGCAAAGCCAAGAATCTGAGAATGGCCCAGTCCAGTAGACTATGGATGTCTCAGCAGTTCCTATCTGGAACTGGAGGCCTGGAGGATTTTGTCGGAAGCCTGAGGTAGCCATTTTAAGTGATGACAAATACAGCAGCCACAGCAGCTAGATGGACTTAACAGGAAGAGTAAAGGCAAGCATAGAAAAGCAGTTTCCTTCTTTGTTCTTCCATGATTTTTCAGCCACCAGAAGGTGCTGCCCATGGTTATGTGGGTCTTTCTGATTCAAATGAGCTGACCTGAAAAGTCCCACACACGGTATCCAGCACTTTAGTCTTGTCCAGATCCAGACAAGCTGACACTGTGTATTAGCCATGAAAAATAGTGATAGCAAAATAACCATGCTTTCTTAAAGATAACCAACTATTGTCTCACCACACACTGTACACATTGAAGTTTAAATTCAGCACTTTTGATAGAAAAAGCTTTCATGTCAATGATATAATTAATTATTCCTTTAGACCCGAGGACACTCTCAATGCTGGAAACCACCCCAAACTCAGGGAAAATGACATCTCTAAGCCTTATTTTCTTCATTTGCAAAAACAAAATAGCACTATTTCAGATGGAAAATTTAAACAACACATACATAGTTAACATGTTTCTTAGCATGTAATAGCTGTTAAATAACAAATGGTTAAGTTATTATTTACAGTTTACTATTTATTGTCAAAAATATGCTTTATTAGTCTGACAATGGGAACTATGCATTTCGATTCTCCTACTATCTGAGTTATAGATTTGACACTTATATCTTGTAACGTCATTTTAATGAAAAAAATCACACTCAAAACAACATCTCTATAATCAGTACCATGTACACATTGTTTTGTCCATAATTATTCAGTAGTTAAGATGCTATATAGCGGCACGCGGCTAGTCAACAACTACCTTTAGAAAGTTGCAGTCTATCTAGCATTCCCCTGGTTTTATATGAGATCACTAACTAGTGACTGAACCATGGGATTTGAAATAATCATATTAAAATACAGCGAAGTAAATTGCCATGGAGCATTAGAGAGAAGATGTGACATCACAGTTTCTAAACATTCCCTAAAAGTCAAAACTGATTCATTCCTCCACATGGTCCCCCAGGGAATGCTGACCCTCTAATGGCAGCTGGATTTTGTTCAAGCCAGTACATTTCAGACAAGGTTGAGGGTTTTGTCTTTTAATGCTTCACAGTCCCAATTAGAAACAAAATTAGCCACTATCATGGGATGGATGATTCTTTCACAGAAGACTTCTTACGAGTGGATTTGAATTGCAAATGTCAAAACCCCTCAAGAAAATGCAGCCAAAATAATAAATAAGCAGACAAGTTCTCCTAAGAACAGCAGTAATTCATTATCAAGCAATTAACCTTGTAAGAAGCCCATGCTTTCAGTTTAGAATACTTCATTCCGTGCTGGAAATATGAGTGTGGGAAAGGTTGGAGACACCAGCTACTACAAACAATTTTACATTAATGACAGGTGGGAGACCATCTATCTACATTCTCCTGTAAAGAAAGCTGACAGTTTGCCAGGCAGCACTGCAGGTGATTGTCTTTAAGGTTCAGACCCTGGCCATTAAAGGGAAAATGGGAAATGGGGCTTCAAGTAATTAATTTTCCCATTCTCCCTTCCTTAGATTCTAATGAAGGCCTTCAGAAGCCTTTCTGATGAATGGACAAGAGCAGCGCAGAGCTCCAAATCTTTCAAACCACCATTCCTTCAGCTATCTTTAAAATCTCATGATGTCTTGAATATGGCAAAGGCCTAAGCTAACAATGTCCAGAGGGCCAGGAGTAGATAGCCCAAGAGCAGCTTTAGGTCAGGGGACGTGGACTGTATGAAAGTAAGACGTTTGCTACAAAGGCTCTTTCTTCACAGCTTTTTTTTCTGGGGGGGTGTAAAAAAGAAAAATGAAAGTATGAAATGTAAAGCTGAGCCAGAGCTATGAAAGCCTGTTTGAGAATGCAGGCCTGGGGACAGCCAGTGAGATCGCAATGTGCATGAGCCCATCCCTCGCAGCATCTACCTGAGGCGGAAAGAACTGCCTGAATCAGTCTCAGAGCTCTTCTTCTCCACTTCCCTCTGAGATCATTTGCTGCTCTTCTAGCTCCTTTTCTCCCAATTCTAGTGTCTTCAGTACCTTAAAAGAACTCACAAGTGCAGCATTCCGTGAACTCCTTGGAAGCTGTCGGAGGCACTTGCCTTTGAGCCCTGTCTGTTATCAAGGTGCATGAGTGGACTGACTTACTGGCTTGCCTTTGACATGCTCCCCATCCAGTTCTACAGAATCCTGTGTCAGATAACTTGCTGGCAGTTGAAACATGCTCTCTAGTTTTGTCACATTTAGCATCCTATGATATCATATTGATCTCACAGAACTCTGGATGCTCAGAAAGAACTACATTGTGAAGCATGTACTATGTGTCAGAGGACTACATTTTGTTTAACCCACAAATACTTGTGAGAATGAAAAGATAATATTTATATGTGCATGTATGTAAGCATACAAGTTCATGTAGGTGCATTGTGAGTATACAGGTATGTGTGGACATGTCTGTGGAGCCAGAAGACAACCTCAGGTGACATTCATCTCCTTTGAGATAGGGTCTCTTATTTAGACTAGAACTTGACAAGTCAGCTATACTGTGGAAGAACAAGCTTCAGGGATGCATCTGACTTGGCCTCCCCAGGGCTAGAAATACAAGCACATACCACCATTCCTGGCGTTTTCACATGGGCTATGGGGTTTGAAATTCAGATCCTCAAACTTTCAAAGCAAGCTTTACTGGCTGGGCTATCTCCCCAGTCTTAAAGGATAATGAAAAAAAAAGTTTCAGTTTCTACTTATCTGAACTTAGTATAAAACTCATGTTTGTGGCTGGATTTATGTTGAGGTCTTTGATCCATTTGGACTTAAGTTTTGTGCATGGTGATAGATATGGATCTATCTATATTCTTCTACACTCCAGCATCCAGTTATGCCAGCACCATTTGTTGAAGATTCTTTCTTTTTCTCCATTGTATAAGTCTAGCTTTTTGTCAAAAATCAGGTGTTCATATGTGTGTGGGTTAATATCAGGGTTGTCAATTTGGTTACATTGGTCTATCTGTCTATTTTTGTGCCAATACCAAGCTGTTTTCAGGACTATCACTCAATAATAGAGCTTGAAGTCAGGAGAGGTGATGCCTCCAGAAGTTCCTTTATTGTACAGGGCATTTTTGGCTATCGTGGGTCTTTGGTTTTTCCATATAAAGTTGAGAATTGTTCTATCAGGATCTGTTAAGAATTGTGCTGGGATTTTGATAACAGAAGGTATGTAGTACCCTATAACAAATTGGAACAAGAGACAGCATCCTGAACATAACAGCAGCACAGACACTGAGATCTATAATTAATAAATAGGATTGTCTAAAACTGAGAAGCTTTTATGCAAAGGGCACAGTCAACAAGACAAAACAGCAGCCCACAGAATGGGAAAAGATTTTCACCAACCCCACATCTGACAGGGGGCTGATTTAAAATTATACAAAGAAATCAAAAAGCTAGTTTCCAAAACACCAAATAATCCAGTTAAAAAGTGGGGTACAGAACTAAATAGAGAATTCTGAACAGAGGAATCTAAAATGGCTGAAAGACACATAAGAAAGTGCTCAACATTCTTAGCCATCAGGGAAATGCAAATCAAAACAACTCTGAGATACCATCTTACTCTTGTCAGAATGGCTAAAATCAAAAACACCAATGACAGTTTATGCTGGAGAGGATGTGGAGAAAGGGGAACACTCCTCCACTACTGGTGGGAGTGCCACCTCATACAGCCACTTTGGAAATCAGTATGGCAACTCCTCAGGAAAATGGGAATCAGTCTACCACAAGATCCAGCAATCTCACTCTCAGGCATATACCAAAAAGATGCACATTCATACAACAAGGACATCTGTTCAACCATGTTCATTGCTGCATTATTTGTAATATCCAGAACCTAGAAACAACCTAAATGTCCCTCAACTGAAGAATGGATGGAGAAAATGTGGTACATTTACACAATGGAATACTACTCAGCAGAAAAAAAAAATGGAATCTTGAAATTCACAGGCGAATGGATGGAACTAGGAGAAACTATCCATTTCTAGTTGAGTGAGGTAACCTAGTCACAGAAAGATAAAAATGGTATGTACTCACTCATATATAGATATTAGATCTAGAGCAAAACCAGCATAGGAAGAATAGAGGAAAGCAATATAAGAGAAATGTCCAGAGATCTACAAGGTTGACCCCAAGTAATAATCTAAGCAATAGTTGAGAGGCTGCCTTAAATGCCCTTCTCTGATATTGAGTTTGATGACTACCTTATATGCCATCCTAGAGCCTTCATCCAGTAGCCGATGGAAGCAGAAGCAAACACCCACATCTAAACACTGAGCTGAACTCTGGAATCCAGTTGCAGAGAGGGAGGAGTGATGAGCAAAGAGGTCAAGACCAGGCTGGAGAAACCTACAGAAACAGCTGACCTGAGCAAGTGGGAGCTCAAGGACCCCAGTATGACAGCTGGGGTACTAGCATATGACTGTTTCAGACAACCTGAACAAGGATATCAGTTAAGAGGCCTGGGCAATCTATGGGGCCTCTGGTAGTGGATCAGTATTTATCCTTAGTACACAAATGGACTTTGGGAGCCCTCGCCACACAGAGGGATACTCTCTCAGCCTAGACACATTGAGGAGGGTCTGGGCCCTGCTCCAAATGATATGACAGACTTGGAAGATCCCCTGTGGAAGGAATCACCCTCCCTGGGTAGCAGAAAGGGGTTGGGATTGGGGGTTGGTGGGGGCCAGGAGAGGAGGGGAGGGAGAAGGAACTGGGATTGACATGTAAAAGAAGCTTGATTCTAAAAAAGAATAAAAACCATATTGTCTCATTAAAATTACTGAGTGGAAACTTAACATTAAAACAATGAAGCCATCTTTATTGTCAGTCTCTCATACTCTAGCTTATCCCTAGAATGCTCAAATCATGCAACTTAGCACCCATTCAAAGCTAGCTTTCAATTTATAGCCATTTTACAGTTTCTACCATGCTGGATAGACCTTTGCTTCCATGCTACCATTATCCATTTCTTCATAACTTTAATTCTTATGCCTCCAAAATACTGGTAAACACTCTCCTTGCAGCTTCCCCATCCACAGAATAATCCTACTGAATATCTTTTTTGATCTTCACTTTCAAAGTCACCTCACAGCTTCCAATGGCTAAACCCACCAGAGTGTCTTCATTCCATAGCTCTGTTGGCCTCACTGGAGCTCCTCATGTTATGTCTTTGCAGAACCAAGTTTCACTGTCTTGATGTTCTCCCCCATCTTATGGCAATTCTGTTCCATTATCCTTCTATGTTCTTTCTATAGAGCCTGAAATCTAGTGTTTTCTAACACCAACCCATGGATTTTATCTATGTTGATGTTTTCTTGGGATCTGTATAATTTCCAGTAGCTGATCAATTCCCCATTTAAATTTCAGAATGAGATGTTTGAATGGACATTACAGATGGAAAGTCTCTTTGCAGTGTCCTGCCTTTCTTCTCAGCACCTTCTATGCCAACACAGAAATAATTTCTACTTTTATTAGCCAGAAACCTGATTAATGGCATCAATACCCACCAAAAAACCAGTCACATAATAAAGTCTGGTTATTTTTAAAGACAAGAGATACTTAGGTCTTGACCATGACTAGGATGAACTTTTCTCTGGTCTGTTAATGAAATGCTAATGAGAAGTACAAAGGAGGCTGGAGAGATTGCTCAGTGGTTCAGAGCTTGTATATGTCTTGTATGTGCTCCTCTTAAAGAGGACCTGAATCATGTTCCCAACACCTACATCAGGAAGTTCACACCTGCCTATAACTCCAGATGTATGTGTTCTGACACACAATACTACTCCATTTGAGCATGTGTACTCATGGAAACACACACAGGCTCCATTACAAAAGAAGCACACAGGAGACCACTATTGAATGTAGTTGCATACTTTTCATTTTTCTTATGAATAGAACTGCCCAAATTTGGTGTTTTTAGATCACCACACAGAAGGAGATACTTTCTGGGATATATAATAACTGAACTCCATCTTGTGAGCTTCTTATCTATTGCTACAACAGAATTTGGAAACTACAACATCTGATTCTCTGCTATTCTTATGCCTAAGAGTAGAATTGCTGGATGTTAAGATAGACTAATTCCCATTTTCCTGAGGTACCGCCATACTGATTTCCAAAGTGGCCGTGAAAGTTTGAACTCCCACCAGCAATAGAGGAGTGTTCACCTTTTCCATGTCCTATCCAGCATAGACTGTCACTGGTGTTTTTAATTTTAGCCATTCTGACAGGAGAAAGATGGTATCCCAGAGTTCTGTTTTTTTTGTTTGTTTGTTTGAATTACAAATGAGATTGAATTATATGACAATCCCAGTTCCCTTCTCCCTTCCCTCCTCCCCTACCACCCCCCAAACTAAAACTCTACCTAGGACATCCCAGAGTTCTTTTGATTTTCATTTCACTGATGGCTAAGGATGTTGAGCAGTTATGTGTCTTTCAGCCATTTTAGATTCCTCTATTGAGAATTCTCTACTCCACTCTTCCCCTCCCACCTCCTTCCTCTCCCCCCTCCCTGCTCCCACTTTATTCAGGGGTTCTTTTCTCCTCCAATTTTTTATTTAAATTATCCTCAAGATTGTTTTAGATGTCAATCCCTGTTCTGGCTCACACCCCCCCTGTCCTCCTCCCCTCCTCCCCACTAACACCCTACCTATCCCATACCATTTCTGCTCACCAGGGAGAGTGGGGCCTTCATGGGGGATCATGAGAGTCTCTCATATTCTTTGGGATAGGGTCTAGACCCTCCCCTGTGTGTCTAGGATGAGGGACAAATTTCTATTTGAAATTGGCTCCCAAAGTCCATTCCTATGCTTGGGATAAGTACTGATCTACTATAAGAGGCCCCATAGATTTCCAAGGCCCCCTCACTGACACCCACATTTTGCCTTTGAAAAAAGTTCAACACCCCTTCATGATAAAGGTCCTGGAGAGATAAGGGATAACAGGAACATACCCGAATATAATAAAATTAATACATAATAAACCAACAGCCAACATCAAACTAAATGGAGAGGAAATCAATTTGATTCCTCTAAAATCAGGAAAAAGAGAAGGCTATTCACTCTCTCATATCTCTCCAATATTGTACTTGAAGTGCTAGGTAGAGCAATAAGACAACAAAAGGAGATCAACGGGATACAAATCAGAAAAGAAGAATTCAAACTTTCATTATTTGCAGGTGATATGATAGTTTAGATAAGTGACCCCAAAACTTTACCAGGGAACTCCTACAGCTGATAAACACCTTCAGCAACCTAGCAGGATACAAGACTAACTGAAACAGAATTATCCCTACTATATACAGATGATATATAGGCTGAGAAAAAAATCAGAGAAACATCATCCTTTACAATAGCTACAAACAACATAAAACCTCTTGAGGTAACACCAACTAAACAAGGGAAAGACCTGTATAACAAGAACTTCTAGGCTTTAAAGAAAAAAATTAAAGAAGATACCAGAAAATGGAAAGATCTCCCATGCTCTTGGATAAGTAGGACCAACATAGTAAAAATGGCAATCTTGCCAAAAGCAATTGATAGATTCAATGCAACCCCCAGCAAAATTCTTCACAGACCTTCAAAGAGCAAGTCTTAACTTTATATGGAGAAACAAAAGACCTAGAATAGCAAAAAAAAAAAAAAAAAAAAAAAAAAAAACTGTACTGTAGGGGAACTTCCCAAGGCATCACCATCCCAGACTTCAAGCTCTACTATAGAGCTATAGTCCTGAAAACAGCTTGGTATTGGCACAAAAATAGGCAGGTACACCAATGGAATCCAACTGAAAACCTGATATTAACCCTCATACCTACGAACATCTGGTTTTTGACGAAGAAGCTAAAGATATACAATGGAATAAGGAGAGCACCTTCAACAAATGGTGTTACAATAAATCTTTTTGCCAAAAGCTGCCTGAGCCCCACTGCCACATGTGAGCTTTACTCCAGCCGCCTGCCTGGGTTAGGGCCCAAATGGATACACAGAAACTTTTATTAGGTACAATGCTGCTTGGCCAATGACTAGGATTCTCATCTGCTAGCTCAGTCTTAAATATCATAAATCTATATATGTTATAAGACTTATCTTATTGGACGACTTATTAGTGTCCCTCCTTGCCGGTGGCTCACATCCTGCCACTGGAGGAGGCAAATGGGAAAAAGGGACCCTTCTTCTTTCTCCTTCGCTTAAATATGAGTCTCCTTAAATATGTCACTGCCTGCCTGGATCACCACTTCTCTACTACATTTCCCAGAATCCTCTTTGACTCCTAGCCCTGGCTAACTTGTTGTCTCAGTGGCCAAACAGTATTTTATTTAACAATCAATAAGATAAACATACACAGTACATTCCCCATCAAAATGGTGCTGACATAACTGAATGTGGGCATGTAGAAGACTGTGGAAGATCTATGTCTATCACAATGCACAAAACTTAAGTCCAAATGGATCAAAGACTTCAACATAAATCCAGCTACTCTGAACCTCTTAGAAGAGAAAGTGGGAAGTACCCTTGAATGAATTGGTACAGGAGACATCTTCATGAACATTAAACCTGAAGCTCAGACTCTGAAATCAACAACTAATAAATGGGACCTCCTGCAACTGAGAAGCTTCTGTAAGGCTAACGACACAGTCAGTAAGACAAACAGCAGCCCACAGAATGGGAAAAGATTTTCACCAACCCCACATCTGACAGGGGGCTGATCTCCAAAATTTACAAAGAACTCAAGAAGCTAGTTTCCAAAACACCAAATAATCCAGTTAAAAAGTGGGGTACAGAACTAAATAGAGAATTCTGAACAGAGGAATCTAAAATGGCTGAAAGACACATAAGGAAGTTCTCAACATCCTTAGCCATCAGGGAAATGCAAATCAAAACAACTCTGAGATACCATCTTACTCCTGTAAGAGTAAATGGCTAAAGTCAAAAACACCAAAGATAACTTATGCTGGAGAGGATGTGGAGAAAGGGGAACACTCTTCCAATGCTGGTGGGAGTGCCAACTTGTACAGCTACTTTGGAAATCAGTATGGTGTCTCCTCAAGAAAATGGGAATCAGTCTACCACAAGATCCAGCAATTCCACTCTTAGGCATATACCCAAAAGAAGCAAATTCATACAACAAAGACATCTGTTTAACTATGTTCATAGCAGCATTATTTGTCATAGCTAGAACCTGGAAGCAGCCTAGATGCCCCTCAACTGAAGAATGGATAGAGAAAATGTGGTACATTTACACAATGGAGTACTACTCAGCAGAAAAACAAAACAATGGAATCTTGAAATTCCCAGGCAAATGGATCTTTCTCCACATTCTCTCCAGCATAGATTGTCATTGGTGTTATTGATCTTAGGCATTCAGACAGGAGTAAGATGATATCTCAGAGTAGTTTTGAGGGGCATTTCCCTGATGGCTAAGGATGTTGAGTGCTTTCTCAAGTGTCTTTCAGCCATTTTACATTCATCTGTTGAGAACTCTCTATTTAGTTATGCACTTCAGTTTTTATGCATTGTTTGGTGTTTTGGTGACTAGCTTCTTGATTTCATTGTATATTTTGGTGATCAGCCCTCTGTCCGATATGGGGTTTGTGAATATCTTTTTCCATTCTGTGGGCTGCCATTTTGTCTTGTCAACTGTGTCCTTTGTCTTACAGAAACTTGTCAGTTTCAGGAGGTCTGAGTTTGTTAATTGTCGATCTCAATGCCTGTGCTACTGTGCTATATTCAGGAAGAAGTCTCCTATACCAGTTCGTTTCAGGGTACCTCTTACTTTCTCTTCTAAGAGGTTCAGTGTGGCTGGATTTATGTAGAGGTCTTTATGTAGACTTAACTTTTGTGCATAGTGATAGATATGGATCTATCTTCAGTCTTCTACATGTCAGCATCCAGTTATGCCAGCACCCTTTTTTTAAGATACTTCCTTTTTTCAATTTTATAACTTTAACTTGTCAAAAAACAGGTATTCATAGGTGTGTGGGTTAATATCAGGGTTTTTAATCAATTCCATTGGTCTACCTGTCTATTTTTATGCCAAGTGTTTTTTTCAGGATTATAGCTCCCTAATAGACCTTAATGTCAAGGATGATGCCTCCAGACGTTTCCTGTATTGGACAGGGTTGTTTTGGCTATCCTGTGTCTTTTGTTTTTCCATATAAGGTTGAGAATTTTTCTTTCCAGGTCTGTGAAGAATTGTGCCAGTATTTTGATGGGGATTGCATCGAATCTGTAGATCTATTTTTGCTATATTGATCTTAGCTATCCCAAAGCATGGGAGATCTTTCCTTTTTCTGGTATCTTTTTTAATTTCTTTCTTTAAGGCTCAAAGTTCTTGCTATACAGAACTTAGCAAGAACTTATTTGGTTAGCATTACCTCAAAATATTTCATGCTGTTTGTGGCTGTTATAAAGGGTGGTGCTTCCCTGATTTCTTTCTTAGACCATTTATCACCTGTGTTAATAGGGCTACTGATTTCTTTAAAAATAAGATATACTAAGAAATAAGTAGTAACCACTAATACTAAACTAAGAGAATATTAAAATTGTCTGATTGTGATGGCTTACTTGTTCTCGTGTCTTTCTCTCGCTCTTCTTTCTAAAATTTATATTACTATATTTGTGCCTTTTTCAATTTGAAAAGTTTACAGTCTCTTTTTGTCATTTACAAAATCAAATCATCATTTTATGTTATGTGGTCTTTACTAAGTAAAATAAGGGCCACATGAATGTAAGAACAATACTGTAACAGTTGTCTTTAAAACACAAATGGATATTGATGAGGTCTACTCAGGTGACATATGTGACTTTGGCAAAGCCAATTTCTTTAAACTCCTCATCTAGCCCACATGACCTTGTGTGGGATTACTTCTGTTCTTTCCTGTCACTTTTCTCCTCTTTCACATTATATCAGCAACATGTCTTTCTGCCATGAACTTCTACCTTTAAATATTTCCATCTAATAAGTTTACTTCCTCAGATTATACACACACACACACACACACACACACACACACACACACACACTTACACCCTTAAATGCACTCACATATATACACACACATACATACACCCCCACCCCCACAACACAAAGAGGAAATTTCCCCTTCTCCCTTGATGGCATTTAACTAGGTCTTCAATTGAACTAGTATTAAATATATTCACTGAAATCGGACATATCTATTTTATTTGGTAATGTTTAAAAGTATAAAATAGGGAGAGATAAAAAGAAATAGAGAAGTTAGAGCTTAAAACTTATACACCAGCTCTTTGTTGATATTATTTATCTTTATTTTATGTGCTGAGTATTTGTCTTCATGTATTTTTGTTTACCATACATAGGCCTGGTGGAAGCGGAGGCCAAAAGAGGATGTCAGATTATATGGAAACAGAGTTATGGATAGTTGTGAGCACCATGTGAGTGCTAACAATGAAACCAAGGTTCTCTGTGAAAGCCACAAGTCTCTCCTAAAGCCTGAGCTGTCTCCAGGCCTGATAAGCTAGGTTTCTCAAAGAGCAGTGGGAAATGTGAGAAGACACTGGGCTTTGGGTTCAGACAGTTACTTTTGGGAGTGGTTAGGAAGATATGAATGTGCTTGGCAAGGCTGTTAGTGAAGAGTTTTCTCAGCCTTTCTTCCTCCAGGCATGAGTTGGGTACTGCAGTTCAGGAAGAAAATGATAGGCCAGGTAGCCCTTCCTCCCATTTCTTCAAGTGACTTAAAATAGTTAATATATCAGAGTGTTACTTGTTATGTGGTATGATCTGATTCCAAGTAGACAAGCTGATAAATACATGAAAGACAGACAGACAGACAGACAGACAGATGATGGACATGGTTCTATCAGTAGTTATAGTTTAGATATCAGTAGTTATAGTTAGATATATAGTAGTTATAGTTATAGTTAGATATCAGTCTCCAGGGAGAATATTTCCCCAACATTCAATTCCTCTTCTTCCTCATTCTTCAGTTTTTTTGTAACAATGTATAATTTTACCTACATTTCATTTTTTCTCTTCAATTACAACAGAATGAATATTTATGAGAGGAGATCATGAATATTGCCTTTATTTCTAGATCTCAAAGAGTTTATGAAGAAATAAAGGAATACATGTATAAATATGTAAATGAATATAGTATTTTCTCCTTTACACAAAAACGCATAAAGTATGATCACATTTTTACTATATTAAAGGGAGTTTGCTAGTAGTTTGGAGACATTTGGAAATCAAGGTTAGCCATCGTATAGATAGCAAGCTCATCTATTTGTTCACCAAGAAGGTTACTCTCCAGATGGACACCTTGCTGGGAGACCATTAATTCTTCTGGGTACCTCACCAACCATAAGCAAATCTTAAACATCATAATTGCTTTTATATTACACCTCATTATATTTAAATCTAAAGGTAGACCTTAGCGATAAAGACATGATTATTTAAATATGCTAGGAAGGTGCCAGGGAGATGACTTAGTTTGTGAACAGCTTCCTGTGCAAACATGAGGTGGAAGTTCACAACCTCAGCACCATACAAAACTTGGGCATGGCAGAACACATCTGTAAGCTGAGTTCTGGAGAGCAAGAAACTGAGGCATGGCAGAACACATCTATCTGTAAGCTGAGTTCTGGAGAATAGAATGAGAGGGAGGAGTTTTCTAGATCTTGTTGGTCAGATATCCTAGCCAATTCATGAATCCCAAGTTCAGGGAGAGACCCTGTCTTATGAAAGAGATGAGAAGAGATTAAGGAAGGTACTCAACCCTGAATGCTGGCTTCTGCATACACATAAACTCATATACATTCTTATTCATATGCACACATGCATAGACATACACCAAATACACACAAACTTAAAAATTAATGCAAAAATATTTACTGGATACAGTAGTTTCTTTGTTTCCTAAGTACCAATCATGGTTGTAGACCACATAAATTTATCTTATGACAGGCTAGAATTCCAAAGACAAAATGCTGACAAAGTCACACATCCTAAGTCTGCATCATCCTCTTTTTTTGTCTTTTCCAGAGTCTGGCGGCCTCTGGTGCTTTTCCTGGTAGCCACTTGACTTCTATCTCTGCCTGCTTTCAAAAGCCATTGTCCCTGTGTCTGTTTCTCTCTCTCTAATAAGAAGAGCAGTCACACAGGATTATGGACCCACCCTCCTCCAGTATGATGTAACTTTAACTTTATTTGCAATAACTTTATTTCCAAATCAGATCACAGTCTGGGATACTGGAACTTGGGATTCAATTTGTGGGGAAATTTCAAACCACACATTCTGCAAAACACAACCATGTAAGTTTTCAGTTATGAATTTTGTTTCTTCATTCATTTAAATTTTATTTATTCATCCATTTTTTCCAGGATAATGCATTTTCTGAACAGAAAAAATGAGCTAAACCTATCCCTTACCTAGAAAGAGATACAGAAACAAATATTTAAATACAATGTTTAGGCATAGGAAAAGTGCCCTGGGAACAAAGATACAGGTGTGATTCATTCAGCTTGTGAGATCAAGCAAAACAATTCAACATCACTTTTACTGGGGATGTGTGAGAGCTAGATAGGCAGAAAGATCAGAGAAGACATCCTAAAAACAGGGCCATTCAATACACATATTTTGAGCACCTGCTGTGTGCTAAACATGAAGCGTGCTGTTGTAATCTGTGTCTGTGTCTGAGTATACTGGTATTGAATGTGCCTGTGTTGATTGTATGTTAATTTAGCAAAAAAAATCCAGAAGAGTAAACTGGTTGTCATAATGAGACGTGATGGTTGCTCACATGGAGCTGTAAAACAGGTATATAGAGATGCTGAGGCTTGATTATTCTGTTAAGTGACACAGAATTATTATAAAGACAGTAATGTGAAATGACTAGGGAGCACGGAGAACAGATTGACGACTACCTCAGAGTGCTTTGTCCACGACATATTGTTATTAACGTGCAGGTTTTCAAACAAACATAAAATGTGCCCTTTGCTGGATGTTGCTTGCATCTATTTTTATCATTTTCCATAAAGTAGACAGGTAGGCCCAAAACAAAAAGATGACATGCAAATAGAGGGTCAAGTATCTGTATAAGTTGTAAGTATCAAGTTTTGAAAAATAAAGTATATATTATTTCAAAGATAATTTATTAATGTAAACTGAATGTACAGTTTTTCAATGTGCTTGACACTTTAAAAAAATATCCTCCTTTTGAACCCCTGGGTTAAACAGATAAAAGGATTTATAGGGAATCCTTGGTAGAGAACACAATTTTTATAAACACATTTTTCTCATCATCTTCTCTGTCTCAATACTCAGAAAAAGAATATTGGATGAACATGAAAGTTCATAAACAGATTTATGCTTATATTTTGTGAGTATGTGGCACAAGTATTTGTATATCTATTTTTATATATCATTTATATGTACACACACATATAGAGAGAGTATGCAAGAGCGAGCAAGAGAGGATTTTGGAAGCCAAGTAAAGCACTGACAGAAACTGGCTAAAATTGTTAAGTATGAGCACAAAACATTATAGAAGGATAAACTTCCCTTCTACACTCTTAAATTTCTTCAGTGGTGATTGTGCATTAACGTGAAGAGAAAACCTGGTTCATGAAAGAGAAGACAGATTTTAAAGACTGTCATGTATGTAAGAGAGTTCACAAGGAAATAGAGTCTTGGAATTGTCTACCCTCTCCCTGGGTAAAGAGAGGGGTAAGGGTACTTACACAAAGACAAATGGCTTCATACAAGGTGAAGGGCAGGAAAAAAGGGCTCACTTACAGGAAAACAAATCACATTTTAGGGGGATAAATGAGCCCCTGGGAAAGGAAAAGACTGGAGGGGAGGAGAGGGGAGGGGAGGGGAGGGGAGGGGAGGGGAGGGGAGGGGAGGGGAGGGCATCTGTGTATTTGTGTGTCAACCCCTCAGCTCTTTGGAGTGCCTCAGTCTCCTGGCCATTCACTGGAAGGGGAATCTTGACAGTTCGGTCTTGATTTCTTTGGGGAGTGGGCACTGCTTTTGTACAGACAAAGGAGTTCAGCAACTCAATTTCCTTAAGTTCAAAATGTTTATAATCTGATGGCCCATTCCAGATGAATTCAACCCAAAGAACAGAAAGGCTGGCCTAGGACTCAAAGAAAAGTAGCAGTATGCCATGCTGAGCATTTGACATGGTGATCTCACTGTCACCAGGTGGTGGCCATGGCTCTACAGGCTTCACTCCTAAGCCCTGACAGGTGAAAGGATAGCGTGTCTACTTCTGTCACTGTCCTCCTTGTTTTCTCATTGGTTTTTAGAAAGAATTAAAGCAATTTAAATTATCCCACAGTCTCCTGCCTCAGATATTTTC